>NC_063050.1:46211263-46534763 GCF_018812025.1 Megalobrama amblycephala
GAGGAGCATTATTGAACATATCCTGAGATGCTTACTTTTCAGTTATTATTTGACAAACTAGTTTAAAGCGATACATTCAGGATCAGTTCATAAAAAGACATTTATTGTTCGCCTATGCGATTAATTCATTGTTATAGTTTTGAATAGATGAACTAACGTTACGTGGGCGTGGCTCTCTTTTAAAGTACAGATATTTCTCATGACCATTTGTAAAATCAACTGTAAATCGATATTAAAATTGTCTCAGATGCACTGTTTCTGTTTCAAATAATCGCAGGGCACCTTTGTGCACGATCCCTTTGCAATAATAGGAATTTAAAGCTGCAGGCTGCGGATGCTTCAGGAGTCATTCAGAAATGTATGACGTCTGGACTAGTGTCTCCTGCATACATCTTTGCGCAGAAGTAAGATCAACTGATGATTGAATATTTTAGGTTATTGGGTTGTCTGCAAAGCAGGGGATACAAAACAAGGGCACGCGCTGCTCGCCTGAACAGGACACTTCCTGTCAACCCGGCATTTGCGTAATACGTCATAACCGATTACGTTTCACACTGCTGCATTAGACAAATCTTGCTTGTGCTCGCATTTTACATGCTGTTACTACAAATTATTTATAATATTTGTATATTAAATACTAGTTTGTGTCTGAAATGTATCCTAAATGTAGGCGTTTTGAAGATTTTCCAGGGTTAACTTATGACAGTCTGCATGTGATAACTTGGAATTAGCCTCAAATGTCATTTCAAAAAGAGATTAAAATGCTAGAATAGATTCTTATGCTATTTAAATGAGATCCCATATTCATTTATTATGATTTTACAGTGGAACTATATGTTGATCCTTTATTCATTTATTTTAGTAGCTTTTGGTGCCATAAATAGAAGATAATCCCTGTTATATGTGTTATCTTCAGCATGGGCGGACGCGTGGCAACACGTCCTGACTGAGATGCTCTGCATTTCATGTCTTATCCAGAGGAGTAAAGAGTACCTGAAAACCATACTTGAGTAAAAGTACTGATACCTTACATTGAAAATGACTCCACTACAAGTTACAAGTCACCAATTCCAATTCGACTTGAGTAAAAGTCTTAAAGTATCTGATTTTAATAGTATTTTACTCGTGCTGAATGTAGGCTCAGAGTCCTGAAAAACATGCCAGTGAAAATAAGAAACAATTGATTTGTAAGATGAGAAATCAAGTTTATTTTCTAAAATCAAAATAAAACTGAACACCTCAATGTTGTGATAATTCAAGGTCGACACAACGACCTTTTAAACGCCTACAAACTCTCAAGTCTCAGTTGAGCTCAAGTGCACAGAAAGGCCATAAGTAAACCAATATCCTTCAAAACGGTCTTGTCAATATAGCGGATAAATAAAACAATGTTAAGTAAAATTAAATAGTCAAAGTCTACTGTATGTGCTGGTTTGAGCCTCATCACCAGCTGCAGTCATTTCCTCATCTAATCAATAAAACACCTGCAATCAGCAACTATCTACTAATGCACTCTCATTCACGTAAATTATCCTTGTCGACAAGTTTTGGGTGAGTAAAGGCAAAATGCACAAGATATAGTACCTTCAATGCCCTTAGATGGCAATATCGCTTCTTTATATCAGAAATAAACTGCTGCAGAAAAAGTTAGCTGCATGAAAAATGTAATTTGTAATTGCATTACACATCACAAATGTAGTGGAGTAAAAAGTACATTTACTTGCTAAAAAATGTATTCAAGTAGAGAGTAAAAGTATCTTTGATACTCAGTACAACTACAAAGTAGCCAAAAAGATACTTAAGTACAGTAACTAATTACATTTACTCAAGTATTTTACACCTCTGGTCTTATCAGCGTTGAACAAAAAAGACAACCAAATTGTGTATTTTATGTTAATGAACTATTCGGGAGCTATATTAAAGTATCAGTATGCCACCGCAGTGTAGTCAACAGCCTAGTGTGTGATTTATCTAGTGATGAAAGCAGCTTGTCATCAAGGGATGGCTGGATTGATTCTTCTAACAGCAGTGATACCCAATACACCTGCCCACTCCCAACCAAACGTGTGCAATAATATTGAATTTTGACTATCTATGGTAATGGTTCTGACAGTGAACAGGTGACTCAATTGTGCAATCTTATTGTTACACCTATAAGCTCACTGAGCCTTGAAGAATAGATAAGCACAGAGGTGAATGAGTCATTACATTTTATTGCCACAGTTTTCACAAAGTGATTTATGGAATGATAGAGCAAAATATACTGGGTGTGTGAGTATCAGCTTGTTGCTTAGGGTGTGGGGGGGGGGGGGGGTCCATGACTCCCATGGTTAAAATGAATAAGAATGCATATATGCGTGTGTTTATTCCATATTGTTTCTCTCATCAGCAGATTACTGAAGCCCTTATAAGGATGTTTCAAACAGAAAGAGGAAGAGGAAGAGAGACTACTTCAAGTCTTACAGCCACAGCATGTGATTTGAAATTTGAAAGGAAGTCGCAGGAGCGTGTATCAGAAAGGAAATATAAAGTAAGCCAAACTTAATTTAGTCTACTCTCGGAAATAAGTCTATAGCGTATAAACTGGGTGGTAAGCTTGTAAAGGGTGATTGTTCATTCATTTATTAGTTTGAGCAGCTGTTTTGACATAAGGGTATGTTTATTGTGATGGAGCGTACCAACATACACACAAAGCTAAATGAAAAGTTTTCCTCCGTATAGCCATATTCAGAGTTCAAACATGTGACGCTGCCCAATATAAAGGAAATGAGATAACCTTTGAGTTGTGTCTTGTTTACAAAGACAATTTATTCATGGCCCCTTTAAGAGATATTCAGCCAATCTCCTTATAAGGCAATCTCTGGATGAGTCACATGGTGTAGTACTTTGGAACGCCAAGGCGAAGTCACGTGACTCCTTAAAGCGGAAATTAGAAAGAGTGATTGGGACTCTCTGCTTCTCTCTCTGCTGTCATTGCATTTATTCATCGGTTTCTCTCTTCTTTTTTTTTTTTTAACAATTATTGTGTTCCATTATTGTATACAACATAGAAGAATTGAAATACACAATAAGATTACATAAAGAAACACTATAAGTGGCCTTTACTGGCTGTCTCCACCCATCAGATGTAGAGTACCCTATATGGAAACATTAACAGGTAACACACACTCACACAAAGGTCTGATGGGATGGACTGTGGACTCTGCTCTCTTTAAGCAATGGGAACAGGCTCCTAATATGGAAATATAACCAAAATGACTGAGGTTGACAAAATGAAACTAAGCATGACTGATCTTGTGAGTAAGGTGCATAAGGTACACGTCTCATGATGTAATATTTATTTGTTTTGTTTTTTTTCACAGGTAACCTTTCCCAGGTATTTTCCAATGTTTCAGTCCCACTTCAGCTCTCGGAGTGATTCAGAACTCAGTGGTTTGAATTTGAACAGAAGCTGTCTAATTACTGGACAGTATAACATTATAAGGCAAGGAGCTCTCACTAAGAGAGCTAAAATGCAACTCAGCTTCTACATAGTGTTCCATATAAGCTCTCTGATTGTACATACTAAATAAGAAAAAGAGGGTGGTCTCTCACGTGGCTGTCATTTCAGGAATGTATATGTGTCAGAACATGCACAAATTCAGGCACACACATTTAAGAAAAAGATTTTAGTTTTACTTTTCACATTCCTGCATACATGAATGCAATCGTGTCATTCAGATTCTCAATATTAGCTCTATCCCATGAAGACAATTAAATGAGTTGGTTTAAAAAAACATTATGTGATGGAAAATATGTTTAATTATTACTTATGTTGTGTGTACTGCAATGCATTATTTTAGAGAATTGTATTTCCTCATTTTATGATGTGGCTTTAAAAAATATATAAAAGAATAAATTAATTTAAAAAATAATATAATTATTTTAAATAAAAATACACTATCTTTCAAAAGATTGGGTTCAGTAAGATTTTAAAAATGTTATTCAGCAAGGGCGTTAAATTGATCAAAAGTGAAAGTAAAGGCATTTATCATGTTACAAAAGATCTCAATTTCAATTAAATGCTATAAAAATATATATAGTACTGTATAAAAGTCTTAGGCCTCCACCAGCTTTGTTGTTTTAGCAATGTTTTAATGACATCCATATTTATTTTTCAGTCTCTTTTGTATGATACAAACAGAAAATAAAGGAAATATGTACACAAAATGTAAAAAAAAAAAAGTTTCTTTAAGCAAAAATCAGCATTTAGTGTGACCTCCTGCACTTCTTCCAGTTTCTCAAAGAAGAAACTCTGAGAAACTTTTCATCAGATTTTGAAAGTTTTCTTGGCTTTCCAGCCCATTCCATTTAGGTTTAAGAGAGCCAGGTTCTGCTATTGCTCAAGTATAAGGTGAGGTCACTAAATACTTGCCACTTTAGCCTATAAATAAGTTTTTTTTTAATACTGCTCAAATTTACTGTATTTTCTGGTTATATTCTACAGGTCTAAGACTTTTGCACAGTATATTTCAGTTTCCACAAAAATATTAGGCAGCACAACAGTTTTATCACTGACAATAATAAGAAAAGTTTCTTGAGCAGCAAATCAGCATATTAGAATGATTTCTGAAGGATCATGTGACACTGAAGACTGGGGAAATGATGCTGAAAATTCAGCTTATATTACAATAGAAAACATTTACAAAAAGAGTTTGAGTTTCAACTTCCACAATATCATCAGCAGAGAGAGCTGTTGAGTCTGAGTAACAAAATCATGCAAAATATTATGACACTTTCATGACACACAGATGGGTTTACCTTCAACAAGAATTCTAAAGATGCATTGACTTCTTGGAATTCCTGCCTTATCTTGGGCACAAATCCCCAACAGACAACAGGACATTCCCATGTTTTTGCAACATATGCTGTACAAAAATGTATACTAATAAGAATCTTAACCTTAAAGTTAGAAACCTGCCACATTGTACATCAACAATATTTATACTGGCATTTTCTGCTACTTATACTTTACAAGTTAATTGGGGAGAAAAAACTAAATCTAGCTTTGAGCATTATATAGTTTTAGGATGTTATTTTCACTTAATGGTTTCATTAGTTGGGTTTGACAGATGATCCTCATTAAATCGAGAGATTTGCACTTTGTGCATCGTTTAGACTGCTTCATTAGCAGAGATTATAACTCAGTCAATGCTGATTTTGAAGTCTGGAAGCCTGGAAGCAAGTAGAAAATGTGCAGTTTTGAGCCACAAGAGTTCAGCTCATCAAGAGAGTAAATGAAGCTGGTTTAATTAGCTTTCTCTATATGAATGCATCCTAAACATAGCTGTTTTTTGTCTACTTTAGGCTGTGTTGTGTCTAGGGGTGTGATAGTTATCAGTGTAAATATGGCAACATTTAATTCTTGTCAGATGCCCTGTGTTTGTTCCAAACAATGCACTCATAGAGTTCCTTTTTCCCCAAGAAAATTGCAAAAGGAAGCTCAAGTTAGATTGCATATTGTCAAAAATCTTTTCCAGTTTGTTTGCCTTCACTATACGACTCAAAACATTTACTTAAACTTTTTTCTTTTTTTAAGAATTTGTGATATCTTAAAACTCTAGATGTGAGGATATCAACATGATCTCTTTTTAACAATAAGAATGGTAACACTTTGTTAATATTAGTTAACTAGTTAACATCTCAGAAAAAAAATGTATAAAAGCTGTCACTGGGTGCATATTAGTAACTCAAAGGTACATATTAGTACTAAAAGGTTGCATATTATTACCTAAATATTAGAACCTTTTTAAAGGGTACTGTGCAGTGACAGTGAACTAACAGTGAAAATGACTTCTAAAGCATTTATTAACCCTCTATGGTACGCAATATGATATCAATGAGGAAAAAATGATTTGTGTTGTTTTTCCTGCTTAAAATTGGACACTTTAACAATATCAATAAACATTTTCATAATTTTTAAATTTATTTAATTTTTATAAGTTTGTTGCCTCGAGGCAACATTGTACCACAATGGAAAAATTTAAACATTTGGCATTTTCATGTAGAAAAAATAAATATATTTATTGAAAACATTCATTTCTTTAACTAGACACTTAAACAAACAAATTTATCTAGTTATTAATGTATTAAAAGTTTCATATTTAATAAAAAGTAACATTTTATATCCAGCTGTTGCCCTCAGGCAACATTGTACCATAGTGGAACGCAAGTATTACCAAACCATCATATTTTTATGTTATTATATTAAATTATTATATCCATCTTCATCCTCATCTCCATCTTCTCTCTCACCCTCAGTATCTCCCTGATGGATTGTCACTATGATTTCATCTTCCTCATCACAGTATGACCCCTCATTAACTTCTCATATATCACCCTCATCAGCTGCCAGTGTTACCTGTGTTTTATACTTTTCTGAAGTGCTATAGAAAATGTGCAGATCATAATATATGCAGATATAGTATGTGAATTAGTATTCTTCTAAGTGCATTACAAAATCATGTGAAAATGCCAACATATTTAGATAATTCTAACTCTTTTCCTTACAAATATGATACATTTGTATTGAAACCTATTATGGCTGTATGGCCTTATGCGATTCCATTATGGTACAATGTTGCCTTGAGGCAACACACAGTTTTTTGTAATTTTCTCTAAAACATTTGATGATATATAATGTAAATTACTTAAAAATACTTCTTTACTTGCCAGTGAAGGTGACTCATATTTTTTGTGGGTGATTAAATGGTTACAAACAAGTGAAAAAACACTTTTCAATGGAGAAAATATGGAATCATGTGATATGTGCACATGTGCTGAAACAGGACACAAAATGGACCCCTGTTGGTCATGTTTTGGTCTTTTTTGCACTTTTATTGATTAGTATTTGAGTTATTATGTCCTGAGATATGCTTGATCAATCAATTTGTGCTTTATTTTATTAAAAACAAACTAAAATAGACCATGTTGCCTGGAGGCAACACCGTACCATAGAGGGTTAATATTAATTTCAACATTTACTAATACATTATTAAAATCAAAAGTTGCATCTGTAAATATTAATTATTGGATCTTAGCTAACAATGAGTTTTTTTAAGATTAACAGATAACATGCTTATTGTTAGTTACATGCATTAACTAATGGAATCATATTGTAAAGTGTTATCAAAGAAATAAAATAAAACAAGTTCATGCTTAAATATAAAATATTTGTTTAGTCAAGCTGTATCAAGAATTTATATAAATACTGGTTTGTGTATAATGTTTAGTGCTGTGTAATATTTAATGTGAATGTAAATAAATTTAAATATGACATTTAATGGACTGATTATTTGTGCCTGAATTTTACATCTCTGCCAGTATAAAAAATAACAAATCTGCTGTGTGATAGGATTTACTGGATTTTGTTGTTGTTGTTGTTTATAAAATTAGACACCAAAACACAATTTCTAAATAGGCTACATAACACATGAATTATCATATTAATGCAATCCATAATTGTATCTCTTATACTGATATTTAGGCTAAATGTATTTTCATGTGTAGAAGAAAAAAAGAGGAGTATGAGTGGAGAGATTTACTTTCCACCAAACAGTCAGCAGAGCATAAAGGACTGAATCAATATCCTGTCCTTTACAAGAGGAAGAGGAAAGCTGCTGCTTGCCCTGAAAATAACCTGAGCAAGTTCCTGCTTCCTTCATCCTTATTTCAGATGAGCAGAGGAAATGTTTGGGGGGGCATCTTCACTGTTAATAACAAAAACAAGTTGAATGGTAATGAAACTATTAAAAACTATTTTTGACTCCTTTTCATAGGTGATGTAACGCGTTTGTATGTGGGGATTATTTTAGGCCTATGCATTTTTTTTTTTCTTTTTTTCTGAGAAAGACCCTAGGGTTTATTGAGCGCAGAGAGATTGAACCTTGGTTTTAACATCACATTTGAACAACTATGTTCTCATCAGTTTACTGGGGCGTTAGAACCTGCACACAGCACACGATGAGCGCCCCCTTCTGGTCTCACGTACAGCCACAACCTCAGCTTTCCCAGACGGTTTTCTATCCAGATAACCTACTGACCAAGCTCAACCAAAGCTACAGGTTGATAGCTGTTGCAGAAGGTCTCTTCAGTTGTCCCATACACCCCAGTTCCATAGTCTTCCAGTTTTAAACTTCAATAATAATTATATTAGCCTACATTTTACTGAATCAATTAAAATCTTAAAAGTATATTTTGCACTTGCAAATATAGGCTAATATTAATGAAATAAAAAGTCTCTTAAGTGTCAGCTACTGTGTTTCTTAACACAATAGGCCTACATTTTAAAACTTTGTAATAATGTCAAATTAAAGTTTTTACCTTAAAGGACATTTTAAAACATGATTTAATAATCTTTTGCATGCTTTAAAGAATCACGCTTATGTTGATGTGTTGACTAACAGAAGCACATGTAAAGTAGGCC
This sequence comes from Megalobrama amblycephala, assembly GCF_018812025.1. NCBI lineage: Eukaryota > Metazoa > Chordata > Actinopteri > Cypriniformes > Xenocyprididae > Megalobrama > Megalobrama amblycephala. The sequence goes on from NC_063050.1 coordinate 46,219,728, forward strand.
TACTTGATTATAATTTTGTGTTAATATAACATTTAAAGTTAACTTGTTTTAAATGTAGCCTACTAAATTGCAACTTCAACATTACAAATGTGTAATTACAAAAAAAAAAAAAAAAAAAAAAAAAAAGATTACATTTTAAATGCACGACATAGGCATGACATGTCCTAATGGCTTACAATGCTTATTCGGCAGTAGCTGCAATTTGACCTATTGTTAGACCTATGAAATTGCACATTGTACTTATAGTCCTACTTAATGGTCAAAAAGCACTCTTCAGATCAACTGATTTTCAATTTTATGTAAATAACAAGTGTCAGAAAACATTTTTCAGGTCGCATTTAAGTAAATTAATTTAAAGCATAGCCTATTATTCCATAATAAGTAGGCTACTCATTTCAAAAGTGTACTTATTTGTTTTCACAAGGGAAGGCACTTTAATTTAAGATCGGTCTATTCTTCCCATAGCAACAGCAGCGAGATGACGTGGGAAGGTAGCGGTTTCAGTCTTTGCATTTTATTAGGGTAAATCAAATGGTGCAAAATAGCAGTCCAGTTCCATGGAGCTTCTGAGTGTGGAATAAAACAGCAAGACGCCTAAAAAATTTACATAGGCTACAGCCTACACATCAGCATCTCTCTCTCTCTCTCTTTCTCTCTCACTCAGTCTCTCTCTCACGCGCCATCGTATATCACTCGTCACACCCACTCCTCAGAACCGCTGCTCACCGATTCTCACCGAACCGTAACGTCTGAACAGCTCCAGCATGTCTTCGGAAGGATTAGGCGAGACTTTGGTGATTCGGTTCGGGTTAATAAACGCCAATAACAAATATCTGACAGCGGAGACGTTTGGTTTTAAAATCAACGCCTCCGCGAGCTCCATGAAGAAAAAGCAGGTGTGGACACTGGAGCAGTCCGGAGACCACGGAGACTCCAATGCCGTGTTTATCAAAAGCCACTTGGGTCGCTACCTTGCCACCGACAAGGACGGCAACGTGACCGCTGACAGCGAGCAGCCAGGCCCGGACTGTCGGTTCCTTGTGATCGCCCACGACGACGGCCAGTGGTCCCTGCAGTCCGAGCCCCATGCGCGCTACCTGGGCGGGACCGAGGACCGGATCGAGTGCTTTGCGCAAAGCATCTCGCCTGCGGAGAAATGGAACGTGCACCTGGCCGTCCATCCTCAGGTGAACGTGTACAGCATCGCGCGCAAGCGGTACGCGCACCTGTGCGCCGAGAGGAACGAGCTCGCCGTGGACCGCGACGTGCCGTGGGGTGTGGATTCACTGCTCACGCTCGTGTACCTGGACCACCGGTATCATCTGCAGACCGCCGACAACCGCTTTCTCACGTGCAGCGGTGCCCTGACTGCCAAACCGGGCACGGGCACCGGGTTCACGCTGGAATTCCGCGCGGGGAAGGTGGCATTCCGGGACGCCACGGGTAAATACATCGCGCCCACGGGCCCCACCGGGACAATGAAGTCAGGCAAGAGCGCGCGTGTCGGCAAAGATGAGCTTTTTGTCCTCGAGCAAAGTCACGGGCAAGTGGTGCTCACTGCCAGCAACGAAAGAAACATCTCCATGCGCCAGGGTGAGCTGTGATTGCAGCATGATGATGATTATTAAATAATACTGTTAATAATGGTTATGGACCATGTTTGGGCGAATATAGGGTGAAATTATGTCAAATGGGCCACTTTTGTTTTTGGTAAATCATTTAGAGCAGCACTAAAATGTATCTGCACATTTTCCAGACTACTCTTTTTTGTGTTAATCGTGAAATCTTGCATGCAGGACGCCCAATTTAAGTTTTTTTCATATCTAACATTTGTAAAATGATTAGAAAACCAATTAAAGTTCCATTGTTACAGTAAAACAAAATAGTAATTTATTGCATGACAAACATATATACATGTTAAAAAAAAGACTAATTTGGTTTTGACTTTTGCTCATTATAATCTCTGCAAATCTGTGTGTGTGTGTGTGTGTGCGCGCGCGTGCGTGCATTCAGAAAAGTATCACTAGGATTTGAATTTTAATGCAGAAGAGATTTCAACATCATTTCTACTCCACCTTTATTCATAATGCACCTATTCACTCTGCTCTTTCCACTATTTTCCTGTTTTCTCTTTGCACACTTGTATTTTTTATTACAGCCATCATGTGAAAATGTTCTGTCAAGCAATCTAAAATGTTATTCATGTAATAATAGATCTTATACAAGCCAAAAACTATTTAATATGAGTGAAACAACTTGACTATTTTACAATGGATTCAAGGCACAAATCAGGTTAAACAGCCCTTGAATGTAACAGATGCACATTTCCATTTTTTATATTACAAATTTATGAGAATATCTATGTAATATCTATGATTAACTTCACTCTCTGTTGTCTGAAATGGCACTCTGATTGAATTATTTTTTCAGGGGTTGATTTATCAGCCAATCAGGACGAGGAGTCCGATCAGGAGGTGTTTCAGATGGAGATGGACAGGGAGACAAAGCGCTGTGCCTTCCGCTCTTGCAATGGGAAGTACTGGAGTCTCACCCCAAGTGGAGCCATTCAGTGCTCTGCCTCCACTAAGTAAGAACAATTAACTATACTTAACTAAGTGCAAAAAACGTCACATAGGCAAAACTAGAGATGGTAGAATAGTAGATCAGCCAGTCTGTGTCTGAAAGATTGTTTGTTGAGTGAACCATATGGCAAGAGGAATTAATAAACGCAACAGGGAATGCAAACATAACAGCTTGTGTCTTGGATAGATGTTGCATGGTCATCTGTTTACTCAACAATTATATATATATTTCCCCAATACCTAATCGCTGATTTTTTTTTCCCTTAACACAGTCATATATATGAATATTATTTTTATAATATTACATCTATTATTTTTCATGTTGATTTTAAGAATCTAACTGTTTATCCCAGATCACCCAGTTGTTTCTTTGACCTTGAGTGGAAAGGGTCAAAAGTGGCACTGAAAGCCAGTAATGGTAAATACCTGGCAGCCAAGAAGAACGGACAGCTGGCGGCCGCTGTGGACTCTGCAGGTGTGTGACTGATGGTGTGTTCACACTTGGCAGGTTTGGTTTGATTAAATTGAACTCTGCTGCAATTGCTCAGTTAGTGCGGTTCATTTGAATAAGTGTGAACGCTGCCATCCGAAACCGGGTGCGCACCAAATAGGCTTCCAAAGGAACAGGGTGCAGTTCAACTGAAATGTGAACGTAACACAGACCAAAGACATCTAAACGAACCAAATTGTGTTGTGATGTCACACGATGCAACCCTAAAAAGCACAGAATGCTCAATAATTCCTCTCAGCATCAGAGCAATGTTGCCAATTAGGCATTGAAACCGCAGCAGATCTCAGTTTGTGTGTGTAACAGAGGAATTCTTGGCGCCCACCACACACCAGCTTATTGGTGGAGAGGAGACAGAGTGATGAAGCCAATCAGTATTATATGGGAATGATTAGGAGGCCATGATGATGGACAGAGGCCAATGAGCAAATCTGGTCAGGATGCTGGGGATAAAACCCTACTCTTTTTTGAAGGACATTCCTGGGATTTTGAATGACCACAGAGAGTCAGAACCTTAGTTTAAAGTCTCATCGGAAGGACAGTGCTTGTTACAGTATAATGTCCCCCATCACTATCCCAGGCGTTAGGACCCACACAGACCACAGGGTGAGCACCCCCTGCTGGCCTCACTAACACCTCTTCCAGTAGCAACCTAGTTTTCCCAGGAGGTCTCCCATCCAGGTACTGACCAGGCTCAACTCTGCTTAGCTTCAGTGGGCAACCAGTCTTGGGCTACAGGGTGATATGGCTGCTGGTCAATATAAGCTCTTCATGAGTTCTCAGCTGATAAAATACCATCATACTGTATGTATGCATAAACAATGATAGCATTTAACCCAGCACAGCATTGTTTTGGATGTTCGGTAAGTTCCATCTCAAAATATACGTCATAAAAGCTGTTTTTTGTATCTTTAGGTTCTGTGTTACTAATGACCAGTGTTGGGGAAAGTTACTTTTAAAAGTAATGCATTACAATATTGCGTTACTCCCTAAAAAAGTATATAATTGCATTACTTAGTTACTTTTTATGTAAAGTAATGTGTTACGTTACTTTTGCATTACTTTTATTCAGCTGGGCTGGGCTTACTTGTGTTTTTTTAAATAACAAAAGTTCTATTTTTGGCAAATGTAAAGGCCTTTTCAAACCAAAGGTGAAATGAATAAGCCTCAGGCTGAAGGAAATGCAAATTCATGCCTGTACAATAGAGGGCGCAGCTCAACTAAACCTTTCAGCTGTGCTGCCATTCTCAATTTCAGAAGAATAGGACACAGCAGAAGAAAAGCTGCATTCACGCCATGTAGTAATTAGCATATTCCTGAGATAACAACACGTGACGTTCCATTGGGAGCTGTTCACATCCTTGGACTGGGAATTATGCATTTCTATGGCAACATTATCAACGCCTAAATGAATCTGCAGCAGTCAGGTAGTACAAGTAGGAGCTTTCAGAAATTATGCTGCGTTCACGCCACCTTGTATTTACCGGAATCTTGAAATGACAACACGTGATGTTATTGGGAGCTGTTCACGTCCTCGGTCCAGGGATTATTCGTTTCTATGACACCACTATCAACGCCTTGAATATACAGCGGTCAGGTGGTATAGTGGCCACGTGGTACACGGTGGAGCTTTCAGAAAACTCTCATCCTACAAGTTGTAATTACGAGGACATGAACACTTTTTACAAGATATACTCATAATTACAGGAATTACGAGGTGGTGTGAACGCACCTTTACTCATCTTACCAGCTGTAATTATAAGCTCTACAAGGAACAAGGCTCTACAAGGACGCTTTTTACAAGTTGAAATTGCGTTATTATGGTAATTACAACAAAGCGTGAATGCACCTAAAGTTCAACCTTACTTTAGCAATAAAAACAAAAAAAAACAATGAAACACAAATGTGATGTTTAACTAAAGTCATTTTTGCTTATTCGTGTGGTTCAATTGGATCAACGAAGGTCAGCATGTGTTATTTAACACATTTAATTATTGCAGGTTTACATAATACTCTGAGTGTCTTTTTTTTCAAGTGTGATGAGTAAATGCCAGCTCACATTTAGTCTAGATCTACAATATGTTTACAGAGCGCACAAAACGCATGGGCACTTACTCATGATTCTCTCAACATGGGGTCAGGACGGAGAATGACAGGGGAGAGACAAATTTGTTGAATAAAGTTGTTATTTTTGTTTTGTATTTGCACACAAAAAGTATTCTCGTCGCTTCATAACTTTAAGGTTGAACCACTGTAGTCACGTTGACTATTTTAACCATGTTTTACCTTGAATGTGGTAATTTTGTTGCTTTCTATCCGGTTGTTAAGTCTGACGTCACGCGGCAGCGCTTCCGGGTCCTAACGCTCTATCCCATACCACAAGAAAACAACAAATGATGCTAATATACATACACGATGTGGTGTAATACTACAAAAAATATATAATTATAACCTTTATCTCCATACCAAAATTCCAGATGGCCAGACAATGATTCATCTTTTATAAATCGTTAAAATATTAATATCTGTGACGCTGTGAGCATGGAGACTGTTGTGTACACTGTAAGTATTTAAAATGTTTAACTTTTTTTAAATGATTGATGTTTAAAATGAATAAATAGCACTCATAAACGGCCGTCGATGGCATTCTCAAGTGAAACGAGTAGAGGGTTGGACCCGGAAACGGCGTTCCTTACGTCACGACTTAACAAGCGGATTGAGGATAAAAAACCTTTTGGAATTCATCAAAAATATCTTAATTTGTGTTCCGAAGACGAACAAAGGTCTTACAGGTTTAATTAATGACAGAAATTTCATTTTTGGGTGAAATAACCCTTTAAAAGTAATGCGTTACTTTACTAGTTCCTTGGGAAAAGTAATCTGATCCATTATGCGTTACCCCCAACACTGCAAATGACTGTGAACGCTTAGAGAACCAGGACTAAATAAGCCAAAATAACCAAGAGAACCGAACTACAAGTGTGAACACACCCTGGATTGCTTATTACAATTTTTATCATGCATATGTAAAGAGCACAGTATTATTAATCACAGCTAATGTAGAGTATTTCCTAGCTGGTGCTGTTTTCATTTACAGGCGAGCAGGAGGAGTTTGTGCTGAAGCTCATCAACAGGCCGTTGATAGTGCTGCGTGGGGAACACGGCTTTATTGGTTGCCGCAAGCAAGGAACCGGTACACTTGATTCCAACCGCTCATCCTATGATGTCTTCCAGTTAGAGTACAACAACAACGCTTACAGCCTCAGAGGTGAGTGGTAATGTTACTATGACTTCTGATGCTTTACTGATTTGGTCGGATGCAAATAGTTGCTATTTCTCTAATTGCTCTCCTCAGACTCGGTGGGGAAGTACTGGACAGTGGAGGGAGACGGCTCTGTTATTAGCAGCAGTGACACACCTGTCTATTTCCACTTTGAGTTCTGTGATTATAATAAAGTGGCCATTAAGACGCAGAAGGGAAAGTATCTTAAGGGAGACCACGCTGGGGTGCTCAAAGCCAGCGGCCAGGTGATTGCTGATGCAACTTTGTGGGAATACTGAGAAACATTCATGAATCTAAACACACAACATTGTGTGTTCTTTAAACCTATACTTAAACATAACACATACTCTACAGCATAAGCACAAGATGATAACGTACAGTCCATATCACGCAACATATGAAAATATTTCAACATAAGCTAATGGCTCAAGACACAAAAACACATTTGAAGGTAAAGTACAAACAAATGCACAAATGACTTGTCATTAATCTCATTAAATTAAAGGGGTATTTCACACAAAATGACAATTCTGTCAGCATTTACTCACCCTCATGTCGTTGCAAACCTGCATGACTTGCTTTCTTCTATCGAACATAAAAGAAGATATTTTGACATTTAGACAGTTTAAAACATCTTCCTTTGTGTTCTCCAGAAGAAAGAAAGTCAGACAGGTTTGGAACGACATGAATGGAAAAACATCAATTTTTGGGTGAATTTTTCCTTTAACAAAGCACAAATTGATGGTACACTGACAAAGTGTTAAAAAACACTGGATTATTGTTGCACAAACTGCTCTTTGCTTAATCTCAATTAGCATAACTCTTTAATTGGGTGAAATCATGCAAAAATAAAATAAGCAATTTAATGCACATTGTGTAGGATCATGAAAGTCACTGTCACTGCCTCTCAGTGCTTTCATGGCTTATTTCACTCCGCTGTTTCTAGGAAATCTTATTGTGCTATTACATAATGGTCAGTAATTTGCTTATGCAAAATGCTGTGTATGATAAGCTGAGTCTTCGGCCATAGGGCTTGTTCCTGTTCCCAAAAACATTTTTAGAGTGAACTGGCTTCTCTAATGAGGCCAGGTTTTAAATAGCAGCACCATGGCTCAGAAAATACTGGAGAAATGTCCTTGTTCACATCAGACAGATTCAGATTTCTTCATGCACACATACACAAGCACACAAAGTGAGTCGAAAGCAATTCATTTCTATGTCAAATTGTTATTTGTGGTGTTTGTGGCCGTTTTGGGTTACACGACTTGTATTCAGCATTGTTCTGACATCAGGAACAACAGTGTTTTTTCATGTAACTCTAAGCTTGTTGATTCGCACTTTTTCGGCTAAAGCTTTTACATGTGAATGTGTTGAAGAAAAGATGAAGTGTTTGTGCCTTCCTTAGAGGGATAAGATCTCCTAAGGTGTGAAAATGCAGTTTTTTTTAACTTCATTTTTATTTTATTCTCATTATGTGCCATTTGCAACTGGAAATGACAATGAAATAATAAAAAAAATGTTAAACAGTAAATACTTAAAGAGTGTGTGTGTTTTTTTATTTTTTTTTATTTTTAGTTCTTGTGAAGAAGTAGATTTATCTCAAATAATTGATATATTATAATCACTGGATATGGATATGGTTAATCAGCTTCCTTTAATGTATCCATTTTTAGTAACTTTATTCCTTACGTATTGCAACATAACCCAACAGTTTTGACATTTGTAGCTAGAATTTTACATTTTCTGAAGCAAATGTGAGTAGATTCAGTTTCTTTGTCTTTTTGTCCATCTGCACCTTAACTATTTTCCTGTAAATTCTCTCTGCCCCGACCTTGGAGATTTTCCAAGATTTTTTGCGCTGACAGTGTGGCTCTTGAAACTCAAGAAGACTGCACTGCACACACAGACACTCTCACAAAACACACACACAGACACTCCCACACAACACACACACACACACACACACACATCACACACACACACACAAGGACATACTAATATCTAACAGATGTGAATATTCTATGTGGCAATAACAAAGAAATGTCTGCAGCTGCTTTCTGTGGGTTTTAGACACTACAGCAACAATTGGAGGACAAATTACATGACTTAAAATTGTGTTATAGATAGCCTAAATAAAGAGAGCTGAGCATTGAATGAATTATCCGAGAAACCAGGATGAAAGACTTAAGTATGTACAGATTTAAGGTCTGGTACATTTGAGGCCTGGTCCTGGGAGGATTATCAGCATTTCATTTACTCCAATATGAAAATATCCAATTGACAAAAGCTTCGTATGGCTTATATGTATGTGTGTTAGCATATATAGGCTAGCCATACACTCCCTTAAAAGACTGACAGAATAATGAATTTCTGTTAACAGCTACACATTAAATATTAAAAAAATACTAATGTTAGTGGATAATATTCAATCTACTTCCCAAAAAATACACTAGTGTGTATAATTAATATCAGGGAAGTGCAAGAAGACGTATAGAATAAGTGACAGTAGGTCATGACACAGAACGGTGCTGCCACCTTGTGGTGAAATGACTTCTTATTGTAATAAAAAACGAGACAATCTTCACATGCATTCGCTTCTGCACACTCATAGGCAAAACATTTTCATTTTATTATTGTGATAAAAACATATTGATCAAAATAAATGAAAAGTATAATTCACTTTTTGGTTAAACAGAACAAAATCTATGATCATATTTTCTTTGCAACATGCCTTCCATGTGCACAAAAAATTGAGAACTTTATATTTTTTTGTATTTACATGTCACAAGGGCTACATCTCAGTAACTATAAAGTTTTGATTCAATAGTCATATTGTACAAATACAGTGATTTTGCTAGAGAAGCAATTTGTCTCTTATCTTTTAATGCATTGTTTTATTTAATAATTGTTTTATTGTTTAATTTTGGCATAAAAGCATTTAAATAGACTATAATACACTTCAAATACAGATATATTGCACAACATGTTTTTTTTCTTCTTAAATTACAAGGTATTGCATATTTACAAACAGGTATCAGTGTCCATCCCAGATGAGCCGAGATGAATTATTAAATTCAAATATTATAATTTACATGTATTAAACATACAACAGATATGGAGTTGGTGCAAAAACATGACTTTTACAGAGTCAGTCTGTTGTGAAGAGAATGCTCATTATTTCCAGCGGTTGATCCTGCGTAACTGTATGTATGCAAGTGTCATACACACCAGTATGATGCCCAGAAGAGCCACCTGGTTCTGCCAGAAGCCCCACACACTGTAGTCGATCCCCTGAGATATCAGGTACATCTCTCCTGTTAGTCTGACCATGAGAAAAAGATCAAATATAAGATGTAAAAATCTAGTTTTGGTTGTCACAATAAAAAGTTTCAATTTTAATTGCTCAGTGCAGATTTAGTTGAACAATGACTCAAAGAAAACCCTATTATTGATGTTGGTTGAGCATATCTACTGCGCTTGTGTGGAACACGTCCGCCAAGCGGACCCCAGCATACACTTTCAGTAGTATAAATACAAGTAGTCCGTGTCCATGCTGTCCGTGTGCACGTCCGAACTGGAGTATATTCGAGGCGTTGTCATGATATGCAAGAGGTTGTCTAACTTCTGTGTTATACAACTCTGTGAACATTCACTGAACTGTCATTACACTTTATCTTTATACAGCATACATAACTTACGTATCATTGCCACTGTAGAAGACCAACCCTTTCATTTCATTTATAGTCACAGCCTATAAAAGAACAACACACAAGTACAGTATAATCAGAACTTTGTATATAATCTGATAATGTGTGACGATGCATTTAATTTCCTTTTAATATGTGTTATGTCATGCAAAAACAGTTTTTGCACTCAAAAATTACTTACATCTAGTCCATATTTGAAGATACTGACCCACTTGAGCCAGGACAACCAGTTGAGCATGTAGTTAAGATTTACTAGGAACCCTCCAAATACCTTCAACAAAGAGAGCGAAAGAAAGTTGGAATAAGAAAGAATGACAATGTACAAGAATATATGTGCAAGTGTATGATAGAAATCTGACCATCATGAAGACAAAGGGCAAGGCTACGAGGATGTTGGCCATGGCGAATGAGCTCACGCTGGCACTGACCAGGAACGCCAAGCTGACTCCCGCCAGACTGACCAGAGACATGGTCAATGCAAAGCACAAGAAGGATGTGAATGCTGGATTCAGCCCTGTTGACAAATATATATGTACACTTACTGTGCATAATGCATATTCAAGTTTCATTTAGTAAACAGCACGTGCTACTGATAGTTTTAATGATGTGCCATATGTTTAGCACAATAATAATATATTATGTGACACGTGCGCTTACCCATCATATAGTAAGCAATGCTGGAGAAGATGAAAATCGGTACAATGCGATTTGGTAACAGATCCACAAACACCTTGGACAGGAAATATACTGATGTACGATAATATCCCCCAGAGTTCTCATGCCTAAACCGCACATATAAAACACACTTATATTTTTTGTAAAAGAAAAATGAAAGGGGCCATGATGTGAATTTTTAAAAATTATTTTATTATGTTTTTTGCACGCACACACACAAAATGATTATTTTCTGATCCTCAGTCTGAAATGATCCATTTTTTAAGGATCATTCCTTAAAAAATGGAATACGGCTCCAGCGGGTTAATAAAGGCCTTCTGAAGCGATGCATTTTTGTAGGAAAAATATCCATATGTAAAACGGCATAAATTCAAATAACTAGCTTCGGGTGGACAACCGTATGCATACTGTGCAAATCGACTTGCGGCAAGTGAGTAACCCCCGACGCGATGTATGAATTAGGATGTTGTCTCGCGGTTCAAACAAATAGGGCTGTGCAACAAACTCAATCTCCTCTTCTCTTTTATCGAAATCCTTCAACATTTCTCTTTAAAAATTCTCATTTTACACTTCTCATTCGTGACCGGTGTTTTGCTTTGCTCTATCTTCTGCGCGTCCACGTTCATCAATACGTCATGCGTCGGGTCAGAGGTCACTCCTCTGCCGCAAATTGATACGTACGGCCATCTGCTGGAAGCTAGTTATTATACTTATAAATAAAGTCTTAAATTTGGATATTTTTCTTACAAAAACCAATCGGTTCGCTTCAGAAAACCTTTATTAACCCACTGGAGCCATATGGATTATTTTTATGATGGATGGATGGATGCATTTTTTGGGCTTCAAAACATGCCCTCCATTCACAACCATTATAAAGCTTGGAAGAGCCAGGATATGGTCCCACTTTATATTAAGTGGCCTTAACTACTATGTACTTACATCAAAAAATAAGTACAGTGTACTTATTGGGTTCATATTGAATTGCAAAACACTTTTGCAGCTATTGAGGTGGGATACAGGTAAGGTTAGGGAAAGCTTTGGTGGTATGGGTAGGTTTAAGGGTAGGGGTAAAGTGTAAGGGATGGGTCAACAGTGTAATTATAAATGTAATAACAGAAATTAATTACAGATGTAATTACATGCAGGTGTTTTTAAAATAGAAGTACAATGTAGAAACATGTATGTACACAATAAGTGCATTGTATCAAATGATTAATTTAAATACAAGTACATAGTAGTTAAGGCCACTTAATATAAAGTGGGTCCAGGATATTTTTTAATATAACTCTGATTGTGTTTGTCTGAAAGAAGATACTCATATACACCTAGGATGGCTTGAGGGTGAGTAATTTTTATACTGTATATCAAAAAAGATCAAGGCAAATTTGATTTCTCATGTCATAATCCCTTTAATGAAAGGAAAGTTCATTAAATACATACAGAGTCTGGACACAGAAATTGCAGTGTTGTTATTGTTAACCATAACTAAAACTATTAAACTATTAAAAATCCTTTTGATTAATTCAAATAAAGCTGAAATAAAATATATTATCAGACGTAACTTAAATGAAAATTAGAAATGTTGTAAACTAAACATAAATTAAAAATGACAAAATAACTAAAACGTAAATTAAAATTAAAGTGAAAGCAGAAAAATTGACAATTACTAGCATAATAGATGATTTGAACAACTGATAATGTCATACTCACACAAAGATTGCTCGTTCATTAATGAAGAGTACAACTGCTGATAGATTGCCAAACACCATGTTGATGATGAGAAAGAAGAACGCTCCAATCCTGCACACAAACACAGAGAAATTAAACTAATGATGGATGGATGGATGGATGGATGGATGGATGGATGGATGGATGTGACAGTACCTGTTCTGTAAGGCTTCAGGAAGAGTTAAAGGCATCTGGTAGTAGATGAGTCCAATCAGTAGAGCAAAGATGATGTTAAGCGCCAGCTGAGCGTATGATGTCTGAGGATTCCTGATAACGTTCAGCGCTGCCCTCCAACACACCACCTTTAACTACAGGTGGACACATATTTATCCACATACACATGTTCAGGTAAACATGCACATACATGGATATCGACTATATTGTTTGTGATTGTGGTTGCTGAATAAATGCACTTCTGCAACCTCTGTGTGACAATACTAGCCTTTTTTGCTGTTGTTTTAACAGAAAAACATGAAAGTAATCTTGGAATTACTATCAGGAATTTCACTGTTTTTATTTTTTAAAGGAGTTTCTTGTTTTACCAGTTTTCATAATGTACAGAGTGTGTTAATTGATATGATAAATAGCCTATAATAAATCAGGAAACTAGATTAGGTATGTGTATGAGTTGATATTCCCTCGATTTGTGCTTATAGGTGAAAGTAACAACGACACAGATCCTGCAATAGCGAAATGAGCCTATTTGGAGCTTGATTAAATAAATGCTGTTTATAACGAGGAGGATGTTTTAAGCTATGAAATTTGCAGGATGTTTTAATGGTACAAAGACAACTTATATGTCAAAAGATCAAGGCAAATTTGGCAAAACATTTGACTAAATATGATAAAAACTAACACAGGACTGAGACTAAGACTAAATTAAAAAACAACTGACAAAATCAACACTACAATTTGCCTTCAGTGGACTTCATGTTACAACCATCCAAAAGACAAGATTTATGGCTCACTGTTCACTTCACCCATAACTGACCTGATAACAACTCTGAGCTAAAGTTGAACAGTCGGTCATGTTAATGTACCAGTTAACCATTTACTTGAAAACACACACCTAAAAGACTTTTTTCTTATGAAACAAACCTGGTAGAAAAACGAGGTGACATAGGATGGTGCCTTGCTCTTGGCTTCAGATGAAGGATCTGATGGTCCAGCGATACATTTCAACTCCTCGTTGATAGAAACACAGTACTGAGACTCCTTGTAAAGCTCAGCCAATGACTTCTCTGAGGAAGAGAGAGAAACTTTCAATCCACTCAACTCATGTGACTGAACAATGCCACAAATCATTGATTACTTTATATAAGTTGCATTTGTCGATCTCTCAGTTTCTGTGTATGTGTATCACCTGTTGGCATTGAAGAAGAGGTCTCGCCATTTGTTATGTCCAGAAAGAAATCGGCAGGGTTGTTGAAAGCCTCACACTCATAACCTAATCAACAGAGTTGAATTTAATAAGATTTGAAAATACTAATGGCACATATTTTTTTTGGTAACACTTTATTTTACAGTGTCCTTGTTACATGTTATATGTTGTTACTATAGGTTATGCATAATTACATGCAACTTACAGTAAACCAAACCCTAATTCTAACCCTATAGTAAGTATATGTAGATAATTAAAGGTGCCCTAGAATTAAATATTGAATTTATATTGGCATAGTTGAATAACAAGAGTTCAGTACATGGAAAAGACATACAGTGAGTTTCAAACTCCATTGTTTCCTCCTTCTTATATTAATCTCATTTGTTTAAAAGACCTCCGAAGAACAGGCGAATCTCAACGTAACACAGACTGTTACATAATCATTAATATGTACGCCCCCAATATTTGCATATGCCAGCCCATGATCAAGCCATTAGACAAGGGCAGAACGTCTGGATGTGCACAGCTGAATCATCAGACTAGGTAAGCAAGCAAGAACAATAGCGAAAAATGGCAGATGGAGCAATAATAACTGACATGATCCATGATAACATGATATTTTTAGTGATATTTGTAAATTGTCTTTCTAAATGTTTCGTTAGCATGTTGCTAATGTACTGTTAAATGTGGTTAAAGTTACCATCGTTTCTTACTGTATTCACGGAGACAAGAGAGCTGTCGCTATTTTCATTTTTAAACACTTGCAGTCTGTATAATTCATAAACACAACTTCATTCTTTATAAATCTCTCAAACAGTGTATAATGTTAGCTTTAGCCACGCAGCATAGCCTCAAACTCATTCAGAATCAAATGTAATACATCCAAATAAATACTATACTTACATGATCCGATGTATGCAAGCAGCATGCATGACGAACATCTTGTAAAGATCCATTTTGAGGGTTATATTAGCTGTGTAAACTGTGTTTATGCTGTTCAAGGCAAGCGCGAGCTCCGGGGGAGGGGGGGCACGAGAATTAAAGGGGCCGCAACCTATATATTGGTGCATGGTTAATGATGCCCCAAAATAGGCAGTTAAAAAAATGAATTAAAAAAATCTATGGGGTATTTTGAGCTGAAACTTCACAGACACATTCAGGGGACACCTTAGACTTATATTACATCTTTTAAAAAGAAGTTCTAGGGCACCTTTAATATTACTCAGTACTTAAATGACACCTTAAAATAAAGTGTAACCTTCTTTCTCTATTATATAGCTAAGGCATTGAAGTGAAGATATTAGCAAACTGAATTCTACGAAATATTGTAGTGTTTTGTATTAATGCACAAGCAAAAAGTCTATTAGAACATTATTTATTGTTATTTTTATTGTCATTTATTTTATTATTATTATTATTATTATTATTATTATTATATGTTGTTTTTAGTTTTAATTTTATTAAACTCAGGCACCTTTTTTTTTGCTTTTTATTATTTAATGCTTCTTTATTTCATGCATAATGTAAAATATTATCCATTGTCCTTTTTTACCATAGTATGATTACTATATTTATATATCACAGTATGTTACTCCAAGGTATTTCAAAGAATACCTTAGTATTACCATCTTGCTAGTGTTAAAAAACCGTGGATGAGTTGAATGAGATCAGCCTGATATTTAATTCATATTTATGTGACCAGAAAATCAAATGTGTGGATATTTTACCCAGACTCTGGAAGTAGTCCATGGCTTTGCCGGCAGGGCCAGCATAAACGGTTTCTCCTTTATGGAGAAGTGTCAGATGATCAAAGAGCCTGAAGATTGAGTACCGCGGCTGGTGGATCGAGAAAATTATAGTTTTACCACTCCGTGACAACCTTAATGACCAGAAAAGAGAAAGAGGGGAATTGAAGAGATAAGATTAAATGACATGAACATAAAGATTTCAAGATCATCTGGTTACCAAACGAGCAGAGGTCATGTAGGTACTATATTTGAGTTAGAAGTACATAATAAGCCAGGCGATGGAGTGTTATTAAATAAAGCACAAGTCTGTACCTGTGCAAGAGAGAAATGATGCTGTTAGCTGTATTGGAGTCGAGGCCTGTGGTCGGCTCGTCCAGGAACAGAAGAGTAGGAGATGTAATGAGCTCCATACCAATGCTACAGCGCTTTCTTTCTCCTCCTGATACACCTCTTATAAACTCTGTACCAATCTGGAAGAAATACATTTAATATATTTAAATTACATTTAACACATTTTGTAAGGTAAAAATATTTTAGAAGCTTGTTTCTGCCACGGAATAAAACTATTTAAATAATTGCGACTTTTTATCTCACAATTCTGACTTTTTTCCTCAGAAGTGTGAGCTATAAACTTGCAATTGTGAGTTATAAAGTCAGAATTACGGGATATAAGCAATTTTGACTTTTTTCAGTTCTGAGGGGGAAAAAAGACGCAGAATTGCGAGTTTATTAGTTGCATACCAGTTGTTGTCGATGTCAGTTTGTAAAGATAGACTGAACACATAATAGGCATGCGCATGATTTCACTGTTTTCATAGATTTGTGTTGCTTATATGGGGACAATAACAGTATAGTTTTCAAAAACTTGCACTTTGAAACCCGTTTTTAAAAGATGGCATTTTCAGGTTTCCAAAACGCCGTTGTCATGTAAATGAACGGCCAAAATTTATTTAGGTTTTTAGTTGAAAACGGTGTTGTGTAAACTCCCCCTAAAAGATTTTCGTGGCCTTGTGACCTTGACAGGCATTTTCTAAATATTAATCATATTTTAAAACTAATCTTCACTGTTTCACTACTTTTTTAATTTTAAGACAAAATTAAAATGAAAAACAATTAAAAGATCATACCCAATTAATTAAAGGTGCTAAAGAGGATCTTTTCATCGACTGAGAAACCAAAGACTGTTAGTGAGTTTTTGAAATGAGCGCATGCGTAAGAACAACCCCCCTCCTTCACAGCTCATTTCGAGGAAACGCCTCCTAAAACTCGTGCACGAGTATTGGAAAACGAGTGTTTACCACCGGCATTCGCTGTGTCGTGTTAGTGGATTCATTATGTCGGACTCACCGCAGGTAACTCATAATCTGCAGTTGTTACTCTTGTCTCCTGACAAAAACATTGCATGTGGCGCCTGTGGAGTGTGGAAAGTTACTGGAGCGCGCAGCCGCGCACGTCTCTCACAAGGAATGTCATGGCAGTGATTGACAAGCCAGAGTGCGTTCATCGCGTAAACGATTGGCTGATGTTTTTAAGGCCCTACCTCGTGCACAGATGATGTATATTAATATTATTCCTTTCAGTGCACCTAATAAATAGTCTTTTATCATTTAGTGAAGACAGTTTCAAGTAATATTGCAAAAATGTATAAAACAAAACATCCTCTTTAGCACCTTTAATAACAATTTTTTCAATATTTTTATCATTTTAGCAAGACTTGTTTCCCCTTTGCAATCTCAGGACAGTTACATTTTTGAGCATATGCCCCACAAAACCAAGATCTAAATGAATAGATCTGGACATAAAAAAGAGGCAGTCGCATTTGAGACCAACCTTGGTGTCTGCACAGTCCTCCAATCCAAGCTCCTGAATGATGCTCTCCACTTTTTTTTCCTTATCAGCAGTGGAATACTGTTTCCTTGGCAACCGCAGATTTCCAGAGAATAAAAGATTCTCCCGCACAGTCAGAGTTCCCATCAGGACATCATCCTACGGAAGGAGAGAAGCAGACAGACAGATATAGCAAAGAAAACGCTGGAAATTAAACCAATTAAATGAATGCAAAAGATTCCACAAAAATAATTCTCTCACACAATAATTTTCCCTTAACATTTACATGTGTCAGACAACAGAGCAGAATATTCCTTTATCCTCATGAGAAGACATATTAACAACTGTAAAATTCTGCACTCTCACCTGAACAACATAGGCAGACATGAGACGGAGGTCAGAGGTCACGACCTTGTTGTCAACCAGAACTTGACCTGAACGCAAACCACGAGGATCCTTCCTGCCAGCGATCACGTCTAACAACCTTCACGCCAAAAATAAAGGTTAGAAACTGTGCGTAGAAGCCAAATTGTTGTCAGCTGTAACTAATCTATAGTCTGATGATCCTGTGAGCTTCTTACGATGTTTTGCCGCTTCCTGTTGCTCCCATGATTGCATTCAGTCCCGTTTTCATGATTCCACTAAAACAGGAAATAGCAAAACAGTCTTATATGTGCACTATTATATATAAAAATATGTTTATTAAATAACCTAAAAATGTGAGTTTCACCAATGAAAGTAATTTGTAAGAGTCAAATTCACTTTATACTTTTCATATACACAAAAGTTGAAAGAAATTAATACATTTATTCAGCCTTAAATTGATCAAAATAGACAGTAAAACATTAATTATGTCATAAAAGATTTCTATTTCATATAAATACTATTCTTTTGAACACATTGATAATAATAAGAAATGTTTCTTGAGCAGCCAATTAGGATATTAGAATGATTTCTGAAAGATCATGTGACACTGAAGATTGGAGTAGTGATGCTGAAAATTCAGCTTTGATCACAGGAATAAATTACATTATAAAATATGTTAAAATAGAAAATGGTTATATTTATTTTATTATTTATTTCACAGTTTTTACTGTATTTTTGATCAAATAAATGGCACCTTGGGGGCATAAGAGACTTTCAAAAACATAAACAATTTTTACCAATCCCAAATTTCTGAACAATAGTGTATAATTGATCATATAATATTATGTTTTTGACTTTACAAAGTCACTTTTTAATTTAACAGTTAATTTAAATGTTAATGTGTGGCACATGTTTGGTTATCTGATTTCATTATGTAACAAAAAAGCAATCTATGTATATAGTGTTGTAGATGTATTATCATTAAAAATATGTGGCATTTTTTATGACAATTAATATAAAGCATTATTTAACATTTTTATTATAATAAACATTTAAAGAATTGGTTATATTTCTTGTGTTCTGACATAAAAAAAAACTACCATCACAGTTCCTCAACCAAAGCAAGCAACTGATTGCTGCATATAACAGAAAAAAATGAAACATGAAAAAACACACAAAAACTATGGAGAATTACAATTTCAGCACTTGTTTTTTCTTTTTTCATTCTAATCTCTAACATCTGAACTCTAGACAAACTTTGGGTGATATGTTCAACAGCATTGGGTCAAGAACCATTTCTTTTGCAGATATAAAAACACTGAAACACAGAAAGACACTGATACGCACATGCATATCAATTAAAGATAACTGTTATCAGTATCACAATGATCTGCAATCTATATTTGACTGCACAGCGGTATGTTTTGCTGAATATGGTCTATGCGAGATGTAAATCTTATGAAGCATGTTAACATCTAGTGAATAAGACAATCTGAACTAACTACTTCTAGACACTAACAGATACTAACCTGACATTTTTTAAGATTTCTCTCTGAGGTCCTCTCTTGCGACACGGTCCGCGGCTTTCTCTAATGCAGTAGAGGATATTCTGGTATGTCAGAGTTGGGCCTGGCACTCTTACAGACACCTTTGTGCCATCGCTCTCCCAAGCAGGCAACATTTTTATCTCACACACTTCCATGGAGCTGGAGAGCCTGAAGCAAAGAAGAGGAGAGAAAAAGTGACAAGCTTCCAGGTGGAATGAGCATTCAATTGTCTATGATGCCCTACCCTTTCAGGACCTTCCTCCAGACATTAATTACCAATACAACCAGGGGTCACTGACTGCGCGTCTCCTGTCAAAGTCCTCGCATGCTCAGTTTTTACACCTCCTGCTATGTAACACCGGCACTTAAAGTTGATAAGACTCCAACTTTGCGCATATGAAGATGAATTATGCCATCTAAGTTACTGGATGACATGTCATATATTATTCAACTGCTCCTGCACGTGCAAGCATGTTAAATCACTCTGCTCCTCCCCTTTATGTTATATTGCTTTATCTTACTTTTGTTTTGAGGTCAAGGTGACTTTCTTCATTACAGAAAGTCTAAGAGCATTAAAATATCCTCAAAGATCACTCCTCAAAGATGTTACCAAACAATCTGTTACATCCACCAGCTGGAGTGCCCTTGATTTCCACCAGAGGGCACTCCTCTCGACTGCCGTACTACCTCATCACAAACTCCATTTCCCATAACCCATTGCCCAGACTCATTATGTGTGATTACATTCAGCTGTGTCTCATTATCCTTGTTAACCCTGCCTATAAGCCCTGTGTATGTTTTTTGTTTGTTTGTTTTTCTGTCAATCATTGTGAAGTCTTGTATGTGTTACACTGCATTTCTGAGTGCTCTTTCTTGGTTCCCTTATCTTGGTTTATGATCTTGATCTCTTGCCTATGTCATGGACTCTGTCATTGTTTGCCTTGGTTTTGGATACATGGATTATGAATTTGGATTGCCCCAATAAAACTGCATTTGGATCTTCAACTAGTGTTTCAGAGCAGTTTGTAACACAATCTTTAACAGCTCAGAATGTGTAAAATGTTTAAACGTTACATTTTACCTATAAGAGTGAAAATGTCACAAATTTTAATGTTAAAGGCACAATATGTAAGATATTTGGATTAAAAAACCATTAGAACAGTGTTATATATTTTGTTGACTTTTGTGCTTACATTATCCTATATGTTTCCAAGAATGTTTAAATCCAGAGAAATAAGCAATTTTAACCAGGACAATGTGCATCATCTATCAATGACATTATACCCGCGTTATCCTCGATTTCCAGTTTTATTTTGTAGAAACCATGGAAACACCAAAGATGCTTTAATATATTATGTGTTTTATTAGACAGGTGAGCAACTGCTTGGATACATTCATTGACCGAAAACTAATTTTTATATAGCTCAACACAGTAAGCCTTATTGTTTAAATCGTTGTCTTGAAGTATAGAGAGTACGTTTTACCATGCCTAATATCGATGTAGCTTACTGCAGTGAGCAATAAGAGTCTCATAGCAGCCGCCAAGCGAACGCACAGAGTAGCATTATAACAATTTTCCACACACAAATGGAACTAATATGATAAAACCGCACTGTACACGGCTGGAAGAAGTGGAAGTGCTCAACTGCGGCATCATAAAAGCTCCACTGCTCTCGAGCCGTGTGTCGCGCTCATCTCTCATTAACAATCGCTCCAGCGGCCTCGTTCCACTCCAAAGGCTTTCAGCCACACCCTGCTTCATACTTCAGTAATGTTAATAAATCTTTAATACATTAGCTCATCTACGAATATGATTTCTGCCCGAGTTCCATCGGATTCTTTTCCACCGGCTGTAGACATGAAGACGGCACCTCTCGTGATTCCGTGAAATCAAGCTACACCTTTGTTTTGAATAAGCGACCTCTAGTGGCGAAAAATTACATATTGTGCCTTTAATGGTTTTCTGGCAACATAAACTTTTGACTTTCTACACTCCTGTTCAAAAACAAACAAAAAAGGGGCAAAATATTTAGTGATCTTTTAATGGTCTTAACAATTTTAATCTCAAATCACTGATCAGATAATTAACAAGAATTGCACAAATACTGTAGATAAAGTAACCATGGAAATAGCCTTCCCCTTTGTTTAAGCCATGTGGGTAAACTTGCAGCTTTTTACAGGAAGAAGAGTCAGTGTTGTTCCACGCAATGTTAATGGCTTCAAACAGTTCATGAGTAGTTGAAAAATGTCTCCCAGTTCATTTGAGATGAATGTGAGATCAAATATTCACTATAGGCCTCAAATCTGGACTCTGAGCAGGCCAAAACATGAGCTTGATGGACTTGTGCTCAAGCCACTTCTTGGTTGTCTTTGCAGTTTGGGCAGGAGCATTTTCTTGTTGAAAAATAACATCTGATCATTCCTCTTTAGATAACAACTTTTCATTTGTGGGAAGAAAGCCATTCTGCATTATTCTCCTGTACTTCAAAGCATTAAATGACTTTTTACCAACTCCAGCAGCTAAAAGGCTCTCCACACAATGACACTCTTCCTCCATTCTTCACTGTGGTAGAGATGCATTTATTACTATATTTCTCAACAGATTTTCGAAGACAGCACTCAGGAGCATCACCATACAACTTGTGTTTCACTGTGATTCATCACTCCACGCACAACTTCCCATATTCTGCCAAAAATTCATTCTGTTGCTGATGTTTTTCTGAGACAGCAATAGCTTTTTAAAGTAGTGCATTTGCTTAAATTTAGCTAAAATGAGGTTAAGACAATTAAAAGCCATTTTGTTTTTTGCACAGGAGTGTACATGCTTTTGTGAAGTTTAATCCAAACCTCCTTAAATGTCCTTTTTTTAAACATCATTGGTGCTATAAGAAATAAGATCCATTCAGTAGAGCTCGCTGATAAGCCTCTAAATTATCAACATGAGCAAAACTTTGCTGAAAACACTGTTGTACACAGTACATATCTTCTATCGTTTGATGGATACTTTTTGAGGGAGTAAAAGGCCTTTAGTTTCACTCCAAAATGTTGTGGTACAGTAAACTTAAGAATAACTTTTATGTTGTTGGTAATATCTTAAGATGAACACTAACTGGAGCAACTTATCAATACATAGCCTACTTTTTTAGAAAAAAATGTGTCAAATATGATACATTAGGCTTTTGATGAATGTTTATTTGTTCATTAATTTATTCTGTCATTATTGTATTGTATTGCATTGCATTATATGTTTTGCTTCCACAATAAAATCTTTGCAAGCATTTAATAGGCTTACTAATACATATTATTGGGAGACAGAGTGACAACTGATATTTTAATGTATTTTATGTCTTCTACTGTTATAAAAATCTCATTACTTCACATTTGGCCATAGAAATATCAGCAACAAATTGCATATTTTTGCTCAGTTTGGGCCTCTGAATAAAATGGGCTTCATATTCTCCCTTATATTACTATATGAGCCATCAAAGCTTTATGTATCAGATATGATACTCAACTTCTTTTTATATTTTGCCTAAATGTTCAATAAACTTTCTTTTTTTCCCCCGTTTATTCCTCCATATGTTCATCATGTTGTCTAGAGGGAATTATCTAGTCTACACATTGTCTATAAATAAACATAAAATGTCTATAAATAACATTAAAATGTGCCACCCTGAAAATTTATTTTCTCCAAATCAGTTTCCTACCTGTGAAGTCTTGTGACTTTACAGTGACTTTAAAGGATTAGTTCACTTTCAAATTAAATTTTCCTGATAATTTACTCACCCCCATGTCATCCAAGATGTTCATGTCTTTCTTTCTTCAGTCGAAAAGAAATTAAGGTTTTTGATGAAAACATTCCAGGATTATTCTCCTTATAGTGGACTTCAATGGCCTCCAAACAATTGAAAGTCAAAATTACAGTTTCATTGCAGCTTCAAAGGGCTTTAAACGATACCAGAAGAAGAATAAGGGTCTTATTTAGAGAAACGATCTGTCATTTTCAAAAAAATAAATAAAAATGTATATACTTTTTAACCATTAATGCTCATCTTGAACTAGCTCTCTTCTTCTCTATTAGAATTCTAGTAGATGCTGCTAAGTGTATTACTGCCCTCCTCAGGTCAAAGTTTGAACTATCTGTTATATATTTGCACTAGCATATTGTATATGACAATTTAGTTCAAAACTTTGACCTGAGGAGGGCAGTAATACACTTAGCAGCGTCTACTAGAATTCTAATAGAGAAGAAGAGAGCTAGTTCAAGATGAGCATTTATGGTCAAAATGCATAAAAATTTAATTTTTCTTTAGAGGGATGGTGTAGAACGCTTTGAAGCTGCACTGAAACTGTAATTTTGACCTTCAACCATTTGGAGGCCACTGAAGTCCACTATAAGGAGAAAAATCCTGGAATGTTTTCATTGAAAACCTTAATTTCTTTTTGACTGAAGAAAGAAAGAAATACATGAATATCTTGGATGACATGGGCGTGAGTAAATTATCAGGAAATTTTAATTTGAAAGTGAACTAATCCTTTAAGTTTGCTCCAAGTGGCTTTGAGCACGAAAGATGCATTCGTGTACCTGTATAAGGACGCCCTCTGTAGGCAAAAGAAGGTCATCACAACAGGCTCTATAATCAAAACCCCTTCTCTTTGTTTAAAAGTCGCCTACTGTAATGAACAGAAGAGAAACAGGAAACACTTTAGAAAGCATGAATAGCGACTCATTATGGGCTTGCGTAATCTTGCGTTTCTACTTGAGTTGAGGCTCGAGCAGCTATTTGGTGTGGCAGTTGACATAAACAGGGGCGGTGTCGTCATTCATTGTCGCTCCGTGACAGATGACAGACAGTTGACGCATCTAATAAACAGTTGAGCCGTTGACGCCAAGCCACGCCCCGCGTGACTGTAGCCAATGAGCGTCGAGCATAACTCCAGAGGGCGGGGTTTGAGTCTCGGCAACGTTAAGTTGTTTTCATCGACTGTGTGGCGGAGAAGTGCAAGCACCGTTCGCTATGCAGACGTAAACTAACAGCTGTCGATGAGGCCGCCGCCGACAAACGACAACGTCCGGGTTTAATCGCCACGGAGAACGGTTCAAGCGAACGTTAGAGCATTACAGCAGCGGTTTAATTGTTTTTTCGTGGCCATGGAGGAGAAGAAGGAGGAGGGGGAAGCGGAGATCCAGGAACACGGACCCGAGCACTGGTTCTCCAAATGGGAGCGGCAGTGCCTAGCGGAGGCCGAGCAGGAGGAACCGAGCGAGGAGGAGACCGAGCAGAGCCAACAAAAACATTGGCATCTCTTCCAGAACTCCGCCACCGCCGTCGCACAACTGTATAAAGGTGCGAAATGTACAATAAAAAGTCACTGAGAGCTAACTTAGCCAGCTAACTCTGACACTGGCAAACAAAGGACACTAACTCATAAGCTCAACGGATAGCCACCAAATGAAATCTAATACGATCTAATTAAGATGTCGAGGGGTTGTTTTAAAATAAAATACACTCATTTAGTGCTTAATTAATATAATTTCGCTTTTTATTTGGCTGCTTTGAAGGTCGGTAGCGTTTACCGATTAGCATCGATGCTAAGTGGCAGACGAGCAACGTAAACTGACACACAAATCAGTTTCTGTGAGGATACAAACCAGAAATGTCATCAGTCGTCCATCTTTATTTAGTAATAAAACGAAGTACATTAAATTTAAACGTGTTTTGTGAAATTTTTAAAATATATTTAAAGCTTCACCCAGCTGGTTGTCTACCAGCGAAACAAAATGGCGAAGTGCAGGGAGGAGTTCATCTGATGAAAATAACTCGATTTGTGATCGAAAACTCATCTGTTATGAACTCAAACGCCATATATGTTAACGAAAAGATCTAGGAATACAAACTGTGATGAACGGATGAAAACGTGAAAAAATTCTTAACAACAATAATAGTGTGCGAAACAAAATGGCGAAGGCAGGATTAGCAGGCTAAGTTCAAAGATTGTGAGTTATTGTGTCAGAGCTATGTTGTTTTTGTTGATATTTGTTATTAAATCGATGAAACGCTATAAAGCTGGTTTCAATATAGAGCACACCAAGTTCGTCATACACAAAGTTATGATTTGGACAACACGGTACAATCAGATAAACTAAAGCTACACAACAAAATGGCGTAGAGTCCTCTTGCTTCATATCAAATTTAGACGTCGTGTAATTAATGGCTGTGTCTCACAACATAGAGGGCTGCTTATGTACACCGCACTTATGGTCATCATAGACGCTTTTAGAACATTCCAAGCGCGCTTATGTTGCCCGAAAGTGCTGTTTAAGTAGGCAGCTCACTATCTCATGACACAGCCAGTTTGAGAAGCTGTAAAGGTTATAAATATGAATCTGATGGTGGTTAAGTTGTGTTGGTTTTTTTTTTAAACACAGTGGGTAAATATGTCTCAAATAGACAGGAAATGATGTATCTCAACTTGCAACTTAAACATTTCCTGTCCTGTCTAATCACTCCCTCAGATAGAGTATGTCAACAACAGGGGCTTTCCTTGTGGGTTCCCTTTCAAAATGCTGCAACCGCCGTCACTAACCTATACAAAGGTAAGTCGATGAATCTTTTATGAACTGTTTTGCATTTTACATTATTATAGCCTGATGTTTACTTCAGTTTTCATCCAGAGTATGCATACAGTTTGTGACATATCGTCAGCATAGTATGTGCATACTGTACGCATGTATTCTGATTTTCTTTACCATGCATACACTCAGCTCGCAATGCACCTTGAATTTTTTTGCACTAATTAAATTGGTCCATTGCAGTGTTGCCACCTTGTGGACATTTTTTAGTTGAAAAGAAACAGGAGATGGAACAACAAACTACTGGAGGCGGCATCAACAAAGTTGATGAGTGCTTGTGTGTGACGGGGATAAAGTCGGCATAAAATGGAAATTACGATAGTCTTTTCTTCCCTATTGTGATGTATCTGAGTAAAATGGCTTCTCGAACAAAACAAAATATTATGTTTGTTATTGCTGTGATCTCATGTGAGTGACAGGTTGTCCCGCCCTCGTGCCAGTAAACGTGTCATCAGAGAAGAGAAGAGATGAGATGTTGCTGCAAGAGGGAGGGGAAGTTATTTTCATTAAAGATTACAAGGGCACATTAAAATAATAATAATGTGTGCACGGGAATATGTTTTAGGTTGGGGGTGCTTTGTGTGCGCGCGCTTGGGGAAGAGGGTATGTTTTATATACTTAATAAAAAGAAGCATTTATTAAGTGTATATAAAACATGTCAAAACTCTGGGAAACAATAAGCATATCGCTGAAAAAAATGGCTGAGAACACTGCATAGCCCATACACCAGGACATTTGACTGTACACGAGAAATACATTAGCCTAAGCGTTTAAACAAATAAGTATAAAACTTTTTTTTCAGTACATCCATTAGATTTCCATGTTCCTTTTTTAAGTTACGTGACACCTAGCCACAACCTACAGATCCCAGCATAAACGGTGATACAGTATGATATTTGTTATTAAAGTATCAACAACATTCAGAAGCATAAAAGCAAGCATAGGCAGTGCTGCGTGCGTGATTTGGCATGGCAGAATGCGCACAACGAGTGTTCCTTTATAATCACTAAAAAGATGAAAGTTTGTCGCGATCCCACGACGCTTCAATGACTGCACAATGATTCTTTAATAATAATGTCTACACTTTTTAATCAGGATTTGCCAGCATGCAAAGCATTCAGCTCTGAACAAAAACTCCGGCATTTTGAGTGGTGAGTGGTTCCTAACATCTCATTGCGTTCCAGCAATCAACAGATTTGTCTGTGATTGGCTACATTGCTTAACGCTGCAAAACACATTATTGGAAACTCTGCCTATGCTTGAGCTGTAAAGTGTTTTTATTTAATCTTAGTTGTTCTTTTAAAAGAACAACATTTTATAGACCATTTAAAGTGTTTATTACAAACAAATTATTAAATCATAAAAATGAAAAAATGCAACTGAACAAAAATTTGCATTGCATTTACTGTCCTGTGAAGACGGGGACTGCAGCACCCCCACTTCCTGCGTCGTGTGTGCATAAAATCAAGAATTGCCTATTTTGATTTCCCTGGTGACTTTAAAGGAGACCTGCAACTCTAGTTTAGAAGAGTACAATGACATTTTTCAATACTATCTCCTGGAGAGAAATGGGTCAGACATTGGACAACAATGAAATGCACTGTGTTCTCATGAAAAATCAAGCTTACTATGGGCTTTTGTATTGTGGAACTACCATTGTTTGGAATGTTTTGTTTCAAAAAAATCCCCGTTTTTGAACGAATCTGTTAAATTACTATGTTTAACACTAGATTATCTACATATTATCTGAACATATTTGTCGTTCACTTAAGGTCTTTCCAAAGAACAACTATAGCATTTAAGTGCAGGGTGTAAGGAGGAATGTAATTGTTTGGCCTTCTGAACAAAATGTCCCCTTCACTAAGTGGGTCAGTGTTTTGAGTAAATTGAAAAATTCACTCGAGTTTCACTTATGTCAGTCGGTGGTAAAAAGCATCTCATTTGTGCTATGAATGATTTGGAGTGACAGTGAAAAGATGAAGCACTTAGATCATAAATGAGCAGCTGCTGACTGAGTGAACGAGATGTTGTTTGCTTAGTTCGTCATGTATTTCAATCTTGTTTACAACAAAGATAAAAGAGGATGAAAGGGTTTGGCTGTGAAACACTTTTCTAATAAATTGGTTAAGTGAGCAATTCAATGCCTCATTCATAGCACAAATAAGATGCTTTTTGCAACCTACTGACATGAGGTAACCTGAGTGAATTTTTAGTCATTGAGATGAATCAAAATTCCTGCCACTACTTTTTAAATGGAGAACTCCTGCCCATTTAAAAAAAAAATTAGCTGTTGAACAGTGTTTAGTAGGTTGTTCATATGTTGGAGACTAAAAACAACGTGGCTGACTGGAGTTATTAAAATCCTATTGGTTTATTCCTCTCCCCAGAATCTGTCTGATTGTAATAGTGGAATCAGTTGTGTATCAGACTGCAGTTATGAGACCTTAAACCCATCATGGACCTGAATACGGTATTGTCTGCTAGCAAAACTTGAGTCATTCAGACGTTAGTCTTGTTTGGTTGGGGTAATGAGAGATGATGTGGTGGGGAGGATGTCAGATGTGTCATGTGGATGATTTGAGTCATGTTATTAGAAGCTGTCAGGAATAGGGAGGTTTTTGTGTGTTCAGTTTACTGGAGATCACACATATTGGCTAATTAGCAAGTTGCTATTGTGTTTTCAAAGCACATAGGATGTGGTCAGTTCAAGTTTGATCACCTGCTTTACATGTTAAAAATTCATGTTGTGAATTTTGACTGAACCAGAAATTGTTCAGTCCAAGTGGATTTTCTTAAAACCTCCCATTTTTCTCATAACCTCCTTGGTGAGATTTTTATCATCTCTTGAATCATTTCATGCACCTCATCTCAAGATTTTGTAAGCATATAATTCATTTCAGTCTGGTTGCAGCCCGGCAATGGAAACCCTGTCAACTGAAACAAATCTTCATGCCTGCCAGTTTTGGTTGAGGCAGTTTATTTGTTGCCTATTATGAATTGAAAATAATATATTGAAGAACAGTGGCTGCTGTTCCTGAGGAGAAGAAGATGCTGCTGCTCTGCCAGAACAGAAATTCATGGTGTTATGCAATTGCTTTGGAAGTTGATGATGCAACATTTACATAATTACATTATTAAAAGCTTCTTATTTTAATCATTAGCAATAATTTACCTGCTTTTCAGTTTCTCCTTCACATTAAATATTTGCTCTCTGCTTGTTGCCGTATTAAAAATTCTAATGAGAGCTTTTGATTTCAGATTGTTAAATGAGACCGACATCATTGATGCAGCTGGGCTGATTCCTCACATACATAAAGAAATGCTCATGCTGAGTTTTTTTTGCCATCTTCCAGAGAGTGTTGATGCCCATCAGCGGAGTTATGAGCTGGGTATTCAGATAGGTCATCAGAGACGAAACAAAGATGTCCTGGCGTGGGTGAAGAAAAGGAGGCGGACTATTCGGCGTGAGGATCTTATCAGCTTTCTCTGTGGTAAAGCCCCACCGCCACGTAGCTCCAGGGCTCCGCCAAGACTTGCAATGGTGTCACCAAGCCGACCCACGTCCTCGGAGACAAGTTCATCTGTAGAAACAGACCTGCAGCCTTTCAGGGAGGCCATTGCTCTGCATGGTGAGTGTGCCTGACGACAATGCCATTTAATTGCTTGCATTATAAAAACACATCTATCTATGTAACTAATATATATATATATGTGTGTGTGTGTGTTTTTATAATGCAAGCAATTTTATATATATATTATATATAAAGCGAACACACAAATAACATAATGCAAGTTATTTTCTGGCAAAACAACCCTTTCACATTGAACAGCACAGAAATGTCTTATGACATTCTTTGAAGCGTATAATATAAAGTGCTCCCTTGCTTTGGGCATTTTGAGTTGTACATTTCTATTTCAGCTTGCTCTATGGCCACTGGCATTGTTCAGATGTGCCTATTTTTTTCTCTTTTTTTACTGAAATAGTCCTGCAAAATACAGCAAAATGTTACTGATGAAGGTTTTTCAAGCATTGACTATTTTCAGCTACAATTTTGGATTAGTTATCAGTAGAGCTGCAGGATTCTGAATAAATTGAGGATCACAATTTTTGTTTTTTAAAATGGAGATTGCGATTCTCCCACGATTCTGAATAGACAAGTAAACAAAATGACATTACTAGCGTTTCTAACAAAATGTTAATTGCTGCAGTCTATTTAAAGCTGCTGTCCGTAACTTTTTTGTGTTCAAAATTTACAAAAATTATATAATGAGAATATACAACATTAATCCATTTTCCAAACCGTGTTTTTGTCTTACCGTGAATCATTATGGTACACTTATAATAAGTGTTTATATTCTGACTATTTCAGACCGGACTGGTTGGACCTGCCGCAGAGTATCACATTAACTGCGTAACTTGTCATAGACATACACAGAGAAAAGTAGCTCCGGCTACAATGCTCTTTCGCAAGACGCGTGCAGTTCTGTTTATTAACCGCTAGAGGGCCAAAAATCGCGGACTGCAGCTTTAAAAACATTCAATTAATTTTAATGATTTAAAAAAGATCGGGTTGAATGAATAATTCAATGACTCATAAAGACTTCACTTAATTCATTACTGGATGAATAAACGTTTTTGAACGAATCTCTTGAATGATTCAATGACATACATTTTTTTTTTTAAGTCACTTGTCTCCACCTACTGGTGTAACAATATAATTGATAGAATCTTTATTTGAAGTGTCAAGTTACTTTCAAATTTTGATCACTACCGTAGACATCAGTGTTTATATCTGAGCTATAAACTTTTATCCCAGTACTTCTGTAACAATATGAATAATTATAAACACAGAAACTGTGTGGTTGAAAAGACTGTTTGTGATGCTGTTTCATACTTGTGCATGAGAGCAGCTCTCTCTGGGTTTAAACGCAGGTTCGAATGTCGAATTGATGTCATTTAGGAATAAGATCGCGTGAATTGAGATTGCGACCTTTTATCGATTAATCGTGCAGCACTAGTTGTCACAGCTTAATTTTAAACTTATAGTTGGAGCATGTTGCATTTTTTTTTGTCTTGATGGAAAAAGTATATTTCAGGCATTTATAATTTATGTGTGTTTTCCTGCCTGTGTGTGTTACAGGTCTGAGCGGAGCCATGGCGAGTATCAGTATGCGCTCTGGAGCCCCGGGTTCACCTACACACCTGAGTGCTAGCTCCGCCCCCAGTCGCCGCAGAAACGGCCTCCACGACGTGGACCTCAACACTTTCATTGCTGAGGAGATGGCGCTCCACCTCGACAACGGAACTCGGAAACGAAGCTCCGCCCAGTGCAATGATGTCATAACAGACTCGCCCACTCACAAACGCAATAGGATGATCTGAGCTCTTAAGAAAAAGAAAACGACAACAACAACAGCGAAAAAATGCCACTCCTCAGTCATCCTCCCATCTTTATTCAGACCAGGAAATAAAAGCAGCCAATAACAGTGCTCACCACAGCCCAGCACGTTCTCCGATTGGTCTACAGAGCCCAGTTGAGGTCATCGGTGGGGGACGGTGTTCAGTGCAGAGGCCTAAGTGCCCTTCCATAGGATCCTGTCGACAAACACACGACCCTCATTCACTAAATTGCTGTGTGAGTTGATTGTGCGCGTGTACGGATGTGTTACGGCTGAACCGAGACGTGATCGAACGCAGGAACGAGAACAACATTTTTGTGTGCATGTTTGCAACATAATGAGCAATGTCTGTATGACTGTGTATACAAGTACTTGATGTGTGTGAGTGAATGACTGATGTTGTGTTAGAGGGTGTTTGTGTGTGTGTGTGGTACCTGCCTCTTCCTCCAGCACCTGTCACTGCCCCAGCTTTCAGTTACCACACGCTGCGGCTTTGAAAAGCAACAAATGTTTTATTTTAATATTATTGACAATGTTATTCATGATTTTTTTTCTTTGCCTTCTATTAATTCTGCTCTAGCAGCAGGCACAAGTGCTATGATAGCCATACGTCCGCTGTCATGCACATCTCTCAATCACTTACTTTTCTTCAATAATTTCCCTTCATTCTTCCTGAGCATCCTTTTTTTTTTTTTTTTTCATTCATCCTCTTTCGTCACACTTCCCCAGCACCTTTGTCTCCAGTGTAACATTATGTAATGTAAATACATGTAGGTGCTGACATAGACTTGTGGTACATATTGTAAAAAAAAGCTGTGCAGAGACCATTGAATTGTTAATGTACAATAATGATTCTTGCATTAAAGAAATCAAGCTTTTAACTACCTCTTTTTCTGCTACCTTTGTCATCAGAGTCATTGCATATTCACTTTTGCAAGCACGTGCGGTTTTTTAATCCTTAAACTGGATTAATATGTTAATATATGAAATGCACATTCTGTTGTGTACAATCTAAAGTACAATCTGTTACTGTTCCTTTGACAATCTGTGAACAACAGCTGTCAATAACGATGCTTTCAAAATGATTGCCTGTGCCCATGTGTTCAGCTGTGTTTGAACACTTAATGAATGTGCCTCTATAGAGATGCTACAGACCCACAATGCTAGTTACGATCCAACATGTTTTGTTTTTGACCCTGATTTGTCATGTCCAACATCATGGAAGTACAAAGGGCAGCTGATACGGTTGTGGAGAACTAACATTATAAAGCTATGAATTGTGCAGAAAGGAGGAATCAGATGCCAACTGACAATTCTCAACTTTTTTTTTTTTTTTTTTTTTTTTTTTTTTTAAAGAGTTGTTGAAAAGTGTTTGGCAGGTGACAGCATGTCAAGCAGTGTCAGCAGCATGATGTGCTATCCCAAGTAAAAATAAAGTATACTTGAATGCACTAAAAATACTTAAATACAAGCAAGTACATTTGTAGTACATTCTTATTTTTTTGTAAAAGTTATACTCTCTAAATACACAAAAGTACATTTCTATGTCAGTAGTACTTTAGTGCACTTGAAAAAAGTATACTAAAAACCACTAATACTTAAATTGATTTTAGTGCACTGAAATAATACTGCAAAAATATACAGAGGAGTTGTATTAGTGCATTTCTTAAAAGTGTGCTTTGAATGCTTTAAAATCAGTTAAAGACTTTTATATAGTAATCCTAAGTTTAAATTGATTTTATCAAAAAATATATTACTAATGCACTAGTTAAAAGTACATTTTCCCAACTTTGGTACTTAAGTACAATTAATATAAATGCACTAATTAGCACTAACACTGAAATTGATTTTAAGTGTCAGATAATATACAGAAGTGTCTTATAAGTGCATTATTAAAAATGAATGCTTTACATAAAATTTTAGTGGATTTTTATATATGCTATCACTAAGTTCTATTTTAGTGGATTGTCATGAAAAATACAGCATGTATTACAAGTAAAACACCATTAACATACTACATCAAATAAAGGGAATATTATCATAGTTACAATACATTTGAAATTAATGATTTAATGTATAAAAATATGTGGGCAATACATCATAAATACATTTTGTATATATTATATATTCTTATATTTTAAATAATTCATAAGTCTATTTTCTGTCTGATGAGTATATTTAAAAGTGTATGAAAGATGGGTTCAAGTGTACTACATTTTTTAATACAGAGATATTATTTTAGTTCATATTCATGGTGTCTCAAAAAAAGCACATTCTTAAGATTATCTTAAGAAATACTAAAGAATCATTTTTAGTGTATAAAGTACAAAATTAATGCATGAAAACACTTTCAAAATGTACTTAAGTGTACTGAAATAAAGTGTATTTTAGTGCACTTTCGTTCACCTCCTTCCAAAACTATTTTAAACAATGTTTTTCAAATGATTTTGTAGTTACATACTGTACGTAATTTTTGAGACTGCATTTAATATTAGTACCTCAAAAAAAAAAAAAAAAAAAAAAAAAAAAAGAACAACAAGATCATTAAAACTGTAACAAAATGTATGTCGTTTCTAAACTTAAAAGATGAAAAACTGAAGAAAAAAACATGATGGCCATTGACTTTATTGTATGGACAAAAAAAAAGCGCCTCCATCTGCAGTAGCTAACAAAAATATATTTAACAAAATGAAAGATTCAAAAAATAAATATTTCAAAGCGTTGTCAGTCAGATGCGAAACGTTTTAGTTAATCAGTTGATTCAATCCGATCTGAACGATTATTATGAATGAATAACGACCTACAACTAACTTACTTAAGAAGAACTGGAATTATTTTTATTGTGTTTTTGCGACTTAAAATTTTCAGTGACCATTCGATGTCTATACATTCTAGTATAACCGACCAGCATATCCTTCAATATGTTTCTACAGAAATGTGTTACACAGAATAGAAAAAACTATACAGATTTGGAAAAGAAAAGAAAAAACGTTACGATGAGGTTGAAGTGATGACAGTTTTTATTTTTGGGTGAGTGTGCCTTTAAGATTTTCTTAAATTCAAAACAGCTTTCTTTTTTCTGCTGTTTTGTTGAACCCGTTTTACCGCTTCCTCGCTCGTCATCATTTTTGGTACATTCATTCCTCCCTCTTTCTCACGCGGAACCTGTTGTTTCATTGATAAATAAGCGTTCACGCTTTGCGTGCGCGCGCTTCATCAGGGGTGTAATGATCCACTATTTCTATGGTAACAGTCCGCCGCTCAACATACAATGTCATCGGCTCCGCATTCCTTTACGCCGTTGTCCTCCGAATCATCTTCGCTTCTCTGTAAAGAGGACCGTGGGCTCATCACCATAGCAACACGCTACATATCTAGAAGTAATATTTATCCTTCCTAGCGATGTGAAACTGAGGCTGTTTTTATCTTTTGTTGCGTAATGTTGATTAGTCGCCACTAGGGGGCAGCAGTTAACAACACAAAGAAGCGTGACGAGAGCATGAAAAATCAAATCCGTCAAAAACACAAATTGCTCTTGCAGATCGCGTCTTGTCGACATAGATTGTGTGTAAATGAGGTAACAGCATCTTTTGAAAGTAGTTTTGGCAAAAAGGGTCAAAATAAGGTGGTTTCTATCTCTTTCAAGAGGAATAAGGGAGGGAGGGAGGGACGGGGACAGAAATTTCTGTAAAGAAGATGAGCTCACTGGTGCTGTGCTGAATGAGAAAAATCACAAACAAAGCTTCATGAGTGGGTAGAGAAGGAGAGAGAGAGAGAGACAGAAAGAGAGAGAAAAGTAAAAAATAATTGTGTATTGTAGAAGCCTGTCTATAATTCACATCAAACACTTAATAATGCACAGCAAAAAATGAAAACTGTGTCATCATCTACTCACCTTCATGTCATTCTAAACCTGTATGATTTTCTTCTGTTGAACACAAAAGGAGATGTTAGGCAGAATATAATGAAAAGAGCAGCTATTATTATTTTTTACAATGGAAGTGAATGAGGACTGAGGCTGTGAAGCACAGTATTTAAATCAGATTTCAGAGCTGCCATTGAGATTTCAAGGAAAATCTAATTAGATTCTGTTTATCACACAAATTTATCATTTGAATATATCGCAGAAGTTATTTGAACTACTTTCATTATGCATTTTTGTAAATTTTGGAGCTTGACAGCTCCAGTCCACATTCACAATTATTGTATACAAAAGATAAAAAAAAAGGATACAAAAGATAATATAATTAACTACATGTACTTAGGAATAGGGTTTTGTTTAGGGTTATTTGCTCGTAATTGTGCATAATTTATTGTATTTTTCATAGAGGTTTGAAATAGAGATTTGAAATATTTTGGATTATTTGGGGTGACTATTACTTTAACCCAAACATAGTTTGGCCTCAAATTTCTCCCTTCCTCTTTTTCTCTCCCACCCTCTCGTCCACCTTGGCTGTGTTCCTCTTGCAAACACACAAACACTTTGGTCCCTCTCATGTATTGAATGGTCTGTGAGACCCAGCCCCGGAGCGCCTTCGAAATATTATTACTTCTGTCTAAGGGCAACTCTGTCTGCGGCTCTATCTCTGCCACACACACAAAGTGAGACCCTGAGGCTGGTTCTGTAAAATTACTTGCATCTCAGAAACACCTCAGAGTGAACAAAAGCCTATTTTTATCACCAGCATCTTTGCAAGTGTCCTTACCTGTACGAACGATGCCTTCTCAGACAGCATCTTATATAGTAACTCTGCGTTGTTTTCGTATTTTTTATGTATGAATTGCAAATGATGTTGACAGTCAACAGGAAATCAAAATGGAATATTTACTTCTGTAATACATGTTTCTGGTTATATTATGCACAATTCATCAGTGCATGTTATTTCAAATAACTGGATCCGCCTCTGAAATTATTTTCCTTTTCAGCTGATGTCATCTAGGCCCTAGGGGCGGGGCCAATAATGTTAATCAATAACTAAATACCTAGACATTGTTTTAGGCCGGTGGTTTATATATATAATATTAATTTTAGTTAGATTTATAGTAATTTTGTAGTGTTTTTTGTAATTTTTTGTAAATATATCTATATAGTTTTTAAATCACAATTTAGTAAATCGAGGGAACGAATAAGTAAAGCATGCAAACAATTTAGTAAATCGAGGGAACGAATAAGTAAATCGTGCACACAATTTAGTAAATCGAGGGAACGAATAAGTAAAGCATGCACACAATTTAGTAAATCGAGGGAACGAATAAGTAAAGCGTGCACACAATTTAGTAAATCGAGGGAACGAATAAGTAAAGCGTGTGCACGATTTAGTAAATCGAGGGAACAACTTACTAAAGCATGCACACAATTTAGTAAATCGAGGGAACGAATAAGTAAAGCGTGAGCACGATTTAGTAAATCGAGGGAACGAATAAGTAAAGCATGCAAACAATTTAGTAAATCGAGGGAACGAATAAGTAAAGCGTGCGCACGATTTAGTAAATCGAGGGAACAACTTAGTAAAGCGCGCGCACAATTTAGTAAATCGAGGGAACGAATACGTAAAGCGTGCGCACGATTTAGTAAATCGAGGGAACGAATAAGTAAAGCATGCACACAATTTAGTAAATCGAGGGAACGAATAAGTAAAGCGTGTGCACGATTTAGTAAATCGAGGGAACAACTTACTAAAGCGTGCACACAATTTAGTAAATCGAGGGAACGAATAAGTAATGCGTGCGCACGATTTAGTAAATCGAGGGAACAACTTAGTAAAGCGCGCACACAATTTAGTAAATCGAGGGAACGAATAAGTAAAGCATGCAAACAATTTAGTAAATCGAGGGAACGAATAAGTAAATCGTGCACACAATTTAGTAAATTGAGGGAACGAATAAGTAAAGCATGCACACAATTTAGTAAATCGAGGGAACGAATAAGTAAAGCGTGCACACAATTTAGTAAATCGAGGGAACGAATAAGTAAAGCATGCAAACAATTTAGTAAATCGAGGGAACGAATAAGTAAAGCATGCAAACAATTTAGTAAATCGAGGGAACGAATAAGTAAAGCGTGCACACAATTTAGTAAATCGAGGGAGCGAATAAGTAAAGCATGCAAACAATTTAGTAAATCAAGGGAACGAATAAGTAAAGCGTGCGCACAATTTAGTAAATCGAGGGAACAACTTAGTAAAGCGTGCACACAATTTAGTAAATCGAGGGAACGAATACGTAAAGTGTGCGCACGATTTAGTAAATCGAGGGAACGAATAAGTAAAGCATGCACACAATTTAGTAAATCGAGGGAACGAATAAGTAAAGCATGCACACAATTTAGTAAATCGAGGGAACGAATAAGTAAAGCGTGTGCACGATTTAGTAAATCGAGGGAACAACTTACTAAAGCGTGCACACAATTTAGTAAATCGAGGGAACGAATAAGTAAAGCGTGCGCACGATTTAGTAAATCGAGGGAACAACTTAGTAAAGCGCGCACACAATTTAGTAAATCGAGGGAACGAATAAGTAAAGCATGAGCACGATATAGTAAATTGAGAGAATGACTTAGTAAAGCATGCACACGATTTAGTAAATCGAGGGAACGAATAAGTAAAGTGTGCGCACGATTTAGTAAATCGAGGGAACAACTTAGTAAATCGTGGGAACGATTTAGTAAATGGAGGGAATGATTTAGTAAATCAAAGGAACGAATAAGTAAAGCGTGCGCACAATTTAGTAAATTGAGGGAACGAATAAGTAAAGCGTGAGCACGATATAGTAAATTGAGGGAATGACTTAGTAAAGCATGCACACAATTTAGTAAATAGAGGGAACGAATAAGTAAAGCGTGCGCACGATTTAGTAAATCGAGGGAACAACTTAGTAAATCGTGGGAACGATTTAGTAAATCGAGGGAATGATTTAGTAAATCGAGGTAACGAATAAGTAAAGCGTGCGCACAATTTAGTAAATTGAGGGAACGAATAAGTAAACCGTGCACATGATTTAGTAAATTGAGGGAATGAATAATTAAGCGTGCGCACGATTTAGTAAATTGAGGGAATGACTTAGTAAATCGTGAGCACAATTTAGTAAATCGAGGGAACGACTTAGTAAATCGTGAGCACAATTTAGTAAATCAAGGGAATGATTTAGTAAATTGAGGGAATGACTGAGTAAAGCGTGAGCACAATTTAGTAAATCGAGGGAACGAATAAGTAAAGCGTGCGCACGATTTAGTAAATCGAGGGAACAACTTAGTAAATCGTGGGAATGATTTAGTAAATCGAGGGAATGAATAAGTAAAGCATGAGCACGATATAGTAAATTGAGGGAATGACTTAGTAAAGCATGCACACGATTTAGTAAATCGAGGGAACGAATACGTAAAGCGTGCGCACGATTTAGTAAATCGAGGGAACGAATAAGTAAAGCATGCACACAATTTAGTAAATCGAGGGAACGAATAAGTAAAGCGTGTGCACGATTTAGTAAATCGAGGGAACAACTTACTCAAGCGTGCACACAATTTAGTAAATCGAGGGAACGAATAAGTAAAGCGTGCGCACGATTTAGTAAATCGAGGGAACAACTTAGTAAAGCGCGCACACAATTTAGTAAATCGAGGGAACGAATAAGTAAAGCGTGCACACAATTTAGTAAATCGAGGGAACGAATAAGTAAAGCATGCACACAATTTAGTAAATCGAGGGAACGAATAAGTAAATCATGCACACGATTTAGTAAATTGAGGGAACGAATAAGTAAAGCGTGAGCACGATTTAGTAAATCGAGGGAATGATTTAGTAAATTGAGGGAATGACTGAGTAAAGCGTGAGCACAATTTAGTAAATCGAGGGAACGAATAAGTAAAGCGTGCACACAATTTAGTAAATCGAGGGAACGACTTAGTAAATCGTGAGCATAATTTTGTAAATCGAGGGAATGATTTAGTAAATCGAGGGAACAAATAAGTAAAGCGTGCGCACAATTTAGTAAATCGAGGGAACGACTTAGTAAATCGTGAGCACAATTTAGTAAATCAAGGGAATGATTTAGTAAATTGAGGGAATGACTGAGTAAAGCGTGAGCACAATTTAGTAAATCGAGGGAACGAATAAGTAAAGCGTGCGCATGATTTAGTAAATCGAGGGAACAACTTAGTAAATCGTGGGAATGATTTAGTAAATCGAGGGAACGAATAAGTAAAGCATGAGCACGATATAGTAAATTGAGGGAATGACTTAGTAAAGCATGCACACGATTTAGTAAATCGAGGGAACGAATAAGTAAAGTGTGCGCACGATTTAGTAAATCGAGGGAACAACTTAGTAAATCGTGGGAACGATTTAGTAAATGGAGGGAATGATTTAGTAAATCAAAGGAACGAATAAGTAAAGCGTGCGCACAATTTAGTAAATTGAGGGAACGAATAATTAAAGCGTGAGCACGATATAGTAAATTGAGGGACTGACTTAGTAAAGCATGCACACAATTTAGTAAATAGAGGGAACGAATAAGTAAAGCGTGCGCACGATTTAGTAAATCGAGGGAACAACTTAGTAAATCGTGGGAACGATTTAGTAAATCGAGGGAATGATTTAGTAAATCGAGGGAACGAATAAGTAAAGCGTGCGCACAATTTAGTAAATTGAGGGAACGAATAAGTAAACCGTGCACATGATTTAGTAAATTGAGGGAATGAATAATTAAGCGTGCGCACGATTTAGTAAATTGAGGGAATGACTTAGTAAATCGTGAGCACAATTTAGTAAATCGAGGGAACGACTTAGTAAATCGTGAGCACAATTTATTTGCGTTTTTCACGTACATACGACAATGTTGTCAAAACGATCACGTTCACACAGATCCATGCCAGGCCAGTAGTTGGCGATATAACTTTTGTAAAGAAACTGTATGTGCCAATAGACTGAATGTTTTTTAAGTTTAAACGTAGACGATAACAGTACAGTTTTCAAAAACTAGCACTTTGAAACATGTTTTCAAAAGTTTGCATTTTTTTAGGCCCCCAAAACGCCGTTGTCATGTAAATGAACGGTCCAAATGCATAAAAAGTTTCAGTTTTTAGTTGAAAATAGTGTTGTGTAAAGGCCCCTTAGTTTTAGTAAACTATTATAACCCTGGTTCTCAATCAGGGGGCCTAAGCAGACTTCAATATGACTATACAATATATACAATATAACAACAAGCAGTAAAATACGCCAAAACAACCAAAAGAACCATTATTCACAATGATAAGGTCATGAGGCCACTGTTTTAGGTTATTGGAG
Organism: Megalobrama amblycephala; assembly: GCF_018812025.1. Taxonomy (NCBI): domain Eukaryota; kingdom Metazoa; phylum Chordata; class Actinopteri; order Cypriniformes; family Xenocyprididae; genus Megalobrama; species Megalobrama amblycephala. The sequence continues at coordinate 46,260,395 of NC_063050.1, forward strand.
ATAATGCAGTTTTTCTAAAATGTCAGTATCCACTCCAGTCCTGCCATTTTTTTGCACACCGAATTTCCTGTTTTACTCTGAAACACATTATGGAACTAAAATGGGTTATGAATATCTTTGCATTAAGACTTTGAACTGATTTGGCATTTGTGATACTTTGCAAATACATTTTCTCCATTTTACTATTACCATATTTTTGAAAACACCATCTGTTCTGTAGTATATTTCAGTTTTATTCCAATTTCCTATGCTTATCTTACATTCTTCTACATTCCCACACACACCACAGAGATGGCTTTCCTTACACACAAACAGATGATGAGAAACTCAGATTTGTCTGTTGTGGAGAGCAAAGACAAGCTTTTGCTCTTTCATGCACAGACTTCAATTATGCTGCAGCCCATAAAGTAGATACGATGAGCGGCCCTTTATCGATCGAAACATCTTTTTATTTTTTCAAAATTTAAAATCTACATTTTTTGCTAAAACTGCTTGATACTTTCAGGCCACTCAGCAATGTTCTATCTGACACAAACTTTCCTCTCTAATCTGGGTTAGACCAGCTGACCAAGACAAACACACACACACACTATGAGACGGTGAGCACTTATCAGAACAGACAGAAAATATTCTAACTTTAGTTCAAGTTTTGCATTCCCTAGACACTCTCACTCTTTTACTCTCGATCCCTCCCCCTCTCTCTTTCTCTCTTTTACTCTCTATCTCTCTCCCTTTATCTCCCACAGGGTGTGCTGTCTGGGATGAGAGCTCTCACAGCAAGAACATTTTCTCTCTCTCTCTCTTACACACACACACACACAGTCGCAGGACTCAGCATGGACCTATGCACTATTTTGAATAATATATGTTGACCGCAGGAGCAGCTCAAGAGAATCATCCTCGGTAGTAAATTTAGCAAGTCTGATCTCATGCTTTCGGGGCCACTGTACGCTTCACGCTGACGTTCGGATGGTGTCACCCGTTCACCGCTACTTTGAAATTAGATTTAAATAAAGATTAATCTTGAGAGCATTTATAGTCTTTATAGCAAGGTTTCTGATTAAGGAAATAATGTAGGTGTGTGGAGTGCAATAGCAAAATATCTCCAGGAAAATGTTGTTTGAGTCATAAAAACTGTAAATGGCACAGGCTGAAGGCTGCTGCTGTTTTATAAGGGGCAATTCTAAGATGTTGTAACTCAGAATGATATTTCTTGCTTTACAGCAATATTTCACCCAAAAATTTCTAATTTTTATGTACTCTCCCAAATGTTGTGCCAAACTCACATGCTGTCGAACACAAAAGAAGAATTTAATTACAAAAAAAGTTCATATGGACTATTTTTATGGTGCATTTTTTGTCCCTTTGGAGCTTTGGAAAGTCCCTAATCACTTTCATTATAATTAAAAATAAAAGTTCTTTAATGGAATATTATTTCAATTAAAGGGTTAGTTAACCCAAAAATGAAAATTACCCCATAATTTACTCACCCTCAAGCCATACTGTATATGACTTTCTTCTTGCAGCCAAACACAATCAGAGTTATATTAAAAATATTCTGGCTCTTCCAAGCTTTATAATGGTAGTGAATATAGGATGAGATTTTATAGTCCAAAAAAGTGCATCCATCAATCATAAACGCACTCCACACGACTCCAGGGGGTTAATAAAGGCCTTCTGAAACTAAGTTAATCGATTCATTTGTGTAAGACAAATATCCTTATTTAAAACTTTAGAAAGTAAAATAACGAGCTTCCGACGCGACAGCCATTCGCATATGACTTACGTCTAAAAAGCGTTAACTTCCGCATGACGTCCTACGAATTATAACGTAGGACACAGCATAGTACGTCATGACGTAGTGTAGAATGTCATGACATTGTGTACTGTCGCTGAAATTAACGCTGTTTAGATGCAAGATGAATGCGTATGGCTGTCGCACCGTAACATTATTTTACTTTATAAAGTTTTAAATATGGATATTTTTCGAACACAAACACATCGCTTTGCTTCAGAAGGCCTTTATTAACCCCCCAGAGCCGTGTGGAGTACGTTTTATGATCAATGGATGCACTTTTTTGGACTTCAAAATCTCATCCTCCATTCACTACCATTATAAATCTTAGGCGAGCCAGGATATTTTTAATATAACTCTGATTGTGTTTGGCTGAAAGAAGAAACAACTAGGATGGCTCGAGGGTGAGTAAATTATGGGGTCATTTTTATTTTTGGGTGAACTATCCCTTTAAGAACCTTTGACATTCATGGTACCTTTGCACTGCATAAAAGGTTCTTTTATAGTGGAAAAAGGTTCTTTATATTATTAAAATGCTCTTCACACCATGAAAAAACCCTGGTGGATTGTGAGGGAACTGCACAATTAATTTAATTTTTTTTTCACATTTGCTTAATTTCCAACATTTCTATAGTATGTTTTCCAACAAAATAAAAGCTTGAGGATTTGAATGTTTGAAAGTGGAGAATTTAAGACATAAATTTTGCTTGCAGTGTAAAATAAAATAATTATAACCATGAAATATTTGTTTTATTTTTATAGAAAAATTTACAATTTTATTTACAACAGTAATATATTTATAATTTATTATTGTAATTTACAACAGTAATATATTAGATTTTTAATAAGCAATAATAATAATAAGCCCTCTATATATACGTGCAGTCCAGTAATTTAAAAATAAAAAACACAATAAAACACAAAAAAAAAAAAAAAAGATTAAATATTTTATCTGTTTAGTTTCATGTCGTGACAAATAATCAACATCAGAGAACCACGAGCATGCAAATGTGTCAATAATTATTAAAATATTTACTTAAAATATCAGGGGGTACTTTTACTTAGATGTAAAATATTTTACATCAAAGTGGTTCAGCTGACAAAAACGTTTGGGACTGTGAAAACGCCCTTTTGGAGAGCGTATCAAGAGAGCGTCTTGATAATTATGTATGCCACACAGCTTTGGAACAACATGAGGGTGAATAAACGATGACACATTTTTCATTTTTGAGTATCACTTTAATCTAATGAGCTTTAAAGTTTAAGTTTAATGACTAGTAAGGGGAAGCTTCAGTGTGAAATGACCTGTGAAATAAGATGCCGCTGTTTTCAGTAAACACTAATGATCACATATTCACCAATTTTAAGGGTGCTGACAGTTAAATTCATTGCTGATTAGATGAAAGACAAGGGGGCTGAAGACCCCTACAGGGTCTATAATTGCCTATGTGATGTATTATCAAATAAAGGCCCTTGTGCAAATTCAGGTGTCCTTACAGAGCAGAAATTCCCAGATTAGAAGCAATCACAAAGGCTGTGCCAACTCTTAGAATGTTTGATCTGTTTTAATCAAATTCAAATCCAACCCATCCAAACGGTTGGAATTATGAATTCCAACTCTGGAATAATTAGAGCGTACTTTGAAAGAAGACGACAGACCCGTGATTGTGCAGCACCAACATTGTCCTTTCTGATTTGCCTATTAAGACTACCTGATGGACAGAATAAAAAAGCCTGACATATGGGGCTGAGGAAGGATTCGAAAAGCAAAAGGGGGAGACATCAAAGCACGGATCTTTGAAAAGTAATGATTATCTCCCAAAAGCACTGACAATGAACATTCTCGGTTTCTAAAAGTGAGGGGGACATGTCTCCTCTAGTTATAATCTTTGCAGGCTCCTGCCAAAGCCTGCAATCTGGAGGAAACAGGAAAAACTCTGCTGCATTCGGAAGATTTCCCCCCTTAGATGTAGACGGGGCGCTATATGGCTGATTTGCATATCTTTTGGCATTTCTACTTCTCATTTGGTATGAATGGGAGAGATTGGGATGTTTTTGAAATGGGGATGTGAAATTCAGCCAAACAGCTGGTCCTGGGGAGATGCTGGCGATACTCAGCATGAACCTTGAAGGAAGGAAGGCAACTTTTCAAATTATGTTCTCTGTCAGAGCCGTGATGCAGCGGGTTTTGCACGTGTTCGCTGGGACACAGGTTTGAGTTTGCCCTGCGTCGTGTCCTGAACACATTCCCACAGGCTCTCACTTCATGTTGCTGTCTGCTCTCTTTGGTTCCTGCATATTAAAGGAAAAAAATGGATCAATAACCTTTACGGATTGTGAAGATGAGGACTTAGTAAGAAAAAAAAACCCACACAAATCTATAAAAATCTAATTTAAAACATGCTTAGAAAACCAATTTAGAAATAGATTCTCAATCTTTTCATATTTTTCTGAAAAACTTTCTGAAAATATCATTTTCACAGAGTTGCAAGTGATGGACCAACTAATAACTGAGCAGAAAATGAACAAAAAAAATTGTATATAGCTATATTAGGAGTTTTTTTTTTTTTTTTGTCATTATCATTTATTATTTTATGCTCCACACAAAATATCAAAATGATCTTTCAATTAGAAATTGTAAACATATTCATCATTGAAGACATATATTATTGTCCATATAAATGGTATTTTTCAAATTTTCTTAAATATATTCACACAAAAAGTCTTCATATACATACACATATATATATATATATATATATATATATATATATATACACACATATACATACATATGTATAAGTATTTGTGAATTTCTCCTTATACAACAATTTTAAGTACTTTTTATCAATTCTTAATTACTTCATTTAAAATATTAACTTTATTTAATCTATTCGCTCTTGTTTATTTCTTATACTTCATAATAAAGTTTCTAAAATGCTATATGTTTCCTTTAAAACCCTCAAAACCTCATGCATTTCAGTGACATTTAATGCAAGCTGACAATATATTCCTCAGGGTTTAATGAAACAATATGTTGATAAATGGTAGATGGATGAATAGATAGACAGAAAGTACTTTGTTACACTGTAAAATATTTCCACCTATTTCAACTTAAAATCTTAAAGTCCCCTTGTAGTCAATAATTTTAGCTCTTAAAACTCATCTTTGATCACCAGAATGACACATTTAAAAAAAATTTTCCTGTGAAAAATGCCCTAAAAATAGCTTGAGTAGAGTTACACACCACTGCTTCATTTAATATATGCGGATCTATGTATATGCTAATTAGCCCCGCCTCCACTCACTCGCATGAGCGCAGAGATCCACTCGGTCAACTTACTGAGGTAAACGCTGCACAATAGTATCGCTTTTTACAACGTCAGACACATGGCGGTAATTAATATGATTAGCCTTTTGTTTGAATACATTATCAAACAGCTGCTAATAACATGTTGCTAATGTTACACAAACCATGTTCCTGTTCGTGAGTCAGACAGCTGTTTAAAAATTTGTATCCAAATGCTTTGAACAACTCAGAACGTCAGTGAAGAAAGGCATATAGTTCATCAAAACATTGTTATATATACACATCATACACCCGCTATATTGAGAAAAATATACCGGGAAGGCTTCTGGAGACTCTCCTGCTTGATTTTCACCTAACTTTGTTCAGTTGCCGCCTGATATATAATCAACTTTGTAAAGTAATTTCAACTTAAATTGCTTTCTATCATGAGAACTCCCAGAAGATTTTAACATGGTAAGGGATATGACAATGTTAATGTATTTGGTCTTGGTAGATCTGCTATGCTGCTGCTGTTGATTATTGCTGTTGTTGTAGATTATTGCTGCTGCTGCTGAGCTTGCTACTGCCAATACATACACTGATATGCTGCTGTGAGTATGTAAGACATACTGCTGCTGCATAAATAACATATATAAAAATTACCGAAAACAGATCTATACAGGTGGAGCTGAGGAAGGTGAAGGGTTTCAGAGGAACTCTCAAAGCATGCTGCAAACTGTTATAGTGAATGCTAAACAGTAGGGGTGTGACGAGACAGGTATCTCACGAGACGAGACGAGACTCGAGATTGAGTTCACGAGACAAGACGAGACAAGATTTTTACACACTATTTTTAAGAAATCCTCAATGGTGAAATACATGACTAGAAAAAATATTCTGCAGGTGTATTTGAAATGTTTTAACTAATCATCTTGTAATTAATGTCATTTCAGTTCTATTTTCTTACTATGAATTATCATATGCAGTAAAAGACAACAATACTCAAGTACTGTAAAAGTTTTGCCACAAACTCAACTGACTGACTTCTCTCCTGTATGATTTCAGTCTCTTCAGACCTTACTGTACATGATTTATGAGCTTCTACAACTTTTGACCTCCTAACTGAACTCCTTTCCACAAACTGATCATAGAAATAAAAATGGTAACACTTTACAATAAGGTCTCATTTATTAACATTAATGTATTAACCAACATCAACTAACAATGAGCAATATCTTTGCTACAGTATTTATTAATCTTTGTTTATGTTAGTTAATAAAAATAGTCATTCATTGTTAGTTCATGATAGTTCACAGTGCATTAACTAATGTTAACAAATGAAACCTTACTGTTTGTGCTTAATAAGATTAAGAGAAAACTGTTATTCATTTTTATGGTAACACTTTACAATAAGTGCAACCATAATCACACTCTCTCAATATTCAAAGTGCAAATAAGACCAATTTTTTCTCTGATGCAGAGCTGAGAGATGGTTACAACTACACTGCCCAGCCTAAAATAGCTTTCATATTGAGAGATATTTGCATTCATCATGGAGCCGTTTTCAAAATGCGGGGTATTGAAAGCGCGTTTGAATGCGCGCTCGCGCATAACTCTGTAAATATGGAGCGGCGGCGACCGTTATCAAACTGGATTAAATGTTTTTTATTTAAATACAAAGCAAAACGACAGTGGAGGCATAATGTAAACGAAGCGGTGGCATATTCTTTCCTAATCATCCTAACCACTCTGTCATGGCAACATCACGAGACTACTTTTCGCCTCGACGAGAAATCTCGTCACATATTAGTCTCGCGAGATCTCGTGCCACGAGATCTCGTCACACCCCTACTAAACAGCCATTTAAATGCTGAGCAGCAAAGATCATTATAGCTGCAAATGAACCAATCAGCTTGTGCCAAGTAGTTAACGCTGTGAATATCATCAGTTTGCGTTAAGGACCCATCGGCCTGCAGCATCTAGAGTTTCATGACAGAACTTGCCATTTAATATTTTAATGAGTGAAATAAACACACAAGTTCCTTTGTACATACTGTAAAGTTGTACTAAGTAGCCTATAACTAATGGGCAGTGTATGAACTAGAGTTAGTATGTAGGCTAATGGACAGGCAGAACAAATGTGTGTTCATGACGCTGCATATGTGTCCGAAATCAGAGTATGAGATCTTGTGTGTGTACTTTTCATAAATGCATTCATGAAGCCTTAGATGAAACATGTAGGTGTGGGAATTTGTGTGTGCATCTTTCATAAATATATAATTAAATGTCAAAGTGCGTGTGTGTTCATGTATGTGCATGGGGAGAAGAGAGTTCATCATAAATATGTGAATATATGCCTAAAATGAGTGTGCATGGCATGATGAATTATGTACTTAGTGGGTGTCCAACTGAATAAATATCATTCTGTTAACAGTTCATGCACTCTGTGTGTCTATTTGTATGAGTGCGTGCGTGTGCGTGTTTGTTAATCTAATCGTCGATCTTCTAGAAGTCAAAATAGAATCTCACAACATGTTTTTTTGTAGTCTGTTAAGTAAATGTGTGTGTGAACATTTGGCAGATAGCGTGAGACCGAAAACGACAGAGTTGGCACTCATTACAGAAAGAGAGAGAGAGAGAACAGACAAAAAATTATTGATCAAATTAAATCAGCCATTATTCCCATTAAATTTTGCTAGCTTGTTGGAGACGTGGCCCGGCGGGTAGCAAATGCCTTCTACTGTGCGGGTGATCTGACGTTGAATCTAACTTGGGTCACGTGAATTTTGGAATTGTTCTGGCTTGTATCATAATGGCATTGCTTGGAGTCTATAGCTGTCAGAACTACAGCGAATGCTCATTTTAATTCTATATACTAACTAGCGGCACAGATGCTGTTTTCTCAGAGTGCTAAGGATCCCAACATGCACTGGGGCATGAATAAATAATACAGTTGCATTGTTTCACTGTTTGCCTGTTTTATTGGCATAGTTGTTGTGTTCAGTAACTTGTTCTGTTTTAATGTCAAGGCGAGTTTGTTCCTCTATTAAAACGATCAGCCGATTGTTTTCCTTTCTGTGTTTCATCTACAATTGTGCGTGGCATTTTTAGGTTTGTGGCATTTTATGTGACATTGTCAGTAATTTAAAACAGCAAGTGTTTTCCTCTCTATGTGCATTCATTATGGGAACCATTATGGGGACATTTCATGTTAAGTGAATACATTTAATCAGAATAATTAAGTAGATTAACTACGAAATTCATACTGAGAAGTAAAAATAGACATGATTGAGACAAATGCTGACATATAGAGCATAATAGTACAGAGCTATGAAACCCCAATGAAATATAGTGTTTTTAAAAATGTATTATTATTATTTTGATAAACCATTCAGTTTAGAGCAAATGATGCGAGTCTCAACTGAACCAGTGTTATTTAGATATTATATTATTTCAAGGTGCAATATGTAAGATTTGTGCAGTAAAATATCCAAAAACCACTAGGCCAGTGTTATATATTTTGTTCCCTTGAGTACTTACAATATCCCAAATGTTTGCAACTATTTGTAAATCGTGAGAAAATTGCAATTTTAACCAAGGCTCGGGGACGTGTGAGGAGTCGCCTGTCAACTGCGTCATACCCGTGTTACCCTCGGTCTGCCTCGGTTTAGTTTTAATCATTTTTTATAAACTTTTATCTCTTTATTAATTTTTAAATATATCTATTTAGCTTTATTTTTATTTACATTTTAGTAATATTAATACACTGCTTCATGAAGCTTTGAAGCTTTTCGAATCTTTTGTTTCGAATCAGTGGTTCGGAGCATGTCAAACTGCCAAAGTCACATGATTTCAGTAAACGAGGCTTCGTTACATCATAATTGTTTTGAAATTTCAATGGTTCACCACTGGGGGCGTGACTTTGGCAGTTTGATACACGTTCCGAACCACTGATTCAAAACAAAAGATTCGTAAAGCTTCATGAAGCAGTGTTTTGAAATCGCTCATCACTAGATATTGTTACGGTTTTATTTTGTAGAAACCATGGAAACACCAAAGACGCTTTAATATATTACACGTTTTAATAGACAAGGGAGCAACTGTTTTGATATATTTATAGACAGAAAACTAATTATTGTTATACAGCTCAACACGTTTAGTCTTATTGTTTAAATCTAATTTTCTAACATAGCATAATCAGATTCAGCTTTATTTTTAGTAACAGTAATACAGCATTTTCTCCATTATACAATACGTTTTAAAATTACTTGCATGATATTTATCAACACAAGCCATCCAGTATTTAATATATTCTAAAATCAATCTAGTTTACTGCAGTGTGCAACAGTGTCTCACAGCAGCTGCTGAGCGAACGCACAGAGTAACGTTATATAATTTTCAACACACTCAAATGTATCTAATATGATAAACAGAGCTGTGTTACCTCATACTCATGACCGGAAAAGCCGAAGCGGCACCGGTGACTGTGTCATAATAAAAGTCCTGCTGCTCGTGAGGCGTGTGTTGCTCAGTCGCTCCAGCGGCCTCGCTCAGTTCCCACAACACTCAGTCCTGCCTTACTTCATACTACAGTAACATTAATAATCGCATTCATGAACACGAGTCCTATCCCAATTCTATCCCAACTTGGCGTCATCAAGCTACGGCTTTGTTTTGAATAGCCCTCTAGCGGACAGAAAATATTACATATTGCACCTTTAATAATAGTTTTTCAGTTTTCATTTTAAGTTTAGTTTAAGTTTTAGTTTAAGTTTTAATCATTTTTTATAAACTTTTATCTCTTTATTAATTTTTAAATATATCTATTTAGCTTTATTTTTATTTAAATTTTAGTAATATTAATATACTGTTTCATGAAGCTTTGAAGCTTTTCGAATCTTTTGTTTCGAATCAGTGGTTCGGAGCATGTCAAACTGCCAAAGTCACATGATTTCAGTAAACGAGGCTTCGTTACATCATAATTGTTTTGAAATTTCAATGGTTCACCACTGGGGGCGTGACTTTGGCAGTTTGATACACGTTCCGAACCACTGATTCGAAAAGTATTCTCGTCAGTTCATAACAGTAAGGTTGAACCACTTTACTCACATGAACTGTTTTAAATATGTTTTTAGTAGCTTTCTGGGCATCTGAAAGCGTTAATTATCTTGCTGGCAAGGCAGGCCTCACTGAGCCATTGGATTTTATCAAAAATATCGTAATTTGTGTTCTGGACATGAACAAAGGTCTTACAGGTGTGGAACGACATGAGGGTGAGTAATTAATGACAGAATTTTCATTTTTAGGTCAACTAACCCTTAAAAATGTTTCACCTCAGTTTGAATGAACACTTCTGCTTATCATAGATCAGTTCTGATTCAACAAATCAAAGTGAACTTCTACAATGGTGTGTTGTGTTGGATTGGCAGTGTTCATTCTTTTGGTTAGCGACAGAAGAAGCCTGCTGGTCTCTACACCCTCTTCCAACTGCCATCAAGTTGCATATTACTCCCACGCATTCTCAGGCTCTTTGTTTTTTTTTTTTTCATCCGAATGTCTCCAGAACCCCAAAGTAATCCCAAACCCCTTAATATATGTTTAATGAGTTAGCAAGACTGAACAACCTCTAACTTTAGTACAGTAATTGCCCACTGCCAATTAAAGGAGGACAGGCTCCCCTCGGGTCTGATTCCTCACTAGGTTTCTGCTCGTTGCGCTTCTCTATGGGAATCATTCCTCCCACAGGTCGCTTAAAGGTACCCTACGGCATTCTCTGAGGGTTTTAGACCCAGCATTCTGTGAAGTTTGCTCTCTGACAAGATCCATTTGAAGATGCATTGCAGTAGGAAGAAATTTAATAATGCATGCAGTTGAATTGTTGGAAACCATCAGTGTAAGCTGTTGTATAGAACTAGACATCCGGCTGAGAAGGTGAAAGATCTATGATGGAGATGGAAAGCTGCTCATCTAGCATAACAGGAGAGGAGAGTAACTAACTAAAGGCGGCATCCAACTGGCTGACTCGAAACAACTTGATTTATGCTAGGGGGTGTCAGATATCCAAAATGTTTTTCCTGAAATCTTGTTCCCTGTTCTGTTGAAGTGACTAAACGACTGCCTCTGACATTTCTGTCCATTTCCCTGTCGCACAAAACTTGCCGAAATGTGAACGGGAGCATGGCGTGAACATAAACAGCTGTAATTCATGGAGTAACTTTACACCGTGAATGCGTGCGATTATGTATTTGTCCCTTCGGGGCTGTTAAATGTTCACGCACAGCTTCAGTGAGAAGATGATTTACATTCAATAAACAGACTGTTCTGTCTCCACATTCTTACTTTATTAGTCATTTAAATGTAGGAAAATCCCAGAAGAGCATAAATCACAAAATGGTGTTTGAGGAAAGGGTATAAATGAGATCTGATCATGACACAGCAACACTGAATCAACCAATGACATGAATTTGGGGTAGGGCCATCTGTTATGAGACAGAAAGTGTTCAGGAAACCGTTTGGTAAACAATAATTTCACAATTACTTTTGGTTATATTAACTGAGATCCATACTGTTTTTGTGCCAAATGAATAGTAATCTGATTGTGCCAAAAAAGAGAGATATTTAAAAAAAAAAAAAGAATCTATACAATTACATTATAAATATATATATATATATATATATATATATATATACTGCCATTCAAAAGTGTTCACTGCTCAATAAGTCTCCATTTATTTTATTAAAATTACAGTAAAAACAGTAATATTGCAATATTACTGTTTTTTTTTTTGTTATTTTAAGTAAAATACCATTTTCCATTGAAACAGTAACATACCGTAAAACAATGCATTCTGGGTAATATTTGTTTTCGTTTTCGTATAGGCTGCTTTCTCGAAACCGACAAATATTACCCAGAATGTAGGCCTATTGTTTTCACGGTATATTACTGTTTCGATGGAAAACGGTATTTTACTGTGTAAATTTGTTTAGTTTTTTTACAGATATTTTTAGAGTGTGTGAAATATTATTACAATTTAAAATAGCTTAGTTTTATATATTTTAAAATGTAATTTATTCCTGTGATGGCAAAGCTGAATTTTCAGCATCATTACTCCAGTCTTCAGTGTCACATGATCCTGCAGAAATCATTCTAATATGCTGATCTGCTGCTTATTTTTGTGGACTTTTTTCAGGATTCTTTGATGAATAGACAGTTAAAAATAGCATTTATTTGTAACATTACAAACTGTCAGTTTTGATCAATGTGATGCATCCTTGCTGTATTCAAATTATAAGTATATTAATTACAAATTTGTGACAAAATGTGACAGGGATGAAATATACTAACAATAAATAACTGGGTTCTTTTTTTCTTTGAAAATGTTATCATTTACTCACTCTCATGTTGGTCCAAACTTGTATCACTTTCTTTCTTTTGTGGAACATAAGAGGATATTATAAAAAAATTCTGCGGTCCAATATATATATGCCATGAAATCTGCCATGGAAAGCAAATTCTTGAAGGTACAGACCTTTGCCTATTCAAAAACACACTCATATTAAGGTCAACACCTTCCAAACTTGCAAAAATCTGCTGCAAAACTACCGGAGGTTGACAGCTTGAGTTGCATGTGTGTGTGTTCTTATTTCGGGTCTGTCGTCAGGTTGCCCTACTTAAGTGTGTGTCTATGCGTGTGTGTTTATGGGCTACTGTTACAGACCAACTGGAAACTTTGGTCCATCTGTTACTAAAATGTGTTCTCTCCACAATTAGGTCTAATGGAGACTCCCTGGTAGAGAAGTTCTAAGTGCCGACCTCATCCCAAGCCTATTAAAACCTGCTAAAAAACACACACACACCAACAGAGGTAATTAACTGTGACCAGTGCTTCACACTCTTCAAATTACTGATAGACCTTTATTCCATCCTGCGCCCGAGGAATGGATCCACCCGCAGTAGGTAAGTCTACTAAGTGAACTAAAAGTAAAAATTATTCAAGGGTTGGACATCCGCCCCCCTGGAGAGCAATTAGTGAGACTTATAGGGTATTTTAAAAAGAAATCACAGGGCGAGAATTTGAGAAAGATATAATCTGGATCAAAAGTGAATTACTTGACTGGATATTTCCAATTTACAGTGACATTTGAGGAAGTTAGAAATTCACTTTTCTGCTTCCCACACACAGGAGCCGCAGTGCTTTAGCAGGGATGCATATTCAACTTTGGCCTGGGTTCAATAGAATTGATTAAATTATACAAATAATAATAAAAAAAATATATAGTTTTTTCTAAAATGTTTTATACATTTTCTTAAATTTTTTTTAAAGAACTCCCTAAAATGCCTCGATTGTAGTCTTGAGTTTTCTTCTGGGAATGTACACGTCACAATACTCCTCATTTAAATAATTCCTGCCTATGGCAAATGCAAAAAAATTTAATTTCCAAAACATGCTTGAAGTGGTTTACCAATCACAACACACATGGTCCAACCAACCAATCAAAGCACATTGCGCGTTTGGAAGGAGGGACTTCATAGAGACAGGATCTAATCAGGGGTGCATTTCCTGAAAGCATCGTTAGCCAACTATGGTCGCAAGTTCCGTCGTTATCGGCATATTTCAACGAGTCAGTGTTTCCCAAACCATAGTTCCAAGGAATATTCAGCATCGTACAGTTGTGTGGTTGGAACGACAGCTCTCGATTGGTTGTTAGAAGCATAGTTTCTTGTTTGCATGATGTGGATTAATAAATCGTTATTTTAAGCAAAATATGCAAACTGACATTCAGCACAAACTATATAATTTATTTTTCGAATATACATAAACATTTATGTCTTTTAGTTTGTCAAGAGGTTTAAAGTGAAGAGTGCGCATGTGGCACATGCTAGTTGATTTCTTCAACGATGATTCGTACTATGGTAGTTAAGCAGCGAGTTACGTCATAGTAAGAGCGTTACAGACAGACTGGGAAGAGAGGAGTTGCAATAATGTAAAATATGTGATAAAATAGTGTTTTTTGAACATTCAAGCATGAAAAGCTATACTAGTAGACCCCATAAACAAAGTCTTTGTAAAAGGGCATAATATGGCCTCTTTAAGATAATTTGTCTTTGTACAATCTTTTTTTTTTACAGAAAAATATGAAAAATGTGGTGTAGTGCCTTCACTGACCTTCAGTTCCCCAAAACGTGAATGTTTAATGTCTGTTTTAAAAGAGAAATTGGTTGTTAATTTATTTGTATTATTATTATTATCATTAAAATATTTGATTTATTAGAAGGCACACCTAAACTGATACTACTAGTATTTAATCATGTACACCATTCAAAAGTTTGAAGTCAGTACGTTTTTTTAAAAAATAAATTATTACTTTTATTCATTAATGACCAATTAAATATTCAAAAATTACAGTAGACATTTACAATGTTACAAATGATTTCTATTTCAAATATTGAAGAAAAAAGATTGTCGTTTCTACACTTTCTTTAAGCAGAACAACTGTTTTTAACATTGATAAGAAACGTTTACTGAGCACCAAATCAACATAATATATTAAAATATATTAAAGAAAAGTTGTTTTTTTTAAATAATATTTCGCAATATTAGTGTTTCTACTGTATTTTTGAGTAAATGCAACCCGAGCAAGCATAAGAGACTTCTTTCAAAAACATTAATAAAAATCGTACCGGCTTGGATATGAATTTCAAATTTGTGACAAAATGGGACAGGGCTGAAATTATGACCCCAATGACTTTTATTGTAAAAATAAACACTATTGACAATAACGCTATCAGTTCCGGCCCTGCTACTTCAGGCTTGAGGTGCAAAAATATGATTTCTTACAAGCTCAGTAATATCCTTTTCAAATGAAACTGAACTTCAGGCACAATGGCACAGTTTTCTGAGAACGACCCATTTGCAGTCTTGTGACTGATAGGTACTGTGTGTGAAGTTGTCAGAACGTCATGTATTGTTAGGTATGATCTTGAACCTGGAGGTCTGGAAACAACCAAACAAAAGTTGTCAGCCATCAAACAGCAGCTTTTGTCCCAGTGACCCAATTTTTTGATTTTTTAATTGAGATGCTCTTTGTGTGTGTTGTTTCTGAAGTTTGCTCCACGGGTAGTCAGGATGTCAAGATGACATCATTGCTGCAGCCCACACTCTGACAAGTCAACACTCAGGAGATGCATATTAAATGTTGAGATATCACATTAAAAAATAAATATATAACACTCGCCATGAATTAAACATGTAGGGGGCCACCTGCATAATGCTCCAGACTTTCCACAGTTGACATCCCCATCCCAACCACATTCTTCTTCTCTTTCTCACTCTCTCTCTCTCTCTCTCTCTATCTCTCTCTCACACTCACACACACACACACACACACACACACACACACACACACACACACACACACACACACACACACACACACACACACACACACACACACATATTTATGAGGGAAACTAGGTCTTTGCATCTACTGACAGCTACATGAAATGTCCAGAAAAAACAGCAACATGTTGCTTATTTGTCCCCAAAAGGCACAAGAGAGAAGCTAGAACAAGCAAGAGTAATGAAGTGTAGAAATTCTTTCCATTTTAATAATAAAAGCCCTACAAATAATAGCTCATGCTTTTTCCATTATCCAATACACTCTAAAAACTATGATTCTCGATGTTTCTGGTGAAACATTTTTACCCTTAAACATAACGAGTATATTTTTAAAGCTGTGAAATCCACAAAACCCAAAATTACACTTAGTTTCAACATTTACTCTCATAATAAAGTTTGTATCAAAGCATGCTGAACAAAATAAGATTTCCCTCTTTTTGCACACGATTATTAATTGTGTCCAGCTTACTCAGTTTCTTAAGTTGTTGTTACATATGAAGATAATAATAATTATAGTTCTTGTAACTAATTGTATACTAATCTTGTAACTAATTATATAATTTATCCATTCTCAAATATTTAGTTTGAAATGTAACAAATATATTAAGTATATTAAAAATGTATTTTTACTTTTTTTAGTCAAATACTAATTTACTTTTGAGGGGAAACAAACTTAATAGTGGAATAAATGTAATTATAGATGCAAATTGTAGACAAAGATTATATTATATACAGTACAGTCCAAAAGTTTGGAACCACTAAGATTTTTAATGTTTTTAAAAGAAGTTTCGTCTGCTCACCAAGGCTACATTTATTTAATTAAAAATACAGTAAAAAAAAATATATTGTGAAAAATTATTACAATTTAAAATAACTGTGTACTATTTAAATATATTTGACAAAGTAATTTATTACTGTGATGCAAAGCTGAATTTTCAGCATTGTTACTCCAGTCTTCAGTGTCACATGATCCTTCAGAAATCATTCTAATATGCTGATTTGCTGCTCAATAAACATTTATGATTATTTTCAATGTTGAAAACAGTTGTGTACTTTTTTTTTCAGGATTCCTTGATGAATAGAAAGTTCAAAAGAACAGCATTTATCTGAAATACAAAGCTTCTGTAGCATTATACACTACCGTTCAAAAGTTTGGGGTCAGTAAGAATTTTTATTTTTATTTTTTTTAAATTAATTAATTAAGAAATTAATACTTTTATTCAGCAAGGATGCATTAAATAAATCAAAAGTGGCAGTAAAGACATTTATAATGTTACAAAAGATTAGATTTCAGATAAACACTGTTCTTTTGAACTTTCTCTTCATCAAATAATCCTGAAAAAAAATATTGTACACAAATATTTTGTACAATTGTACACATTAAATGTTTCTTGAGCAGCAGATCAGCATATTAGAAAGATTTCTGAAGGATCATGTGACACTGAAGACTGGAGTAATGATGCTGAAAATTCAGCTTTGCATCACAGGAATAAATTACTTTGTGAAATATATTCAAATAGAAAATAGTTATTTTAAATTGTAATAATATTTCACAATATTACTGTTTTTTACTGTATTTTTAATTAAATAAATGTAGCCTTGGTGAGCAGACAAAACTTCTTTTAAAAACATTAAAAATCTTAGTGGTTCCAAACTTTTGGACTGTACTGTATATTATTGTGATATTTACAAAGTTTAAATTAATTAAAGAATTTATGTATATTTATGTATATTTATGTATTTATATATTTATTTCAGACATAAATCATTATGTTGTATTATAAGGCATTATTAATTCATAAAGAATGTTGGGTAACACTTTATTTTACAGCGTCATTGTTACATATGCTACACTATAACTATAAATTATGCATAATTACATGCAACTATCCTAATCCAAACCAAACCCTATAGTATCCTCACCCTATAGTAAATACATGTAGTTAAATGTATAATTATAGTGTAATAAAGACACCTTAAAATAAAGTGTAACTATGTTTTTTTATAATTAATACAATACAATATAATGCTTTATACTGTATTATAAGGAACTATAAAAGTTTTTTAGTCACCCTGTAGTCAATTTTTATCCCTTAAAACTCACATTTAATCACAAAAATGACATATTTAAACATTTTTTCCTCTGAAAAAAAATTTCTTCAAGCCTTAAAATAGCTTGAATGTAATTCTACATTGCTTCATAGGGGATCTATGAATATGCTAATTAGCCCCGCCTCCACTCACTCGCTGAGAGATCCACTCGGTCAACTTACTGAGGTAAACGCTGCACAATAGTATCATTTTTTACAACGTTGGACACATAACTGTAATTAATATGATTAGCCTTTTGCTTGACTACATTATCAAACAGCTAATAATGTGCTGCTAATGTTACACAAACCATGTTCCCGTTCGCCACCAGAGTCAGACAACTGCCTTCTAAAGCCTCGGTTATACTTTCCGAGTGTGCTAGGGTCTGCGAGACATAAAAATCATCATCGGAGGGTGTACGCGGAGGCTCTTTGCGGACATCTGCGTGCATCCCATTTTTGTGACCACACAGTCAGGCTACAAAAGCACCAACTGTGCACGCACTAGAAAAACAACATGTACGTTAAATTTGACGAGAGGCTGTGTGAAGAAGTCCGTCGCTACCCGCACCTCTACAATCCCTCGTTAAAACAATATAAAGACAGCCAGATGTGCGATAAAAATTATGTGCAATAATCCATGTTTGTTTACTGTTCAAGCCTATCTACTGCACATATGCGAAACACTTCCGCCGAGCGGACCCCAGCATACACTTTCAGTAGTATAAATACAAGTAGTCTGTGTATGCGTCTGTACATATATCATCGTAGCCTAATATACATCATACACCTGCTTTATTACTACATCTACCCGATTTTTCATATCAACAGAAAAATATACCGGGATAACCTGGCTTCTCTTGAGATTCTCTTGCTTCAGAGCGGTAATAGTTAATGATAAAACCATGTTTTTGAAACTGTCTTTAGATCACTTAAGTTTTAAAGAGAAAATACTCAGCAATGGTGCTGACTTATGAAATTGCACATGGTTTGTCTTAAAGCATATTAAAACACCACATAGACACATAAACAACATTAAAATCTTGATTTTCACCACAGAGGGACTTCAATTCAAAAAGCCTGTATAATTAACATGCTTTTATTAATCATGCAGGGCATTGATAGGCACAATGCGATATTTTGCATTATAGCTGTTACTATTACAACTGGAATACTATATTAACCAACCAGCATCCAGGATCTATATTTTAAAATACATTGCTAATTTTAGGAATGCATCAATATTTACATTTTGACTGATACAGAAAAGTCAGAAAATATTTATGCTGAACTAAATAGACTGTATACGCACTTCATGGCCAGAAATATGTGAACAGCTCACCAAAATGTGCTTGCTGAACATTTAACAGCTGCTATTCTTCTGGGAAGACTTTCTACAAGATGTCGGAACACGGCTGCAGGGATTTGCTCCCATTCAGACGTGAGCATCAGGGAGGTCAGATACTGATGTTAGGAGATGGGGTCTGGCACACAGCCGAAATTCATCCCAAAAGTGTTCAGTAGGATTCAGGTCTGGGCTTTTGTGCATGTTCTTTCACATAAGACTCAGTAAAATGCTTTGTGCACTGTCATGCTGGAACCGAACTGGCTTCATTCTGCTGAAAAGAAGATTGCATGGCTGCACACACCTGTTAATTAATTAAAAGTGGGTGTTCACATACTTTTGGCCATGCAATGTGTTTAATAGATAGACCTCAGGCTTACCGTTCAAATATGCATCCATTTATGTCAATTCCATTCCACAGATTATTACTTTTTTATTGTATTGAAATTGAATTTCATCACATTCTGCTTGACGGTATGTCTAATGGCGCTATATTTAATCCAAACATTTTAACTTCTGCCTCCAACCAGGAACTCACCTAAAATAACACTAATTTGCATGCATTTGCATAAACTGTTCCCATTTGGTGTGTTTTTGAACACATAATTAGAGTCATAACTTAGCTTTATTTGTGCGGTCTCTCTCCCAAGTGACTTTATGAATGAACATTCTCATCGACTGACACTCTCTGGGCGCACAGGGGTATTCACAGGGGTATTCATGCTCACACACATTAGTGGGTTCACATACAATATATCAGATTTAATATTGTTCACTTGATTCATTTTAAAATGCTTCCAAATCTAATGTGAAAAAACTTGCACTGCATGAAGTCTGGATGTATAATGCATTATTATGGGATTCTTAATGCACTATAATGCACTCATTATAATACACCTTATGTTCTATAATCCGTAATTATCTTTTGAATAATTGTGACCACAGTTGTATACATTATGATAAATGTCTACTTGGTTATGCACCTTAAAGATTGCACAATGTATTAAAACACGTTCAACCAACACATACAGTGGGTACGGAAAGTATTCAGACCCCCTTACATTTTTCACTCTTTGTTATATTGCAGCCATTTGCTAAAATCATTTAAGTTTATTTTTTTCCTCATTAATGTACACACAGCACCCCATATTGGGACTGTATTGGACAGGTGATGAGCAGTGCCTGGTTTTCTCCACACATACCGCTTAGAATTAAGGCCAAAACGTTCTATCTTGGTCTCATCAGACCAGAGAATCTTATTTCTCACCATCTTGGCAAACTCCATGCGGGCTTTCATGTGTCTTGCACTGAGGAGAGGCTTCCGTCGGGCCACTCTGCCATAAAGCCCCGACTGGTGGAGGGCTGCAGTGATGGTTGACTTTCTACAGCTTTCTCCCATCTCCCGACTGCATCTCTGGAGCTCAGCCACAGTGATCTTTGGGTTCTTCTTTACCTCTCTCACCAAGGCTCTTCTCCCCCGATAGCTCAGTTTGGCCGGACGGCCAGCTCTAGGAAGGGTTCTGGTCATCCCAAACATCTTCCATTTAAGGATTATGGAGGCCACTGTGCTCTTAGGAACCTTAAGTGGAGCAGAAATTTTTTGGTAACCTTGGCCAGATCTGTGCCTTGCCACAATTCTGTCTCTGAGCTCTTCAGGCAGTTCCTTTGACGTCATGATTCTCATTTGCTCTGACATGCACTGTGAGCTGTAAGGTCTTATATAGACAGGTGTGTGGCTTTCCTAATCAAGTCCAATCAGTATAATCAAACACAGCTGGACTCAAATGAAGGTGTAGAACCATCTCAAGGATGATCAGAAGAAATGGACAGCACCTGAGTTAAATATATGAGTGTCACAGCAAAGGGTCTGAATACTTAGGACCATGTGATATTTCAGTTTTTCTTTTTTTAATAAATCTGTAAAAATGTCAACAATTCTGTGTTTTTCTGTCAATATGGGGTGCTGTGTGTACATTAATGAGGAAAAAAAATGAACTTAAATGATTTTAGCAAATGGCTGCAATATAACAAAGAGTGTCTGAATACTTTCTGTACCCACTGTATATCATTATAAGCTGCATTATAAGGCAGTATTAATGCATTAAGACAGTCTTTATAATTAATAATTAAGATACAATATAATGAATTACAATGTGGATTGTAAGACATTATGAAAATCTTTTAAATTCTAAAGCCTATTTAAATAACATTAATCATAGCTGAAGGGCATTTATAGGCACAACATGCTACATAATACATATTATTCACAACCAAAATACTATCTTGACCAATCAGCAGGATATCTATTCAGGATATCTATGTTTTAAAGTACATTGTTCATTTTAGGAATGCACCGATATTTAAAATTCTGGGTGGTACAGATAAGCCAATAGTAGTTCGGCTGCAGGGTTGAGCCTGGTCAGTACCTGGATGGGAGACCTCTGGGGAAAACTAGGTTGTTGCTGGAAGAGGTGTTAATAAGACCATCAGGTGGTGCTCAGTCTGTGTGGGTCCTAATGCCCCAGCATAGAGATGGGGGACACTACTGTAAAAAAACAGACATTCGGATGAGACGTTACACTGAGGTCCTGACTCTCTGTGGTCATTAAAAATCGCATGGCACATCTCATAAAAAGTGTAGGGGTGTATCCCCAGTGTCCTGGATAAATTCCCTACATTGGCCCTCGCCATTGCAGTGTGGTTGCCATCATCAGGTAGATGCTGCATACTCTTGGTGGATGAGGAGAGACCCCTGATATGTTTGTAAAGCACTTTGGGTGTACAATAGTACATAATAAAGTGCTATATAAATGCCTGGGTAAGACTTTAGCATATGGGGAATCAGTGTTGCCAAGTCTGCGGTTTTCCCGCAGAATTAGGCTACTTTAACACTGTTGCCATGGGTTGTTTTTCATATCTGCTGGTTAAAGCAACACCAAATAACTTGATATTTAGCCCCTGGAATGTGAATTTTTCCAGGGGACCCCAACAAAAACTCGACTGGGCTAGTTTTGAGTAGCAATCGGTAGGGTTTTGTTGTGGAAACCTGGCAACCCTGTAGGGAACACATATTCACTATTAACTATGACTTTTCCCTCAATAAACTCCTAATTCACTACATATTAATAGTTAGTAAGGTAGTTGTTAAGTTTAGGTATTGGGTAGGATTAAAAATGTAGAATAAGGTCATGCAGAATAAGGCATTAATATCTGCTTAATAAGTACTAATAAACATCCAATATTCTACTAATATGCATGCTAATAAGCAACTAAACAACCCTTGAAAATAAAGTGCTACCAATGCCTCAATCATTCATTCATTCAATAACATATATAGCAAAAAAAAAAAAAAAAAAAAAATCGCTGTTTGGATTTTAATAGGCAAATGCTTAAGAGTCTATGGATGGTTCATTATTACAGTGATTATTATGTTTCATGTTATATGTTTGGCAATCTTAACTGATGTGGAGTGTGTAGCTTTTCATTTCTTAAACAACCATGTAGGAAGACACATCGTGGTCATATTCCAGGATGACAATGTGAAGATTCATCAGGCTCAAATTGTGAAAGAATTGTTGGGAGGGAGCATGAAGAATCATTTTCACACATGAATTGACACCTCTGAGTTCAGACCTTAACCTCAAGTCTATGGAATGTGCTGGAGGAGACTTTACAGAGTGCTCAAGATCTTGAACATTATACAAGATCTTGACCAAAAATTGATGCACCTCTTGATGGAAATAACATTTGATTCAAAATGATTCTTCATGCTCCCTCACAAACATTCTTTCACAGTTTGAGCCTGATGAATCTTGACGTTGTCATCCTGGAATATGGCTATGATACATCTTCCGACATGCATGTTTATAAAATGAAAAGCTACTATGTTGGAGTTAAAAGAATTGTTGCCAAATGTAGAACATGCTAGAAACATAATCACTGTAATAATGATCCATTTATAGATTCTTAAAGCCAATAATGAGTTGGCGTTCAGACGTAGAACACGAAAGCTCTGCAGTGTGTCTTCAATGTAAACTACGAAGGAGACTGACAGGGTAGAGAAGAAATTGTTGAATAAAGATGTTATTTTTGTTTTTGTTTTTGCGCACAAAAAGTATTCTCATCGCTTTATAACATTAAGTTTAAACCACTGTAGTAATGTTGACTATTTTAACAATGTCTTACGGGTTTGGAACGACATGAGGGTGCGTACTTAAAGGGTTAGCTCACCCAAAAATGAGCGTTATGAATCAGCGTGTCGAATCATGATTCGGATCGCGTGTCAAACCGCCAAACTGCTGAAATCATGTGACTTTGGCGCTCCTAACCGCTGATACGACACGCTGATTCATTATGCTCCGAAGCTTCATGAAGCAGAGTTTTGAAATCGGCCATCACTATATAAGTCGTTATTTTGTTTTTTTGGTGCACCAAAAATATTCTCATCACTTTATAATATTAATATTGAACCACTGTACTCACATGAACTGATTTAAATATGTTTTTAGCACATTAATGGATCTTGAGAGAGGAAATGTCATTGCTGGCTATGCAGGCCTCACTGAGCCATCGGATTTCAACAAAAATATCCGAAGATTAACAAAGTTCTTACGGGTGTAGAACGACATGAGGGTGAGTAATAAATGACATTATTTTCTTTTTTGGGTGAACTAACCCTTTAATAAGACAGCTGATTTTAGAGTTACATTTTTATTTGTTTAGACAAAATAGTATAGAATGTTAAAGACATTGCTTGTTACAAGATTTGCTACAAGTTACATACATTTGATTAAATAAATAGTTATTTTTAAATAACACAGAGTTTGCTGAAAGTGAATCAAAATCTATAAGGATAAATGCACAATGAAATATCCAATATCTCTAATATCAGCCAATAACTAATATATTGTGCATCCCTAATCAATAATAATAATATTATTATATTTACTGTATATTATAAGTACATAAAATAATTTTGTGATTGGGACTTTTCTGGGAATTTTATCTATAAGGAATTAACTGGATCGTAAAAATCGACATCACATATATGAATGGCACCTAAACAAATATTTGCAAAAACAGTGACTACATATGAATATGCATATTACAAAAATTCACTGGGAATTTGACTTCAGATCTCGAAAGGCAAAATAACAATTTGGAAAAACATGCACCGACAAACCGTTCACAGTAAGACCCAGAACTTAAATAGGGTCCATTTTGATGTCATGTTGACTTCAAACGTTCACTGGCTCCAATTTCCTGTACTTTGATTCGCCACATAATGTGACATGTGGAATTTTGGTCACACCACATAAGGAGGCCTGGAAGGAAAGTCTCACACATCTATCTGAAACACACACACACACACACACGATCATAAAAGGTTGCGACTCTGAGAGTGGAATTTGAAAAGAGAAACCCTTGCGTGGTGTGCCACGTGTGCAACGCTTCCCTGCTCGCCGAACGTCATCCTCTTCCTCCTTCTCTCGATCTCTCTTCCTCCCTCCCTCTCTTGCCTCAAACTATCTTCCTCTGTATTTTTAGTATTGGAGAGTAGGCGTCGCGCCCTTATGAATTTTCATGGGTTCTTCTGTGTGTAGGCAGAGCGCGCTCTTCTGGCAAAAGCTCAGAAATACTCACTCACAAATGCATGCACACAAACATACACTCATTCTTTCAAAACTGCAACCCAGAAGAAAACTCATCATCAGCTCTGTTCCTCCTGTTTGGCACAAACACGCACACATATACACCCACCACGAGAGCGAGATACAGTACACACCTAACACTACATGAACATTCAATGTCTCACAGTAGATTAAGCCAATAAGAAATGACTTCTATCTAAAAATGGATAGATCTGGGTCTCTCGCTTTCCTCACGAACCCCCACACAGACCTTCAGAGGAAAAAATCCCTCCACTTCTTCACAAGCTCCATGTTAGTGACATGATAATATAATGTTAATCGGGTTTGGCGGCAGGCGCACTTCAGAGATTTACTCAGAGTCATTGACCTCTCAGTTTAAGCTCACACGTATGTGCGCTCACACGCTTGCAGTCGTGCGGCAAAGAGCATACGCGCGATTACACGCGTTCTGAACTTCCGCGGTACTTACTGACAGCAATTCAGCGTATGAAAGTCATGTGTGAGTGTAAATGCTAATCTGTGAGCATATTATAACCCTTCTTTTGCTCAAGGGGATGTCACATATGTCCACATTAAGGCCTTAATTATGCTAATTCTTCAAATTTGATTCATTTAGTGACATTGTTCTATTTTTTTTGACATGCGCTTGTATGCGTGTGAGTAATTTAGTATCTCCAGATCCTCTCTCTCTCTGATATGTATCAATGTAAACATGTGTCAGGATGTGTGTGCAGTCTTACTTTAGGCTATAATGCTGTGCATATGGATCACGTCGCGATTAATTAGATTAGGATGAACTGACTGCAGATTAACATCCGTGTATTTGAGGCTGTTTGTTTAAAGCAGTATAAATGATGAAAACTTCTTTGATAGACTCTCTTCTGCCCTTCGCACTGACTCTTCTCAGACTCACCACAATACATCTGGACCTTTTAGTGCCCAATGATGAGTAAAAGTAATGCTTTCACCCGTGTGCATCACTAAACACACTATGACACATGCATACTGTGAGAGACACAGACTCCAGATTTCCGGAGTGGGAATTTATGGAGGCGTTTGGTCCTTGATATACATTAAAACATAACAGATATTATAAATATAACTGTCAAAAGTAAAAAAGAAAGAACAAAGACAAAGAGAGAAAGAATGTAAACATGAAAATAACAACAGCTCAAACAACAGTAGAAAGAGAGGAGACAGATATAAAATAAAATACAATTATAAAAGGGTTTCAAATATCCTTGGGAAAAATGTGATTGCTACAGTGTTATTAATAATTAAAATTATTATTTTTGGTAATTGAAATAAAGCTGAAATTTCATGAAATATAAATATTAGATGAAAAACTTCAACTTAAATGGAAATTAGAAATAATTGCAAAAAAAAAATGAAAAAAATTAGCTAAATATATTTAAAATAAACAAAACTAATATAAAAAATTACATAAGCATTAACATTAAAATGAAAACTGAAAGATGTAAAAACTGTAAAGAAAAAAGGCTAAAAATAGTAATAAATATAATAATAGTACATAAATAATACTAATAACACTGAATTGCTATAAAAGAAAGTAAAATCCAACTGTAAATATCACATACTTAAATAAGTATAAATGTAACTGTCAAAAGAAAAATAGGTTAAACTTTACAACAAGGTTCATTAGTTAACTACATTAGTTAATATGAACTAATAATGAACTGCACTTATACAGCATTTATTAATCTTTGTTAATGTTAATTTCAACATTTAGTAATTATTAAAATCTTGTTAACATTAGTTAATGCACTGTGAGCTAACATGAATAAACAATGAACAACTGCATTTTCCTTAACGTTAACGAAGATTAGTAAATACAGTAACAAATGTATTGCTCATGGTTAGTTCATGATAGTTAATACATTAACTAATGTTTAACTAATGAACCTTATTGTAAAGTGTTAACGAAAAATAAAAAATAATAGAGAAGATCAAATCAAATAAAAAAAACAGTAGTTTTAAATGAAAGTATATAATTCTAACCTTAAGCTGAGGCATATACTTTTTGTCCATTTCATTCACATATCATGCTTTGTATCAATTACATGGGCTGAAATCATATAATGCTGCATTATGGCCTAAAGTGTGTCAAATGGCAACCCGAGTCATTATAAATTATAGCATTGAAAATCAAACAGTTCTGTAGTGCACTTACATCCTCCCATTGAGGTTCTTTCATGAAGTGCATTCCCTGCCATTAAAGTACTCTCAAGAAATTGTAGGTCACAACTGGTTAAAATCTGTAAAGCATACAAAGTGGTCTTTAAGCCTCCATGAAAAACAGTGATAGAGAAATAATATTAGAAATTACCACTGTCCTTTATTTCAGACCAAAGGGTCTTAATGAATACATAAAACATCATAAAACATGCATAAACATTATGAATAACCATTATGGAGAAAAATGTTAAGAAATATGTCTGAACATGTATTATTCTGTCTTTAAATGGTACCATTCAGCCAAAGGCAAGTGAATGCTTGTTAAAACATTCTAAAACTGCGAAACAAGTCTACCTGCCTTTTTCTGAATTTTATTCAACATTTAATTTGAGCGGAAAAAACCAAACTGATTTTGAGTAACATTCTGCATATAAATATTGATTTATAATAAAATGAAAGATTTTTTTTTTTTTTTCAATTCAGCTTTGATATTGTAGAACTCAGAGTGATTGCATATTAAAATGCTATTAAAGCTGAAGTGTGTAATTTCTGTGCCACCAAATGAATATTATAAAAAAATTTGGTCCCACTTTATATTAAGTGGCCTTAACTACTATGTACTTACATCAAAAAATAAGTACAATGTACTTATGGGTTCATATTGAATTGCAAAACACTTGTGCTGCTATTGAGGTGGGATATGGGTAAGGTTAGGGAAAGCTTTGGTGGTATGGGTGGGTTTAAGGGTAGGGGTAAGGTGTAAGGGATGGGTCAACAGTGTAATTATAAATGTAATAACGGAAATTAATTACAGATGTAATTACATGCAGGTGTTTTTAAAATAAGTACAATGTAAAAACATGTATGTACACAATAAGTGCATTGTATCAAATGATTAATTTAAATGCAAGTACATAGTAGTTAAGGCCACTTAATATAAAGTGGGGCCAAAAATATTGTATTTAAACAGTTTTCCGAAAACTCCCACCATCCTCCATTGGTTGGGCCACACTGTAAAAAAAGAAAAAAAAAAGTTGATTCAACTTAAAAAAAGTTTGCATGCTGCCTTAAAATTTTAAGATTAGTCAACTTTAAATGTGAAGTGGTGGTAAGTGATAACTTGAATATTTAAGTTGACTAAACTTAAAATTTTAAGGCAGCATAACAATTTTTAAAGTTGAAACAACAATTTATTTTTATTTTATTTTATTTTTTTAACAGTGCACAGAATGTTGAGTTAATGTTGGTGTATCAAGCTGGTTGGGATACTCAGAGTAATGTTTTGAAACCAGTTTTAACATCTAATTAAGTTACACACTTCACCTTTAACCAGGACAGTTGGACTGTTCAATTATATTAATCTGAACGATTATTCAGAGACATTGTCTTACTATCTACCCAAAAAATCACATACAGTCTTCACACATACTAGTTTTGGACATCTGAAGGAACAAGAGAACAAACAGCATTTGTCTACTGCCAGTGTACACACACACACACACACACACACACACACACACACACACACACACACACACACACACACACACACACACACATCAAAGTCTATACTACAGTACTTCAACCTACTTGTACTATATAGTTTACCTTGCACAAATATTCTAACTCTTATGAATTTATGAATAATAGTTGTGCTGGATTCAGAGCATTCTGAGCCAATTATTGTGCCATGAGATGCCAGATTTGTCAGTGTCTTTTGGCAACTACATATTACAGAAAAAAGAATAAAATCCAATGCAAAGTTGTTTTGAAAGATCTGCCAAAAGCCCATCATGTAGTGGTTATCAACGTCATTTTGTTTCCTTTAAAAGGAATGGGCTATTTCATACGTTTCTCTGTAACAACATGACCAGGCTTATGACAGATGCAAATTGTGTAGAGTGATGGTAATATTTCGACAGATCAGGAAAAAAAAAATTGCTGCAGATTGTCAGCATTAAATAGGTTATATTAGTTACTGATACTACCAATATGTTAGCCTTTGTTACATACAGAAACACAGAGGTTCCTTAGCACAAATTACAGTATATACCTCAAATCGTTTGATTTATTAAAGGACTAGTTCACTTTAAAATGAAAATTACCCCAAGCTTTACTCACCCTCAAGCCATCCTAGGTGTATATGACTTTCTTCTTTCTGAGGAACACAATCGAAGGTATATTAATAAACATCCTGACGCATCTGAGCTTTATAATGGCAGTGAACAGGACCAATGAGTTTGAAGCTCAAGAAAGTGCATCCAGACGTACTTCACACGGCCCCAGGGGGTTAATAAAGGCCTTCTGAAGAGAAGCAATGCGTTTGTGTAAGAAAAATATCTATATTTAACAAGTTATAAAGTAAAATATTTAACTTCCACATTCCATGTTCAACTTACAAAGAACGTGTAAAACTCTCGCAGTTCAAAGCGCTTACACTACATCCTACGCCTTCCGTATTTAAATTACAAAAGTAATTTCTGTAAGTTGAATATGTAAGGGGGTCTGGCGGAAGCTAGGTATTTTACTTTATAGTTTGTTAAATATCACTTTGCTTCAAAAGACCTTTATTTACTCCCCGGAGTCGTGTGGAGTACATTTATGATGGATGGATGCACTTTCTTGAGCTTCATACTCGTTGGTCCTGTTCACTGCCATTATAAAGTTTGGATGCACTAGGAAATTCATTAACTTTTGAGTGTGTTCATCAGAAAGAAGAAAGTCATATACACCTAGGATGGCTTGAGGGTGAGTAAAGCTTGGGGTAATTTTCATTTTAAAGTGAACAAATTCTTTAAGGAGAGCTAAAAATTATTTTTCGAATCGGTCATGCTTACAATTTTCATCAGCTGGACGATAAATTTGGTGAAAACTTCCCTTTGACTTACACTGAAGGAGAGACCCAAGAAAATCTACAGACAGGAATATCATAGGCCCTGTTCACACTTGGTATTAAGATGCATTTTGTTTGACCGGATCACAAGTGGATGACACTACATACAGGTGTAAACGGGGTCTAAAACGTTTTGAGCCTGTCCACTTTCGACCACTTCCTGAGGTAGTCGAAAATGCATTCGATCGCTCATGTGGTTGAATGTGTTCGAACAGCTGCAAAAGACCGCCTACTCGCCACCTAACGCATAAACATTATGGGAAAGTACGCTAGCCAGACGGGATTTAAATTTTGTCGACTTAAGACCCAAGTTTGGTTTAAAGATGAAAAATGTACCAAGCACGATGTTCTCTCGCCATTCCTGATTTCTAACACGCACTCACAGCATTTGGCTGATCTTGCAGCTATCAGAGCAGAAATGAAAGCTGATGCTCTCAGTGTGTTTTTCTGTCGCCTCCGTGCATGTTCATATGTTAATTGTGCAAGCCTATTTTGTCCATTAGATGGAAAGATATGAAAAAAAAAACTATACATTTACCCGCCCATAGATGCTCCCCTCGAAGAAATCAGGACAGAAGTGGTTGAAAGTGGAAAAAAGAGATGGAATAAAACACCAGGTATAAAGGGGTATGTGTCTCCCTCATCCACTTGTGTCCGATCAACCAAAACACATCTTAAACAGGGCCATGGAGACTTTGGTTGCTAGGGCATTCTGAATGGTTACTTCCTGTCCCCTCACAATACCCTGACATTGTGGCAATGTTTTTTTGCATGGATAAGCACCGCACAAGATTTCCTGTTTGCTATTTGAGAAGTGGTAATGTGATTAGCAGTTTTCCAGTGACTATAAGTTAGCTCATTAACAAAAAAACAGTAGTTTTCTGCAATTGGGTTTAAAGAAAAACAATTTCATATCAAGCTTCATTTTATGAAGCAAAAATCCACTGTTATGCCCATTGACCAAAATATGTGAAAAACTACCTTTTAGCTTCACTAGCAGGGGACTACTCATCTGCCAACCTGTCAGTTTGATCTTTTGAATACTTGCATATTTAAATTTCACCTAAAAGAATGAAACATACTGTTACTGGTCATTTCAAAATAGCCTAAATAGTCTCAAGTGACAGTAAAGATATATTTAAAGGGAGACTCTGAAAAAAGGAAGTAGTTACATCTCACCGTTTTCATTTGACATTTTCTTTTGCGGTACAAAAATGACTTGCTGTCTGCTAAACAACCTGCTGGAAAAAAATAAATATAATTTTCTCATCCAGTGAAATGAATGCATGTCAAAACAATACAAATAATAATATGTTGCACTCATTTGGCTATCATGTCTGTTTTCAGCTGACTCTATACTCTCAGGTCTACATGTGGTTTTAACAAGCATTTTTTTTTTTTTTTTTAATGACAAATCCAATTCCACATGGGTAGGAATTGTAGGAATACAGCGCAATGTTTTTGAGGAATAAAACTCAATTAGCATAATTTAACATTATTAACTATTTTAACAATCAATTGTACTAGACAGGGAATCAAGCTAGTGTAAATTAGTTTTTAATTAGTTTTTAATAATTTGCATAATTAAAGTGATGCAAATGATGTAAAACAGATCAATGTGCAAATAGATTTATTCAGACGAAGTTCAAATCTACCTGTAAATACAAACTCATACTAGTTGTGTAAACCACTACAATCTAACCACAACCCATCTACTCTTGACATTGAATTGTCCTACTATGGTGTCTTGGATCTGGATGTTGTTGTCTACATTCAAGTGAGATGTTGATGCACACAAACAAGGCCTTCTCCATGGAGGCCGATATGAAATATGAATATGCTAGTATTTCGTAGACATTAATGAGGTTAAAAACAAACAGCTAATTTGAATATTTCTTGGGAGTGTAAACACAAGAATGACTGCCCAGATACATCGGCAGAACCAAAATGGAGAGAGGCAAGCGTGTAGCATATGACAGATTGACCTTATGAATTTTTTTTTTTTCTTTTCTAAAGCCACAATATATACTCTTTATTATTTTCAAACTCTTTTGTTGTGGTAAGTCTGAAACCCATATACCCTGAAATGTTAACCTCACTTGCTTCAGACACAGCATTTACTGAAACACAGCAAAGAAAGTTGATCCAGTTAACATTTGGTCATACGACAGTTTTATGTTTGTATTCAAATGAGAATCAAAATCACATCTGAGATGAATCCATATTTTCACATTCACTGTAAACATATACTCCCATTCACATCAAAATCAAAAAGAACAATTCTAAAAGTTTGACCATAGAGAAGATTAACATGCTGTTATCTTTTTTTCCTTTTAAATATATACGCAATTAAATCACATTAATAAATTAATTCCACATGTATAACAATTCATAAAATGAAGAACTAATAATAAAACATATTAAAACTAGGAAATTTCATACATAAATATAATATTGCAACCTGATATTGTGCATATCGCTGGAACGACCATTATAATTCAAAACAACCAAAAATATTTGTGAAGTATGAGTTTGTGGTTGGATTCTACAGGAAGTGATGTGTTTGTGTGTTTGAGGCAAACAGGAATTTTTTAACTCTCGGTGGTTCTGTATTGACATCATTAGGTGGTGTGGGCTTTTATATTGTCTACGTCTTCTCCGAGTCCCTTGCGGCCACAAAAAAGACGGTAAACCTCTTTTTCTGTCACTTCCCTGCATTTCTTTTCCTCCCGTCTCATAAATATACTTTGCACACCTTTTTCAAATATTTGGCAGTGTATAAAACTGTGTAAAAATCGACTATCACTTTTTTCAATATTCTAGACAACTATAGAAATATGCTCAAGATGATAAAATTTAGATGAATGAACACTGACACTTACTACACTGTTGTGCTGTGAGCAGAGGAGTGTTTTCCTGCATTTGAGCTCTGCATGCAGGCAAGGTACGGACAGATTCAAGGGTGGGGAGGGTCAAAGACTTTTTCCTCTTGGTGTCCTCAGAGACACGAACGAGTCGCAGGCCTTGTGTGCACCAAGATTTCCTTCTCTGAAATTCTCTAACATACTTTATTTCAGAGATTACACCCGAGACTAATCATTCAGGTAGTGCATTTTGTCACAGACTGGAATGGAAATCTAATCTTTCAGCTGAGCAGTCTTTGTGGACTGTGCCTCAGTGCAGCTCTTGCATCGAAATGCATTCGTACATGCATTTATAAGCCGTTCAAACAATGTAACAGATGTTCTGCCACCTTTCCATAAACTCAATCAGGTTTGGATCTGCTTAGCAATTATTTATTTCAGAGCATGTCATTGTGTGCAAGTGCACACCTGTCATGTATGCTATTACATTTTTTGGCTAAGAGAGATTCTATTATTATACCTAACGTTGTTCTTTCAGTGGTTTGAGATCATGTATTGTTTGTGCCTCTTGCATGTGCATGTGTATTTTTTGTGTGTGTGTGTGTGTGTGTAAAAGTGCAGAATGTGGATATTCACGTATGTTTTATTTATTCAATTTTTTGGTTGCTCATGTTGCGTGAAAAAGGAAACTCTTTGGAGCTGCCCCTGGTACTTCCAAGCAGCTTTCACTGCTCTTCCTTCGCTCGAAGGCGCGAGAGCGTCCTGCCCACCATTTCTGATGTTTTCTGGAAGACACAGAGCTGCCGCTCGACTAGAGGGGAGGACCTGATGTAAAGTTGAACTCTGGTTTCTGTTCAGACAGATAAGTCCAAGAAGGGAAACAAAATATATTCCAAACTTGCTTGCTTTAAAGTCATAAAGCTTTTCAATCCTGCCAAGAGTTCCACGGTTAAGCCATATCCTGGTGGAAATATCCATGCATGTCTTTTCATAGTCTCTCAAACCTCTCTCCCTATCAGACATCAGATTCGATGCTCGGCATCCTCTTGTAGACGCGCCGAGCGCCCCCAGCGCTCATTGCCCTGGGGGCAGTGTATGTGCCGACAGGGGGAGGGGCTACATAAGGCATCACATGCTCGGGGTAATAGAGGTCAGGGGTAGCCATCCCCACTCCGAGCACATTGCCATCAGCCTGGCCTAATGTGAGCGGCACCAGTTGCTTATAAATGTCTGTGGAGCTGCGGCCATGAGCTAGACGCTGGTCGTCACGGAGCGTCTGGAGAAAGGGGTTTTCCGTCGGGCGTGCTGGATACATCGACTTGCTGCGACGGCCAATCCCGAGTCCACTGACACCCATTCCCGCGAGCGTGTGGTTTAGGTGCACTGACTGATTTTTTAGGGGCTTGTCTGGGATCAGAGTCGCCGAGGGAATGTTGGCATACGGCGTGTTGTCCTGCAGGCTGACTCGCCGCGAGGTACTCTTCTGAGGCAGGTTTTCGTACGAGTGCTGGCGGATGATTACGCCTTCGTTCTGGTAGTGACTAATAAGACCGTCGCCCTCTTGGTCACTCTGGGGAAGATAGGCTGTGAAGGAAGCATCAGGCTGGGGGATAAAAGGAGAGAAGGCCCTGTCAACACTTCCGCCGCCGGTGCCCCGTCCATCTGGATGGAGGAACTGGTCTTCGCTGATGTCGTACAGGTTTCCAGAGTGCAGGCAGGCATCGCAGCGATACTGAGGGGACCGTACAGTGTAAAGCCCAGAGTAACTGGACACTTTCGACAGGCAGCTACGGCAGTGTGTCTGTCGTGGATCCTGAGTAGAACCAGGCCCGCCGGCAATGCTCCCTGCCCCGCCGGGCTTTCCATATGTGTTGTATTTTTTATCCTTTGCAATGGCGGTTTGCATCACGTCCGGTTCATGGGCCTGGGAGAGCAGACTGCTGTTGAGCTGCAGAATTGGCTGCTGCTCGGAAGAAGAGGTTGGTCGGTGCTTGTTGTCACGGTGGTCGCTGAAGATATCTGGGTAGTGCAGCCCATGCTCCTGGTCAATGGAGTCAATGGTAAAAATCTGACTCCCCTGGCTGCTCTGAGAGTAGATCTGAGCGCTGTGGTTGCTCTGCTGGCTGGGCTGGCTCCGCAATGTTGAAAGCTCCACGTCGCTCAGGTCCCGCGGTAGGCGGTTCCGTTTTCGAACCGTTTCTTTTACCTTGTGCTGCTTTTGCAATTCCACCCGACCAGAGCAATCTGACATATCTGAGCGGGCAGGTGCATCTTCGGGCAGGTAGCGCTGGCTCTTCATAGGCAGGGTTTCAGTAGGCTGCGGGACAGATGGTGGGGAATTTCCCCCAGGTCCTTGGTTCTGCCGTAGGGTCTCCACAGATTTCTTCCACAGAGCACGTGGCTTGGAGGCAGGAGGTCGTATGGTCTCACCTCCACCTCCTGAGCCACCGTTTCCAGCAACACCTGGCTGAGCATCCGTCAAGCTCAGGGCACGTTGCCCTGGCAAAAGAGTGTTGTTAAGTGGCTCTTTGTGACGGTTGCTGAGCATGGTGCTGGCATTGCTATAGGGCATGTTTTTCTGGGCAAGGTTGTTACCTTTTCCTCCGCCCATAATTTCCAACAAGCCCGGGGTAGGAGGGAGAATGCTAGTCACGGGGCGTTTAGGTGAGGTAACTCCAAGGGTGGTGATCTCTTTAGCCGATTTCAGAAGGTGCAACATGTTGGCCTGAGGGCTGAAGCCCAACTCTGGGGCTTTCTTCATTTCGATGTGGACACCGTGAATACAACTCCAAATCCCCTATAGGCGGAATGGGGACAGAAAGATTAACAGAAAGAAGTTCATAAGTGGAGGCTAACACCAAAAAGTATATATTAGCACAATATTTCTCAATATAGTCTCGCTGTATTTTTTCTGGGTTCTGAAACTCTATAAAGCTATGGAATAAAGTAATATATCCTGCTGTGACAAACAACCGCACCCTGTAACTTTATTCTAGAGACAGTGGCTGGGGCTATTACATTCTGTTATATAAGCTCTTTCTTATTCAACAGCAAAAAATGTGTTTGTCAGCACATAAGCCGCAATCCCTACTCTTTAAGACGTTTGTGGTAAACAGCCACCATGACATGTTAATATGTCAAGATTGAGCAGATAATGGTTGCCTTCAGCAACGGAGTCTCTCTAGTTAATTTACCGTAGTGTTTCTGCGAACATACCCTGCTGATAGTGAAGAGCATTCCTGGCCGACCAGAACAGAGACCAGTGAAACAGTAACGTAGCCTCCAGTAGAAGAGGTGCTCCCAGACAAAAGTAATTAGCGACAGAGCCATGGCAGCCGCAAGCATATAGAACAC
Source organism: Megalobrama amblycephala (assembly GCF_018812025.1). Classification (NCBI taxonomy): domain Eukaryota; kingdom Metazoa; phylum Chordata; class Actinopteri; order Cypriniformes; family Xenocyprididae; genus Megalobrama; species Megalobrama amblycephala. The sequence continues at coordinate 46,296,272 of NC_063050.1, forward strand.
ACCAGCCATATTATCCACATCCAGCTGACTGCTCATCACTTCATTCTTCTCATTATGACAAATACCAGTCAGCCATTGGGCCTCCAGCTCCTCCATCTCACCTAATACACAACACAAAATCACAGCTAATACTTATGCACAGAAAAACAGGCTGGCTCTGTTCCAAACACTAGCGAGCTGTTTACCTGGGCAGCATTTTTAAGCATTTCAGGCAAGTTCCCGACATAAAGGCTGTTAAATAGGGAGCAAAATAATGTTGCCTTGTGAGATACTGTATTAAATAAATGAAAAATAAACAATCAAATAATTATCTTTTTTTAAATACATTTTAAAGCAGCATCTCTCTAAAGCACTACAAGCTCTATGAAATTTTACATCCATAATAAGAAAATGGTACATTAGGTTCATTAAATTAAGTACTTTAACCATTATTTCACACCTTGAATATTTCATTCTGATTGGTTGATAACAGCATTCTGCTGTCAAATTTTTTTTTTTAATAATGACTGCTTTAATAATGATTGCTTTGCATATTTGGCTATCAATCTCTTACACTATAGTTGCTCACTTTGTTCTACCATTCAAAAATGTGGGGTTTGTATGTCTCTTATGCTCTCCAAGGCTGCATTTGATCAAAAATGCAGTAAAACAGTAGTATTGTGAATTGAGTATTGAGTGAAAAATAGTTATTATATAGTTATTTGTAATAATGATGACTAACTGTACATTATCCCTTAAATATTTGTGTGTGCTATGTATGTTTTGTGCTTATCAGAGTATTGCGTCAATAACATGCACTTAGTTAAAATCTATCCAAATCATGCTCTTCATGCTATGCATCTGGGTGAGCGTTAACAGTGTTTTAAATAAATAATTCCATTTCATTTAGAATGCTGCCAATGTAGAGAGCAAGGAATCTTACTAAGGTTTGGAACAGAGATAGTGTTTAATACAGAGGTCAAGAGATATGTGGAATAACAAGAGAGAATATCAGAAAAACACTTACCATCTCCAATGATCCCGAGGATAGCAAGGTCGACCAGCCGTTTCCAGTAGGATCCTTTCTGCAGGGCAATACCATATCCTGTTGTGGCAAAGATGTAGCCACTGCCAATAGTTACTAGCTTACAGCCATCATCACGCCCCGCCATATAGTTGAGCACAGCCGCATCATATATGAAAGCATCCAGTTTACTGAATAAAACAAAAGCAAAATTATTGGCTTCTATATACAGTATCTCACAGAAGTGAGTACACCCCTCACATTTTTGTAAATATTTTAGTATATCTTTTCATGTGACAACACTGAAGAAATGACACTTTGCTACAATGTAAAGTAGTGAGTGTACAGCTTGTACAACAGTGTAAATTTGCTGTCCCCTCAAAATAACTGTGCACACAGCCATTAATGTCTAAACCGCTGGCCACAAAAGTGAGTACACCCCTAAATGAAAATGTCCAAATTGGGCCCAATTAGCCATTTTCTCTCCCCCGTGTCATGTGACTCGTTAGTGTTACAAGGTCTCAGGTGTGATTGGGGAGCAGGTGTGTTAAATTTGGTGTTATTGCTCTCACTCTCTCATACTGGTCACTGGAAGTTCAACATGGCACCTCATGGCAAAGAACTCTCTGAGGGTCTGAAAAAAAGAATTGTTGCTTTACATAAAGATGGCGTAGGCTATAAGAAGATTGCCAAGACCCTGAAACTGAGCTGCAGCATGGTGGCCAAGACCATACAGCGGTTTAACAGGACAGGTTCCACTCAGAACAGGCCTCGTCATGGTCGACCAAAGAAGTTGAGTGCACGTGTTCAGCGTCATATCCAGAGGTTGTGTTTGGGAAATAGACGTATGAGTGCTGCCAGCATTGCTGCAGAGGTTGAAGGGGTGGGGGGTCAGCCTGTCAGTGCTCAGACCATACGCCGCACACTGCATCAAATTGGTCTGCATGGCTATCGTCCCAGAAGGAAGCCTCTTCTAAAGATGATGCACAAGAAAGCCCACAAACAGTTTGCTGTAGACAAACAGACTAAGGACATGGATTACTGGAATCATGTCCTGTGGTCTGATGAGACCAAGATAAACTGATTTGGTTCAGATGGTGTCAAGCGTGTGTGGTGGCAACCAGGTGAGGAGTACAAAGACAAGTGTGTCTTGCCTACAGTCAAGCATGGTGGTAGGAGTGTCATGGTCTGGGGCTGCGTGAGTGCTGCCGGCACTGGGATCTCAGCGGTTCTCTATGTTCATGATCTCAGTTCATTGAGGGAACCATGAATGAGCAGAGCATGATCTCTTCCCTTCGGAGACTGGGTTGTAGGGCAGTATTCCAACATGATAACGACCCCAAACACACCTCCACATGACCACTGCCTAAAGAAGCTGAGGGTAAAGATCTGTCTCCAGACCTAAACCCTATTGAGCATCTGTGGGGCATCCTCAAATGGAAGGTGGAGGAGCGCAAGGTCTCTAACATCCACCAGCTCTATGATGTCATCATGGAGGAGTGGAAGAGGACTCCAGTGGCAACCTGTGAAGCTCTGGTGAACTCCATGCCCAAGAGGGTTAAGGCAGTGCTGGTGGTCACACAAAATATTGACACTTTGGGCCCAATTTGGACATTTTTATTTAGGGGTGTACTCACTTTTGTGGCCAATGGTTTAGACATTAATGGCTGTGTATTGAGTTATTTTGAGGGGACAGCAAATTTACACTGTTATACAAGCTGTACACTCAAGACTTTACATTGTAGCAAAGTGTCATTTCTTCAGTGTTGTCACATGAAAAGATATAATAAAATATTAAAAAAATGTGAGGGGTGTACTCACTTCTATGAGATATTGTATATACACAGAAAAATTAACATTATGTCTAACAAAAATAACCTTTTTGACCATGCAAGAAAATTGAATATCCCAGACATACCCAGTCTTAAGGCTGACCAGTGCATCCTGAACTCCAGTTTGATGGTATTTCACCATGTACTGGTGCATGTCTGGGTAGTTTTTCCTGATGTTTCGCTCTGTGCTCCCATTAGGCACGGTCCCAAAGCGAAACGGTGGTGAATAGGAATAGGGACTCTGAAACTATGAAAGAGAAAAAGAAAAAAAAAATCATCAATTACATAGAGAACTGTGAGGGCAGCTTAAAGAGATACATGGAGAGAATCAATACCAGCTCAAATACAGAAATAAATCCAGGGAGATAAACCTAGTAAACTGGTGTGGTTCAGACGCTCCATCTTGTAAATTTATAATGACATACGGACGCTTTCTCAAAACCAAGGGAGCTGCCAATTAGATGTGCATTGTAAAATATATTTTGTCAGGTAGTCTAAAAACTGCGCTTCATGTTGTAACATCTAAATTAACTAATTTTATTCAAGTCAGAGAACTTATTTATTATCATTGAATCAAACGGAATACATAAGTTTACATCAACAAAAGTTATTTTTTAAAGTAGAAATTAGGTAGAAATAGCTTCCTATAGCACCAACTGCTTTTTTTTACTATTTTTACATTTACAAGGAATTGTAAGCATGCACATCAGCATATTATCATGTGACACTGCTGAAAATTCAGAAAATACTGTTACATATTCTTCCTGAACTGTTTACGACTGTGTTTACGTTGATACTCACCAAGATGGTCACTGTGGCATTATTTTTTAATTTATTTGACCATTAATAAGTTGTGAAAAAGAGCTCATTTTGGCACTTGTATTTCAGAGGTGGCTTTATTATGTGCGCTTCGGATATAAGCGCGAAATCTGTGGGAATTACTAGAATTATGTGCAATCCCGCGCCAAAATTCAGACCCGGTCACACCAACACTATTTAACCGGAGTGAATGAGATGACTGAATGAGAAGAGGCGGGTGTGTGTCAACTCGTTGTCAGAGAGGAGAGCAAGAAAGTGCAACTGGTATGAGTGTATCGATACTGAAGAAAATTGTATTGGAAACGTTTCAGATATTTCAGTATCGTTACATATCGAAATATTGACATTTTTGACAACACTAATCCACATAGAGGTTAGAGAAGCAGTAGAGAGTAAGACAGCTCACTATATTTCATGACACAAAAAAATTACCTTTCTGTCACTGAGGCCTGTGACTTGGTCCACAAACTCCTCTTGGATCATAAAGGCAGCCAAGTTGGCAGTGTAGCTGGCCAGGAAAATCACAGCGAAAAAGGCCCATACGGATACAATAAATTTACTGGTAGTGCCCCTTGGGTTCTGTACTGGGACGGAGTTGTTGAACACCAGACCCCACAGCAGCCAGATTGCCTTACCAATGGTGAAGGAGGGTCCATGAGGGTCTTCAGAAATGTATAACAGAAAGAGGAAAAGTTAAAGAGTAGAATTGAGGAGTGAGCAGGAAGTGACAAGAGAATTGTGGATCTACAGGTACTCGAGGTGCTTATTGTTTAAATGTTTAATGTTCAGGTTTTTAAATTTTAACTATATATACTGACTGTTTCAGATCATCTAAAAGCAGAGGTTGGTTGACTGTGTGTTTGATGTTGTGTATCATACCTTTGCCCTGTGCCAGGTTTCTATTGAAACCGAGCGGACTGATGAATTCAAAGAGGAATACAGCGATTGCTGTGACGATGAGTAACATGACAAACATCATAACCCACACTGAAGCACTGAAGGGTTCTGAGGGAGGAAAGAGAATTGAGAAATGCATGGGGGAAGGAAGAGATAAGAAAAACACAGATTCCAGGGGGATTTCAAAGATATTATTTCATCTAATACCTAGAAACGCAGAAGGTGACACCGTTCCATTGCTACGTGACACCATCACGCTGATGCCTGTCTCAACAAATGGGACAGAGAAGTCTATGACCTCGGACCGCTCTTCATTTATAGTCAATGAGCCCACGGCCATTACTGCCTTTTTATTGAATACCTACAGGGCAGGGAAGAGAAAACACCTCAAGAAAAAGCAAACACACTGAATGAAACCGAAATACACATGGATGGATGGATGGATGGATGGATGGATGGATGGATGGATGGATGGATGGATGGATGGATGCCATAAAAATATGATAGATAGACCAATAGATAGACCGACAGATAAACCCATTGACCAATAGATAGATAGATAGATAGATAGACAGACAGATAGAACGATTGATAGACTGATGGATCTTTGATAGATAGAATGATAGAAGGATAGATACAGATAGAACAACTGACAGAACAAGGGAATGAGAAAGACAGATATAATGATAGATAGATATCAAAGACCGTTAGATAAATAGTACGAATGACAAATAGATAGATAGAAAGATAAAATGATAGATAGAACGATAGATAGAACGATAGAACGATAGATAGATAGATAGATAGATAGATAGATAGATAGATAGATAGATAGATAGATAGATAGATAGATAGATAGATAGATAGATAGATAGATAGATAGATAGATAGATCGATATGGCCGGACCGACAGATAGATAGAAACAAAGGATAGAACAAAAGATAGAACAAACAAACAATAGATAGAACGATAGAATGATAGAACGATAGATAGATAGATAGATAGATAGATAGATAGATAGATAGATAGATAGATAGATAGATAGATAGAACGAATGATAGAACGATATGGACGGACCGACGGATAAATAGAAACAAAGGATAGAACAAACGATAGATAGAACGATAGAATGATAGAACGATAGATAGATAGATAGATAGATAGAACAAATGATAGAACGATATGGACGGACCGACGGATAAATAGAAACAAAGGATAGAACAAACGAGAGATAGAACGATAGAACGATAGAATGATAGAACGATAGAACGATAGATAGATAGATAGATAGATAGATAGATAGATAGATAGATAGATAGATAGATAGAACAAATGATAGAACGATATGGACGGACCGACGGATAAATAGAAACAAAGGATAGAACAAACGATAGATAGAACAAACGATAGAACAAACGAACAATAGATAGAACGATAGATAGAACGGTACATAGATAGATAGATAGATAGATAGATAGATAGATAGATAGACTGTTATATAGATAAATAGTACGATGGATGGATGGATGGATGGATGGATGGATGGATGGATGGATGCCATAAAAATATGATAGATAGACCAATAGATAGACCGATAAACCCATTGACCGATAGATAGATAGATAGATAGATAGATAGATAGACAGATAAACCCATTGACCGATAGATAGATAGATAGATAGATAGAACTATAGATAGATAGATAGATAGATAGATAGATAGATAGATACATAGATAGAACGAATGATAGAATGAATGATAGAACGATATGGACGGACCGACGGATAGATAGAAACAAAGGATAGAACAAACGACAGATAAAACAAATGATAGAACAAACGAACAATAGATAGATAGATAGAACGAATGATAGATTGATATGGGCGGACCGACGGATAGATAGAAACAAAGGATAGAACAAACGATAGAACAAACGACAGAACAAACGAACAATAGATAGAATGATAGAACGATAGATAGAACGATAGATAGATAGATAGATAGATATATAGATAGATAGATAGATAGATAGACCGATGGATCTTTGATAGATAGAATAATAGACAGAAGGATAGATACAGATAGAACAACTGATAGAACATGGGAATGAGAAAGACAGATATAATGATAAATAGAACGATAGAACGATAGAACGATAGAACGATAGATAGATAGATAGATAGATAGATAGATAGATAGATAGATAGATAGATAGATAGATAGATAGAACGAATGATAGAATGATATGGGCGGACCTACGGATAGATAGAAACAAAGGATAGAACAAACGATAGATAGAACAAACGACAGAACAAATGAACAATAGATAGAATGATAGATAGATAGATAGATAGATAGATAGATAGATAGATAGATAGATAGATAGATAGATAGATAGATAGATAGATAGATAGATAGATAGATAGATAGACTGTTATATAGATAAATAGTACGATGGATGGATGGTTCACTCATTAGGTCTTTTAGAGCGACTAACCTCCCCCACCATGCCGTTCCACACATTATTGATCTTCTTGCCATGTTTGCCATTTGTGACCAGGTAAAGATCATAGGTGAACTTTACATTTCTGGCAATCTTCTTCAGGATGTCTATACAAAAGCCCTTGCAGCATTTCTTGACATAGGAGCCCTCCGTGGTATTACTGTAAGCATATACAGACACAGAGATATAGAAACACAGCTGATACTGGGAAAGATTGAAGATAGCTCAATCTAATAAGTTCTAAATATAACACACTAAAAAGTTCATAACCACATTAGAGACAACACAATTATTCCTGTATTCCCCAGAGCTCTCATGCTAAAGGTTAAGACAGGATGTATAATGCCTGCGGAACCTATTGGTTTATTCAAAACTGGTATTATCCGCTAAAGTTGTTCTTTAAAGTTAAATAAATAAATAAAACATAACTCACTCTTTAATGTGTTTCCTGCAAGGTACAGAGTTTCGCATACATGTGCCAGTAAGAATGTCCACATCATCCACTATAACAAAGGGTCTTTCTTCTAGAGTAACAATGCTCAAGTGGTTCTCATCAGCGTCCATGTCTCCGAATGAATTATAACGCGGCCACACTGGAAACTTCAACTTCAATGAGTGGTTTTCCCATCGTCCCATCTGTAGAAATACACAAACAAACATTGACTCACCAATAAACAAGGTTTGAAGGTTCTTCTCAAGTGCCCTCCATTATTATATATTTTGGGATGAAAATGTGATTTTCCGCTCTTCAAAGCAAACCTCAAAAATGTTATTAGATAAACACTGTATATTTTATCCGGTCACATTCAAACACTGGGACCAGGTCTATCTTTCCTTCAGTCTTCCTCCATATCATCTCATTCTCTCTTTATTTACTGTATTTTTTAATTTTATATTTTATTATTTATATTTTCATTTCTGTAACTAATCAATTTTTTTTTGTCATTTTAAATCCTTTTACATTTTTGCAGTCCATTTAAATCAGCGGTTCTCAACTGGTGGATTGTGACCCAGAAATTGTTTGCAGGCTTTTCTAATGAATGGGGTTTTACTTTCAGCAGGATGACAAAAACAATGCTAAATGCAAATAATAAAATATTAACCTAACCATACAATCGTCCACAGTCAGAATAGAAAAATAATAATATTCTTATCAAGTTTAAAAAGGGAAGAGAAAATACTTTCTATATATTTTGTTGTTGACTTTAAAGGCCGTCCAAACAAACTTTATGGTATTTTGGTGCAAATTCATCTGTCACTTGGTAATATGACTAATATCAATATTATATTTGGCCCAGTATTTGTTCCATGTGTTAGGGTGGTAAATAACACAAAATTCTCAGTTTTCCCTATTCAGCCTATGTCATGTTAATAATTTCGTACATTGTTTGGCCTCATGTGCTTCATGCTAATATTAATCAATGTTAAAGGTGCCCAAGAATGCTTTTTCACAATATGTAATATAAGTCTAAGGTGTCCCCTGAATGTGTCTGTGAAGTTTCAGCTCAAAATACCCCATAGATTTTTTTAAATTAATTTTTTTAACTGCCTATTTTGGGGCATCATTAACTATGCACTGATTTTTTCAGCGCGCCGCCCCTTTAATTCGCGTGCTCCCTGCCACACGAGCTCTCGATTATATTACAGCACATTTACAAAGTTCACACAGCTAATATAACCCTCAAAACCCTCACAATATGTTCGTCATGCATGCTGTATGCATGCTTCGAATTATGTGAGTAAAGTATTTATTTTGATGTTTATATTTGATTCTCTATGAGTTTGAGGCTATATGCTCCGTGGCTAACGGCTAATGCTACACTGTTGGAGAGATTTATAAAGAATGAAGTTGTGTTTATGAATTATACAGACTGCAAGTGTTTAAAAATGAAAATAGCGACGGCTCTTGACTCCGTGAATTCAGTAAGAAACGATGGTAACTTTAACCACATTTAACAGTACATTAGCAACATGCTAACAAAACATTTAGATAGACAATTTACAAATATCACTAAAAATATCATGTTATCATGGATCATGTCAGTTATTATTGCTCCATCTGCCATTTTCGCTGTTGTTCTTGCTTGCTTACCTAGTCTGTTGATTCACCTGTGCAGATCCAGGCGTTACTGGCTGCCCTTGTCTAATGCCTTTCATAATGTTGGGAACGTGGGCTGGCATATGCAAATATTGGGGCGTACACCCCGACTGTTACGTAACAGTCGGTGTTATGTTGAGATCCGCGTGTTTTCCGGAAGTCTTTTAAACAAATGAGATTTACATAAGAAAGAGAAAGCAATGGAGTTTGAGACTCAATGTATGTCTTTTCCATGTACTGAACTCTTGTTATTCAACTATGCCGAGGTAAATTCAAATTTTGAATCTAGGGCACCTTTAATGTTGGATTTCAAGAGTTACTTTTGTACAATAAACCATCTTGGTCGTAAAAAGATAATATTGGGGTCCTCATACAAAAACCAGTTTGGAACCACAGATCTACATGGTCCTGTGGGGTAAAATTACATTTTTAGTACAAAAGTGTCTTAGAGGCACAATATGTAAGATTGTTGCAATAAAATATCCAAAAACCACTAACACAGTGTTTTACATTTTGTTCACTTGTGTACTTACATTATCCCAAACATAGCTGCGGGAACATATTTTATCAGGGGGGTGCTGGGGGGGCGGGGCGGTGTCGTGGTGGAGGATTTTAATGAAAATTCTAATATTAAACAGCCCAAACAACATGAACATACAAATGAATGAGGACAGAGTTATGTGAGAACGCTCAGAACTCATGATTAAATAAATGTTAAAAACACCGCATATTTCACAACATCTGCATCTTACCTTATGATACTCAAATGTAGTTTGGCGCTCAGGAGTTAGGGCCGGTTCACAGAGAAAGCAAAAACCTTCAAAGATGCGAGACGCGGGCAGTGGAATGGTGGAAAACGCAAGGTCTCGAGATGCATTTTTTTAGAAAGCGCCACGTTTTTTGAACGGCGCTGCGAAAGACCCGAGATGTGAGCACAACGCATCAAGTGCGTTCACATAGAAAAAAAACTGAAAAGTAGCACAGTGCAATAGAAAAATGCTTTCTGTGTGAACGGCCCCTAATGCTGATGAATACTTCAATTCAAGACCTCTATATTTAGTTGTGAATGTGCATAAGTGTCAAATGAGTTCTGAGACATGCTGGTCCTGAACCAGCATAGTCACGTCACTCAATCCAATGCTAGATCGGTTTTTGAAACAGCCTATATTCATTTCTCAAAGTCATAAAACCATATTCAACAACATGACAGGGAAGAGAAGAAATTGTTGAATAAAGTTGTTTTGTTTTTGCACACAAAAAGTATTCTCGTCAGTTCATGACATTAAAGTTGAATCACCGTAGTCACATGGACTATTTTAACGGTAATTGCGTTTCTTTCTATGGGAGATTAAAATAATAAAAAAAACTCTTTGATGAATAAAGGTTGTGCGGGTTTGGAACGGAACGACATAAGGGTGAGTAATTAATGAAAGAGAAATCATTTTTGGGTGAACTAACCCTTTAAATTCCAATGTAGTGAAACAGCTGTCGGCAGGGGGTGCTGCAGCACCCTCAGCACCCCTAGTTTCCACGGCTATGATCCCAAATGTTTCCAACGATGTTTAAATCTAGGGAAATTTGCAATTGTAACCAGTGTAATGTCTCTCCTCATTGCGTGTCAATGGCGCCATGTCCGTATTATCCTCGGTTTTTGCTTTTTACTGCCGTAGAAACCATGGCAACACAGCGAGTCTCATGAAAAAACGCGAAGTAGTAGCTCCTAGCATGCCACTGTTGTTGTTTCACACATTCGTCATGGACGACAATTATTTGTTGTCGTTTGCAAAGATTCTGTCTCCAAAGATAACTCCAAGAAACGTAAACGTACAGTCAATCAAATGACCCACAAAGAGATTGGGCAAGAGGAGGAATAAAACAAAGATCAATATTGTTGTGGGATTTCCTAGATGGAGAGAGCTTCACGACAAACTTCGAATAGACAGAGATGCCGAACTTGCATGTGTTTAATTAGATAGGTGAGCCACTGTTTGGATAACTTTATCGACAGAAAACTAAATCATCATTATATACCTCAACAGGGTTAGTTTTATTGTTTGAATGTCTTGTTTTCTTAATTTACCGCAAGTAACGTGTATGTATATGTATATATTGAACAATTAATAATCAAGTACAGATAATCTGAATGATTATTAATGAATTTATGCTGATATAACTAGACATGCAGTATTATTGCACTCAGTTTGTGCAATTACAGACCTGCAAACTCAAAAGAGGTAAAGAAGGTGACATGTTTGAGAAGTAAATTGTTGTAGGGGGTCTGGGGGCATCGTCCACCAAGATAATTTTTTTGTGATTTTAACATCACAACATTTGCTTCAAGTAAAATAAAACAAAATCAAATATTTATTGACTCTAGGGCTGGGCATTGACATAAATTTCACAGTTGAATTCGATTTTGATACAGAAGCTTGCGATTTGATTTCGATTTGATTATCTTTAATACAATACTTATTAATTTGGGGCCTATCTGGTAGAGTACATGGAAAATTTACTCAAAGAAAATAAATATCTCAACTAATGCTGTAAAATATACAGGGAACCACAGTTGGTACATAATTGTAATAGTAAAGGTTAAAATTAATTGATTTATAAGCTACTTACAATAAAATTACACATAAGGGAGTTTTTATAATAACATTATAGTACATTTTTAATGGCATAATTACGTTTCTTTTCCTTTATAAATAGGCCTAAACATTTAAATGGTGGCCGTCATAAAAACGGATTTATACATTCAATATTGAAGCACATGTTAAGTACAAATACAATGAATATGCAATGGTCTATAGTGCATATTTAGCAAAATGCTTCTCTCTAAGTTCATTTTTGTAGCTGATTAATGAGTTTTTGGACATTGAATGGCTTTTCTGAGGTAAATGTGACAGTAAATGTGACATTTTTACAAGCTGTTTTTCTTTCCTCTGTTGAAACACTGATTGATCGATTACATGTGACATGATATGGATTTTGGTAAGTTGTATCTTTCAACAAACCTTCGGATGTTCGTTCATGCTTATTTCGTAACTAGTAAAGCAGAAGAGATGGTCGATTCACACAGATGACATATTTTGATTAAAAATGGTGAATTTTACTGCAAAGCGACTAGTTTGCAGTAGGCATGTGACGGTATCAAATTTTTATGTTGCAATTAATTTCTGAAGCTTTTATCACGGTATCCGGTATTATCACGATATTGAAATAAGTTGCAAAAAAAAAAAAAAGTGTTGTCATAGTATAACAGGTTTAAGAACTCTTTTTGTAATAACAAAAATAACTGAATGTTTAAATACAATAATACAATACACAAAAAGAATATAACCTCAAATTTTCAAACAGATTAAAGTGCAAAAGAATTAGGCTATAAAGAACAACAGGAAACACTTTACAATAAGGTCTCATTATTTAATGCATTAACTAAGATTGAGCAATAGCTACATTTGCTACAGAAAGCATTTTTTTTTTTTTTGTTAATGTTAGTTAAGAAATACAATTGATTATTGTTAGTTTTATCTCAGGTCCATTAAATAAGTTCTTTTGATTTTAGTAATGTTATTAAACAGTAACTAAGAAATTATAAGTATTTTTCATTGTCAGTTTGGTAATAATTAATTAACATGTTAATTAATGAAGAAGTATGTCTTTAAGTTTTACTGAACAATAACAAATAATCAGAACATTTCTAATCATTAGGGCATGTTTTAGTCCAGATTAAAATATATGTTTGAGGAATTTAAAAAAACTTAAATAGCGCAGTTGCTTTGTTTATGGGGTTTCCGGGGTAACCGTTGCATTCTGCTGTTCCATCAGCGCCCTCTGCTGTCAGAGAGTGAACGCGCACTTTCATTCAGCGCGTCTCCTTCACTCGTTCCGCCATGTGCTTCTCGTGCACGTTGGGCTTGTTTACATCTGAGCACGTGTTCTTTTAACGCAGAATACAGCGGTGTTGTGCATTTTATATGGTTGATGGGAAAAGTATTCTTATATGCATTATAACAATTTTAATAATTGGTAATAAATTATTATTTACAGTATTTTGAAATACCCACGATAACAATACCGTGCATATTCATTATCGCGATATATCGCATTACCGAATATCGGCACAAGTCTAGTTTGCAGGTATGCAATTAACACTGTTTAACAAGTCTGGTGAACAAGAATAGTAAGTCAGAGTTTTTGCAAATATTGTGAGTATGTTTAAATGTACCTTTAGTATGATTGTTTTGAACATGTAAAACTGCGCTGTATTACCCCACCAATTAATTTGACAAATAAAATGATATTAAATTTAGCATTAAATATTACATTACTTGCGGCTAATTCATTAGAATGAAATAAAATCATGTGATCAAACTTAACGGTTATAAAACTTTATTTCATTACCTCATCCATGAACATGATTTGTGAGTCCCGTCGGATTGATTTCCATCGGCAGTGGAGGTGAAGACGACAACTCCCATCATTCCACGCTCCTTCACAGCGTCATCAAGCTACGCCTTTGTTATTGTTTCGAATATGCGACCTCTAGCGGCGAAAATTACATACTGTGCTTTTAAAACTGCATGCGTACTGATTACAACAGAAAAATGCTGTTTAAAGTAGTTTTAGATCGCACGCCTAACCGCTGTTACTCCTCGAAATGTCATGTCACCCATGTAACAACATAATGTGTCAAGTTTACAGCATGTATGTGCTCTGTACTCTTCGCGTAATAGTTATGTGTGCCGTCATGTGCGTGTGCTCGTCTATAAGCTCCGATAACACAATCGGCTCACACCCTGTTCTAGCCCCGCTGCAGTGAGAAATGATTAGTGTCACACTTTTCACACAATCACTGCAGGGTTTTAATGTGAGTGTGTGTGTCTTCACACACACTGCAGGGCACTGTCAAAACACACAGCATCCAACACACCTCAGAGAAATAACAACTCATTAAAAGAACGCATGAGTGAGCAAACGATTACGAAAACGAGTGTGTGAAGCACTGAGATAGAATAGGAGAACATGTAAAGCTAATTAGAGAAAGAGAGCAAAGACAGAGAATAGATTACTGTACAAAAAAACAAGCAAATTATATATGCTAATAGCCAAAATAGAGAGAGAAATGAAAAAGGGCAATAACCAGCACAACAGAACTGGATGGAGACACATGTGCACTCTTCTCCAATTTAATGCTTTCGCAATAAATAAGTTATGAAACCATTGCGTTAATAAGGGCTATTTTGACTCTTTATGACTAAGTAAACAATGCTTGAAGTCATGTGCATGAAGAAAAAAAAAAAAACCCAGGCTGTGAAATGGGAAGTACAAATGAAATGTTCTTTTTCCCTAATAGCAAAGTCCAGTGCATTTTCAGTCACAGTCACAAAAAGGCTTTGAGCTAGTAAACAGAATATTGATTGTTTATGGTTCCTGAATCCCCTTACAGGCAAAGCTAACAGAAGAAAATGAAGATTCGGGAGGGATATAAAGATTAAAGGCTCTTTATCTTACCTTCTCCCATTCCCTCCGCGTGTTCAGAACAATGACAACCAGTTTGGGATTGACTTGGTAGCCATCGTCCATGAATGAATGATCTTTACCCCCTAGATTGACTCCCATCATATATCTGCAACACACACAGACACAAAAACCCCAAACAGTTTAAACTCAGCAAGTCATATTGAGCTCTGACTAAAGTGTTTGGCGGCGACATGCAAGTCATTTAATGAAATATTAGTGACAAGCTCAAAGGTAAACAATATAAATAACATCTGACTGAATTCCATTTAGTGTCTTATCTGTTTTCCAAAAGACATTAAATTGCCTTCGTGATCTTAAATGAAATCAATCTATCCCAATTCCATGTTTTTTTTTAGCCAAAACCCCAAATGCAATGAGCAAGCACACACATAAACAGTGTCTTACAAATGCATTTAGATACCCAACTCATTCGTTTTAAATTGACAAATTATGCATTTTTTTCTATTCTATCTTTCAAAGCATTCAATTAAATTATTTTAATGTGAAATGAATGTAAAAGTATTCTAAAAAAAAAAAAAAAAAAAAAAAAACCTCACAACAACAACAACAATAATAATAAGTATTCAATCTCCCCAATTTAATATTTTGTAGAACCATCCTTTGCTCCAAAGACAAACACTTTTCGGGGTGTGTTTGTAAGAGCTTCACACGGGTGTTAATTTGCCCTTTAATTGAATTCTGGCAGATTTGCTCCAGGTAGTTCAGGTTAATAGGATGACACTTATACCGTTTGCAAATTTAGTTTCACAGACTGACATTGTAGGACATTCACCTTTATGTTCTTAAACCTCTCTGATGTTTTTGGATTAATTTTTTGTGATCAATGACTGGCTTTTTTGATGCAGAAACAGGTTCTCTAACAGTGTTACCCTAGATTTTTCAGCATTTCTTTTTCATCCATTCTGTAGCCAAATGATAACTTTGTACTGTAATACATAAATTTACATTCACTCATAAATCTTCTCCTCTGCATGGATTACTTTCAGGGTGCTTCTTGACAGGAGCCAAAGACTTTATATACACAAATATGGTGCACTCATTTTACTTATGAATGGGAGAATGTGCAGTGAGCAATATGAAGAAATAAGTCCAGCCTTCAAAGAGCCAATTCCTAATTGGTAAAGTCATCGCATCACTGCAGCCGCCGTTAGAAGCTCCGGATGCCATAGAAACAGTCAGTGTTCTGAGACGTGTGCTTAGGACTGCTCATGTGCATTCACTGGTCTAGCCTGAAAAATAAGCTTTTTGAACGTTATTTGGCCACGTTCACACAGCAACAGAGTTTGATTGTCAGTCCTGTATTTGTCAGTCCTGTACTTAAAGGGTTAGTTCACCCAAAAATGAAAATTATCCCATGATTTACTCACCCTCAAGCCATCCTTGGAGTATATGACTTTCTTTCAATCTGAGATATATTTAAAAAATATCCTGGCTCTCCAAAGATTTATAATGGTAGTGAACGGGGGGTGTGTTTTGAAGCCCAAAATAGATGCATCTATCCATCATAAATATAATCCATACGGCTCCAGGGGGTTAATAAAGGCCTTCTGAATGAAGTGATGGGTTTTTTGTAAGAAAAATATCCATACAGATGCCTTCAATGCCCTGTGAAAGGCTCCAAAAAGCATTCCAGAGGAGGTGATTTCCATTATAAACAACTTCACAATTCTCCTCTATGATCACACCAGCAGCCAACTCAACATCTATCGAGCTTGTCTTGCATTGTTCACAAAGAAAGGAAGAGGAATGGAACAAATCCCCTCATCTAAGGACTGGTGCAGCACCCCAAAAGAGCAGTGTACCGAGGACACTGTTGGGGACATGAACTTGAGGTGGCACCAAATATGCCATCTCAGTCTGGGGTTGGATGGATCCAAGAGATTGGAGACCATTGTGGTCAACAGTTCCAGAGGCAAGCTAGTTCATTCCTAAGTTGTGGCTGCAATACAAAAAAAAAAAAAGCCTCTTTAAAGTGCACAGCTCTCTGTCAATGTAGAGGAGACTGTGATGGAGACATTAGCTGCATTTCTACTATACAAAGGTGAGCGTGCTAGTGCGTGCCAGGGCCAACTGCATTTCCACTGCCACTTCCTGGGCTTGATCAGGCCTCATCTGGGTTTCCTCAGGGCCAACGGCAACGTTTTTTTGGTCCATCGAATACCTTGGTCCAAAGCGGGCCAACTAGTGCTTGAGGAGTGGTCATGAACAGAGGCAGAGTTTACCTGAGTCAGGAGACGGTCAACACCGCTGCCCATTTCCCATGTTATAATATCAGGCTACCAGCATTTTAAACAATTTTCAGCTAAAAGCTCACTTTCAGACACCAATTAGTGTTTTAAATAACTTCCTTGTGATCAGCTGGTGAAATGGTGAGGTCGTGTGAGGTTGTTCTGTGGAGGCGTGTTAAGGATGGGTTTTAGGGAAATAGTGCAGGGCTACTGCACAGCACGTTGATAGCCCTGGCTCATACTGGCCTGACAGTGGAAAAGCAGCTATTAAAGAATAGGTTCAACAACAAAATAATCAAACGTGTTTCTGAAATACACTGTTAAAAACAATTAAGGGAGAGAACAAGCAATCATCAGTATAGTAAAAACTTAAAAATTAAGTAAATTAAACTTCAGGGATATCAATCTGTCCAAGTATAAGGGATTGTGAATCAGTTTCACCTGCTTTGGTGCAAATAAAAGTGACAACAGGTGGACGATATGCCTGGTCTCATTTGGCTAGAGCAGGGGTCATCAACTATATTTGTCCAAGGGCCAGAATTTTTCACTGCAGACACTGTAAGGGCCAGATACTCGTAATATAAAATAAAATTCGAATTGTATCCTAATACTGTATGTTATTATTTGATATACTAATTCTAATTCCAAATTTATGTTATTTTTTACATATTACCTGTACTGCAGCAAGCCACCAGGGGACGATAGCGATATTTTAGGCTTCATATTTGTGAGGCTTTCAAGCTGTCCATCACTGTCACGCAATTGTGCGCAAATCCCAGGCAAGGAAAATTTTGACATTTGTGAAAAAATGAGCACGTGAAACAATAAAAGATGTTCAATGAGAGAACGCGTTTATCGTCATTCTTGACTGAAGGCAGGCTATGGCACAAGCTACTTTTCAGAAGGCTTTTTGTTTCGTTAGATTAAAAATAAAAAACGGTTCTCATTCCCCCTTGAATAAGGCCGGCGACACCGGCATGGCGTGTCCGTTTTTATTTCGGCTCCCATATTTAACAGGTTGGAGTTTGCACACTGAGACGCGTCTCAGGCGCGCTCGAGCCACGCAGAAAACGCGTGCATGCTAGAAATAGAACCGACGCGTGTTCCAGCAACGGGAGTGTTCTCTGGCTAGAGCGCAGAACAGCGGAGTTTGTGCATGTCTGAGCTTGTGTTTTGTTGCTTTGACATTGTGGAAAATAGAATAATAGACTAAATGTATTAGCATTTTTACCCGTTATTATCAATCTAAATTAATCTCGTTTTTAATTTAACTTAATTTCGTTTTTCTTTGTTTAAATTTCTGTGTCAATTTGTTAGTCAGAAAATTATTAGACTACCTTAAAAGTATTGCTTAATTTAACAGACCTGTGTGTGTGCGTTTTATATCACTAGTGCAGTGTCCGTTCTCGGAGCATAAGCCCTGCCCGCGTGAGGTGCGCCGCTTCCCGCTCGCGCTGCTCTAACTGTAGTTTACTAAAAGTTTATTAATTCTGAATGTGATGATTTAAGATTCCTGCCTTTATTAGAGAGAAAAATATGTTCAGCCCCTCTCTCCGAAGCTTCGAATAGTCGATGTTCATCAAAAAATGGTATTCGGACCAGCCCTAAACTTTTTCCTCTTACAAGGCTATTCCTGGAGCATGCCCAGATGTTGTCGTGAGTGCACACAGGAACGTGGGGGCCATGCACACTACTAGGGGCTCTACGATTATGACAAAAATAATTGTTGATTATTCCCTTGAAATTGTAATTGTAATTATTAATTACGATTATCACAGTTTTCACTGAATTATGTTTTGAATAGCTTTATACATTTGTTTTAAGCAACTGCATGCCATATTTTTTTATGAAAATAAGCAAGCTAACAACACTTCCTGAAAAACTTTTCTATAGCATTAAGCCTCAAATGTCATTGGTTTGGTTTCTTTTTTAAATAAAAAAGTAAAAAAAATATATGGTATTATAATGTTATACCAAAACGAAAATTAAAACAATAACCTGTAGAAAGAAAAAACACACATCTTAAGCACACAAAATAATGTACAGTAAGTGGAATTTTTTGTTGTTTTGTTTTTTGTAATTGCACTTTTGAACGATTACGTAATTGCGGCATCCGTAACCGTAATCACGATTAGAAATTTGATTCATTGTGCAGCCATACACACTACTGACTTGCATTATGAGTTGCTGTAATGAACTTCATGCAAGTTGGATCAGCCTGCAAATTCAGATTTTTACATTGATTTTTGGTGTGATTTTTGAACATAAGTGTTGATGATTTTGGTTTGTCACAGTTTTGTTATTAACAAATTACAGAATGTATATGAATAAAGATTTTCACATTGAATATTTCATTCAGATACAATGTGTGATTTAAGTGTACTCTTATTTTATTATTTTTATTTATTCATTTTTATTTTTTTGAGCAGTGTAGATTTTTTTTTAAGTAAATCTTTGTGTTTGACATTAATTTTAAGCTATGTTGCTAAGGTCATATTGCATATTCTACTCTTTACAGTCACTGTATTGTCAGGGTTAATGAACAAAAGGATTAAGCTTTTGAAACTCTACACAACAGGCATGCAACAGACATGATATGTGACCCTGGACCACAAAACCAGTCATAAGTCACACAGGTATATTTGTAGCAATAGTCAACAATACATTGTATGGATCAAAATGATCGATTTTTCTTTTATGCCAAAAATCATTAGGATATTAAGTAAAGATCATGTTCCATGAAGATATTTTGTACATTTTCTACCATAAATATATCAAAAAATTATTTTTGTGAGTGAATATGCATTGCTAAGGACTTCATTTGGACAACTTTAAAGGAGATTTTCTCAATATTTTGATATTTTTGCAAGCTCAGATTCCAGATTTTCAAATAGTTTTATCTCGGCCAAATATTGTCCTAACAAACCATAATGGAAAGCTTATTTATTCAGCTTTCAGATGAAAGTTGACCCTTATGACTGGTTTTGTGGTCCAGGGTCACACATTATACAGTCTAGCCTAGGTTACCAGTAGGATACTGTGATTTACTCCTCACATCACTGAATTCACCATTAACTATTCACCTGAACAGTTTATGATGTTTTTATGATATATGGTATCATTCTAATCCTTGACCTTCAAAACATAGGGGTAGACATCAGCTTTTCTGTGTTATCATGTTTGATTCAGAAGATATGATACAAAATACAGAATTTGGTTATGGCAGAAAGTTAAATGGTTGCCATGGCAACCACGAGGCATTTTTGTGATGGCTCCATTTCTGAAAATGTTCAGGGCCCAAAACTGTACAAGTGTACCAAATTTCATGCGTTTATGAAAAAGTGAACATTTCACCTCAAATTTTGCACATATCACCTGGACTATTACTCTTGTAGCGCAAGTCGACTTGCGCAGTATGCGTACGGTCGTCTGGTGGAATCTAGTTATTTTAGTTTTAAATACGGATATTTTTCTTACAAAAACCCATCGCCTCACTTCAGAAGGCCTTTATTAACCCCCTGGAGCCATATGGATTATATTTATGATGGATGCATTTCTTTTTGGCTTCAAAAAATGATATTCTTAGGACACCAGGATGGCTTGGAGGTGAGTAAATCATGGGATAATTTTTAAGTGAACTATCCCTTTAATATGGTTACAATCACACACAGTTCAGGTATTTACGGGAGTGACAACCGCATTCTATAAGCGAACTCGCATTTGTACATTTTCAGGACTCACAACCGCATTCTCGGAAAACCTGCGCTGTGTGAACGGAACCGGACTGGACAACTAGTTGTCTGTCACATCATACAGTCCGAGAGAGCTGATCTGCACTGCACAAACAAGCGTCTACCGCGTGTTGCAGGGTTTCATGTGTGGTTTCGGTAACTAACAGTGACAGAGATATGAGCTTGTGTGTCATCTGAAGGTTTTAGATCCAGTCACAATTCTCCACCGGAGCAGCTCTTGTCAGTTTTGTGTTCTACATGCAACTCAAATGCTCCGCTCTCCACCCAAATATAAAAGCTGCTGTCAGTTAATGAAGATTTGACAGATGAAGTGGCTCGAATGGACTCTTGTCGTGTCAAAAGTAATAAGACTTTTCAGTTTTATAGACATCACCATCTTTTATATTACTTTAGTCACTGTCGCTATGTTACTGCTAAGAGAATATAGACGCTACTGTAAGTTGCTGTTTGAACGGGACATTTTCAGACTCACACCTTTAAGTAAATGTGAAAGTGACACGTGAATGCCACGCATTGTAACCCATACTTGAAATTTGCCATCTGCATTTAACCCATCCAAGTTAGTGCACACACATTAGGAGTAGTGAGTAGTGAACACACACACACACACACACACACACACACACACGGAGCAGTGGGCAGCCATTTTGCTGTGGCACCCAGGGAGTGATTGGGGGTTAGGCCCCATAACAACTGTCAATCCCAACAACTGAGCCTTTGAGCATAAGAAACAACATTTATGGGACAGTTCATGTCAGATTTTGTTGCTAATTTGATATATGTCATTTAAATGTGGATGTAAATGTTAGGCAAGCAGTTTTTGAGATTTCAGGATTCCCCCATTCAAGTAGATATGACTTGGTCTTGGATGCCTGAAATGGCTACCCAGGGGAGTTGCAAATATGGCTTAACAGAACCATTCCCCTTTCAAAGCCTCAATATTCTTTAAAGATTCACCTTTTAAAATAAAGTCGCACAGTTTTGGAACAACGTGACAGAATTTTTAAAGGTGCCCTAGAACCAGTTTTTACAAGGTGTAATATAAGTCTAAGGTGTCCCCTGAATGTGTCTGTGAAGTTTCAGCTCAAAATACCCCATAGATTTTTTTTTATTAATTTTTTTAACTGCCTATTTTGGGGCATCATTAACTATGCACCGATTCAGGCTGCGGCCCCTTTAAATCGCTCGCTCCCTGCCCCCCAAGCTCTCGACTATAATACAGTGCATTTACAAAGTTCACACAGCTAATATAACCCTCAAATAGATCTTTACACAATGTTCGTCATGCATACTACATGCATGCGTCGGATCATGTGAGTATAGTATTTATTTGGATGTTTACATTTGATTATGAATGAGTTTGAGGCTATGCTCCGTGGCTAAAGCTTACATTACACACTGTTGGAGAGATTTATAAAGAATGAAGTTGTGTTTATGCATTATACAGACTGCGAGTGTTTAAAAATGAAAATAGCGATGGCTCTCTTATCTCCGTGAATACAGTAATAAACGATGGTAACGTTAACCTCATTTAACAGTACATTAGCAACATGCTAACTAAACATTTATAAGGACAATTTACAAATATCACTAAAAATATAATGTAATCATGGATCATGTCAGTTATTATAGCTCCATCTGCCATTTTTCGCTATTGTTCTTGCTTGCTTACCTAGTCTGATGATTCAGCTGTGCAGCTCCAGACGTTAATACTGGCTGCCCTTGTCTAATGCCTTGAACATGGGCTGGCATATGCAAATATTGGGGTCATACATATTAATGATCCCGACTGTTACGTAACAGTCTGTGCTATGTTGAGATTCGCCTGTTCTTCGGAGGTCTTTTAAACAAATGAGATTTATATAAGAAGGAGGAAACAATGGTGTTTGAGACTCAATGTATGTCTTTTCCATGTACTGAACTCTTGTTATTCAACTATGCCAAGGTAAATTCAATTTTTGATTCTAGGGCACCTTTAATGTTTGGGTGAACTATTCATTTAATTATTTGTTTTTTCCTAAAATATTCAGACACTGATTAAAACATTACCTAAAAAAACACCTTATTTTAAAATCTGACAAATTGGTTTCCTTTGCCACATCATCCTCCCATATGGCGCTATGTTAACGCTTGACTGCCCATTCCATCTTTTACTTTGTTCTCAACTGCTGAACTCTGTAACTCTTTGTGATCACTGGCCTCTCTCACAAATCTGCTTGTTTGTGCAGAGTTTTGAGGAATGACCTTTTCTAGATGGTGTCTGGGGGGTTTGTTGTAGTTTCCACTTCTTCATAATTGAACCAACACCACTGGGACATTCAAAGATTTGGACATTGTTTTGTAACCTTTTCCTAAAGCATTTGTCTAGCATTATCTCTGACATATTTAGAATGCTCTTTAGTCTTAATTTTCACAGCTGTCCTTTAGATTAACAACCTGAATAATTATCCCATAACCGTGACATTTTTTGTTTATCTAGGAAAGGTTATAATGACTCGGAGGTATAATCCAATTGTACCTGTTTATATCCTCATCCAGGAAATTTGTTTTAACTTTTTTGGGGGATGTCAAGTGATTAAAATATTTAGCAATTTATTAACCAAATCTATTAAAATTGTTTTTGGCAACTGAAATAAAATAAAATAAAATATAAATGTTAGATGAAAAACGTAAAAACAAAAATTAGAAATGTTGCCTTGTCAACACTTATTTACATAAGACAAAGTACTAAAATGACAAACTAAAATTGAAATAAAAATAAAAAAGCACATACAATTACTAAAACAAACAATTTAAAATGAACACTGAAAATATAAAACATAAAATATAAAACAAATACTAAAATTACATCGGATGATATAATATCTGGATAATTTAAAGACATAATAATATGTGTAGCATACAGGTCAGGGTACATGATTAAATGCAATTCCTTTCTTAATGCATTGTTTTTTAAGATAATTTATTGTATTAAATTGGCAACCATATAATTTTTGTGAACTTACAGCATCTCCAACCTACTGGACACTGAACACGCATGCAGCATATTTTATTTTTTTAAAGGAACAATGTAACATTGATTAAACTCATTCAGTGCTTAAAAGTAAAAATGTCACAGATACTTAATTTGTAATGAAGTAAAAAGACGGTTTGGTAAAACAACTTGTTCTCTTAAAAAAGCCTGTTATTTACTTACCCTCGTGATGCTCCAAACCTGTATATTGTTCTTTCATCAAAGGAAAACAAAAGAAAAAATTTTTAAATCTTGACATCTGCCCTAAATCTCATGGAAAAACAATCAGCATCTTTTCAATTAATTGCTGATCCAGTTCACAAAACTAGTCTGACTCAACAGTTCACAGGAGGGGAAGATTATCATTACAAACGAAGCTATCATATGGCTTCAGAAAACTTGGAATACAAGTTGTATGGACTTCTACTACAATATTTGAACAGTGCTTTTGCATCCTTTGAAGTCTGAATGCTTCAGTCCCCATTCATTGTAAAGGCATGGAAATGAGCGAGCAGTCCCGTTATTCAAAATATCTCCATCTGTGTCACATCGAAGACGGTCATTCGGGTTTTGCTCGACATGAGGGTGAATAAATAATGACAGAATTTAAATTTTTGGGTGAACTAATCCTTGAAGGGTCTGAATACTTTCGCAAGGCCCTGTTCAATCATATACACTCCACTGAACAACTACTCGGTACTGTATCTCTGCCTTCTCCATGTAACGCACAATAAAGATTAGCTCAGCTGTGCACTACTCAGATGGCACAAACACACACATACTCTCTTCAGAATTTAATTAAGAAACAGGAACATAACTAGGAAATGAGGTTTAGCTTCAGGCAGAAATGAAAAGAACAGGGTCAGAGCTACACCTGCTACTCAAATACAGCTTCTGTTGTGCATGTTTGTTTGTAAGTGTGTCTTATTCATATATTGAAGATTTCTAGAGCACAAATTGAAAATTGATTTTTGTCATAGCTTTCACATAGTATTCTCTTAAATAAACACATCATTCTGTGCATCTAATCTCACTGATTGAGAAACAGAGAGAGACCGGGTAAAGTAATAAACTCTATGCAGGATGACCTTTATTTTCCATAGTCTTCTGGAAATTATCAAAAGCTTACGACTAATTATATCACTGAGAGTTGGTGGTTTATAAAATGTCATTTCAAATGGCTTTCTGTACACAGAGCCTCTTTATGCATGATCTCAATTAACAGTGAAATGTTAGTACAAGATTAGAGGTAGTTAAATGCGTATTAGGTGATGATAGTTCCACATGGAGCCACAATTGCTATTAATCTTTCTATGGTCAGGTCATTGTTAGTGCTGTGCTAATCGCGACAAATTATTGCAATAGACTGCAATATATTAAGGCTTTGTAATATAAATATTACACAGGGACATACAATAAAATACATTGTAATAATAAATTATTTATGATAAAATAGAATATATTTGCATGTTACAAATATATTACATTCACAATGTTGTTGTTGTTGTTTTTGAAAAGCAGCCAAACTGAATATTACAGTAATATTTATTTTAATTATACGTTAGTAATACATTTCTGTGCTCATTTTCTTCGCACATCAATTTAAGGCAGGTCAATAAAACCAATAAGCCTGTATTTCACATGAAAGAAGACTACAGACTACAGACTACAGATTTTTCTAGTCGTTCATTTAAACCATTAGTTGACTAATTGCACGTTTATATTATTTTAATTACTTAAATATATCCTGGGGGGAATACTAAATCATAATGAGCATTTAATATATATATATAGGCATATAATATAGCCTATTCCACCATCAAGTGCAAACATAAAGTTTGTCGCAAAGACCCGGCAAATGTAATGATTATGAATGTGTTGGAAAAAATATCAAGGACAAATTTTAATTACATATTAATAATCTACTGTTTTCTGTATCAGTGTCTGCTGCAAAGATGAAGTTGACGATGCTGACTCGACATCTCCGCAAGTATAGTGAACATGCCTACAGAGAGAAATGCCCCTTTCATACGGATTATACAAGCAGAGAGTATTTCTTTTCTATTTGAATTGGTTAAAAGTAGACATTTTAAGCTTTCTATAGATATATTTCTCATGTCTGTGAGGCAAGTAGCCTATACTCTTGAGTTTCGGTTCATTTTTGTGATGCACCGAAATGGCAGAAAGTGCATCCACAACGTTTTCTTGTTATTGTGAGTTTACACAAATAAAAGTAGACCCTTTACAGTTTCGTATTACTCCTATCTGTATGACCAAAAATGACAGAGACAAAATGCAAGTGATTGTGCCAGCGCCTCCACGTCATGCAGTAAGCATGCTCCACATTTTTCGCAAACACTTGGATATGTGCCTAATAATACACAACAAAATCCCCAGAGTTAAATCAACTCTGCTTAGAGTACATATGGTCCTTCTCTAAATATTGTTTAAGTAACACTGAAGCAGTCAAAGTCAGTTGTAGCTTTTGTTTCTCTCTTTTCTTCAGTGATTCTGCTTGTTAACAGCAGGTGTTTATCATTAATGCTCAATCATCACTTAATTAATCACTTAATTATCTCATTGGGCCCTATTTTAACGATCTAAACTCAAAGTGTAAAGCGCACGGTGCAGGTGCACTCAGGGCATGTCCAAATCCACTTTTGCTATTTTAACGACGGAAAAACGGTCCGTGCGTTCAATAACGTAACGTTCAATAAACCAATCGGAGTGTCATCTCCCATTCCCTTTAAGAGCGAGATGCGCTCGCACCATGGCGGATTGCTATTTACATGGTGGAATTTGTTGGCGGAAAAGCTGAACGCTTTTCAAGCGAAGAAACCGATCTGCTTGTGCGCGAAGTTAAAGTCAGTTAATATATATGTGTGTGTATTGGCACAATTGTTCAATTAATTAGCCAATTTCGTTCATCATTATAAGTAGTAATAGGCTGAATTGAAAATAGGTAGCCTAATTCTAATACACGCAATGACTATTCATCATTACATTTTTATATTTATGTAGCCTACACAATAATATTCTTTTACACTGTAATCCTTTTGTTTTTAATATTTGGCATGTTTGTGTGATGCGCATCCCTGTGTGTAATAAGCAAAGTCAACGCACACTGTGGACGCGCCCAGAGGCGCAGTTTCTACCAACGCGCTCTAACAAAAAAATATTGCGCCATTGACTTTAGACCAGGTTTGAGTTGGTCTATGGCGCAGTCTATTTTCAGCTCCTTAAAATAGCAATGCGCCGGCAATGCGCCTGAACACACCTCTTTTTTAGACCAGCACGCCCATGGGCGCACTAACTGGCGCAAATGCATTTACTAATTTAAGGACGTGGCGCTGAACGGGAAAACGCGAACGGCGCCGGACGCAAACTAGCAAACACACTTGCGCTGCGCCTTGCGTCGCATTGCGCCGGGTGTATTATAGGGCCCATTAACTTTAACTCTGCTTCAGTGTTACTTTAACACTATTTAGAGAGGGACCATATGTACTCTAAGCAGAGTTGATTTAACTCTGGAGATTTTGCTGTGTAGCAAACATTTATCTAGGTTAAAGTTATAGTGAGCAGTCATGTAATGTTGCTACTTACATGTTTCAAATGATAAGCCATATTTGAGGCAGATGGATCATAGACGAACGTTTGGATTTTCTGCCCAACATACTGTAATTACCACCCACTGTTAATGATCTATCCCCTCACGAACTGTGTGACTTCGACACAAGTTTTTTTTTCTTTTTTCTGCGACTAATCGACTATATTTTGGTCGACTAAGCCTCTACTAGTCAACTAATGTTTAGTTGACTATTAGGGGGCAGCCCTAGTGTGTACTTCATGATATTTTTCCAACATTTTTCTCTCATTCCCTTAGAAAAATAGCAAGTGGTTTGCCTCTTCTGTTTCATTGTGTAATTGACTTTGCATGACAAGAAAAATAAATAAATTTGCTATTATAAAAATTAAGTAACACTGCAGCACTCTATGTTCACACTGCATGTTAAGCCTTTTAAATTGAAAGTGCACAACGATTGTGGTTATATTTATGTAATAATAATGACAGACCAATCAGAAACTAGGAATTAAAACCTAGAAACAACTATGAATACCCTAGCAACTACATGTGCTAAAACCCATTCAGAAAACCTGAACGAACCTAGTTTGTAAATAAAGTCTAAATATGAGTAGTTGACTATAAAGTAAAAATCAAGAGATTTTTTTTCAGATCAGAAGCAACAAAAAATAATGAATTATTAACTCAATAACAGAGACCTTTAAATGGCATTTCACTAGCACAGACTATATAAGCGAACATTGGTTTGTCAGTAATAATACACAGACTGATATATCCAATGCAAGCAAAGAGCTGGCCTAGCAGTTATGTTGTTTTGTGTGCTGAAAGACAATAAATAGGAGGTCAACAACGAGGGAAAGCTACAACATAATGCTTCAGAATCGATTTCCAGAGATCTTGCCTTGCCTACAAGCGAAGCAAGTAAACAAGGCCAGAATCAAAGGACAGCAAGTGCGGAGGAAAATGTCTGATGGAAAACAGATCGGTGTTCCCATTATACAGCACTCCTACCGCTAAGGTGTTTAATGTTTTAAACGTATATCAAGCGTGGAAAATACCCCCAGATGAAGTCAACATAAAATCTGTAATACAGTATGTGAAATACAGTATGTGTGACTAAATTAAACCCGAGCAAAGGAAAAACAAAACCAAAACAAACCCAAACAGCAGTGCTCGAGATGAGCGGATGATAATCAATGCCATTTACAGTTAATGTGTCAGACTGTGAATAATTTGGAGTAAAGGAGTTGCCACAACTCTGGCAAAAAAAACAAAAAAAAAAGGCAGACACTTTTGCCTTAGGCTGTGAAATCACTCAAGCGCTTAAAACATGAGACTTGTCAGCCTCATGGCAGTGTCTTCTGTGTAAAGGTGATAATGTTGCAGGAGGTGCTTATGAAAGAGTTGTTGTGGTTGTGCTTGAGCAGATATAGCAGGTCTGGGTTGGGCTCACAACAAACAAGTGAGATAAACACAAACACAGACAGAGCTTGCAGAACTCTCCAACTAACTAAAGTTTGCCCAACATAACTAGGGATACATGATATAACGGAGACCGTATCACCGTATTGACTAAGGATGTGCAAAAATCTGTGTGAGCCAAAATCTGATTATTTAGAACAACATATGGTAAAAAAACCCCAAAAAATACTAGTTGTGAAGCAAAGACTTGCGTCTGTATACGGCATAACAGAAAGTACAGACCTCCCAACCTTTTAATAGGTTAAATGCCATTTATTTTAAAAATAAGTAGACTAAATTGCTATAACTTTTATTCCACAAAAACTCTAATTAAATCTAATTCATCACATTAAAAAAAAAAGCCCTCACAAAAACGGGGACCTTCAGATTATTTAATAATAATAGGTAGAGGTTGAACGATAGTGTATTTTGCCAATACTGATTGCTAAAATTGGACAATATGACTAATAACAATAATATAAATGAAAACGTTCCACTTGAATGATTAAGTGATTTACTCATAAAAGACAATCGCTTGTTTCATTCCAGAATTAATCAATGCTTTTGAACAAATCACTTGTGTTACTAAAAGCCCACCACTAATGCACTAAGTCTGGAAAGCACAAAGACAAGTAAGTGAATCAAACATTAAAGAGTTTGAACGTTGCTTGACCAACCAAATTCGAGAACAGAAAGTAATTATTTTATATAATTATTAAAATTTGTATATAATTGTATATAACAACGGCACTTATTTGCTTGTGTGATTATGCTTAAAGGCACAATATGTAATGTTCGCAGCTAGTGGTCGATAATTCAAAACAAAGGCGTAGCTTGATGGTGGTGAATGAGCGTGGAATCATGGGAGTTGTCGTCTTCACCTCCAAAGCCAATGGTGAGCAATCTGACGAACTCTGGCAGGAATCATGTTCATAGATGAGCTTAAGTATTAAAGTTTTATTAACGTTACTGTGGTCTGAAGCAGGGCGGGTTGAGAGACGTAGGAGTCTAGCTGAGCTTTTATTATGCTTATGCTGAAGTCGGCCGCTTCCACTGTTTTCGTTGCGTTTATAAAGTACAAGTGGCTCTGGGGTAACACAGCGCTGTTTTACATGGTTAAAACAATCATACTAAATACATTTGAGTGTGTTGAAAATTGTTATAATGGTACTCTGTGCATTCGCTTAGTGGCTGGTATGAGAGACTTGTTGCACTTTGTAGTAATCTATATCCATATGAGAATATCATATTAATAAAAACTGAATGACTTTGCTTTGTTTCTAAAACACATGCAATTAATTTGAAAGGTGCCCAAGAATGCTTTTTCACAAGATGTAATATAAGTCTAAGGTGTCCCCTGAATGTGTCTGTGAAGTTTCAGCTCAAAATACCCCATAGATTTTTTTAAATTAATTTTTTTAACTGCCTATTTTGGGGCATCATTAACTATGCACTGATTTTTTCAGCGCGCCGCCCCTTTAATTCACGTGCTCCCTGCCACACGAGCTCTCGATTATATTACAGCACATTTACAAAGTTCACACAGCTAATATAACCCTCAAATGGATCTTTACAAGATGTTCGTCATGCATGCTGTATGCATGCTTCGAATTATGTGAGTAAAGTATTTATTTTGATGTTTATATTTGATTCTCTATGAGTTTGAGGCTGTGCTCCGTGGCTAACGGCTAATGCTACACTGTTGGAGAGATTTATAAAGAATGGTGTTCATGAATTATACAGACTGCAAGTGTTTAAAAATGAAAATAGCGACGGCTCTTGTCTCCGTGAATACAGTAGTAAACGATGGTAACTTTAACCTCATTTAACAGTATATTAGCAACATGCTAACAAAACATTTAGAAAGACAATTTACAAATATCAGTAAAAATATCATGATATCATGGATCATGTCAGTTATTATTGCTCCATCTGCCATTTTCGCTGTTGTTCTTGCTTACCTAGTCTGTTGATTCATATATATTATATACACGACTTTGGTGTTTCCATACTAAAGTAAAACGGGAAAACGAGGATATGACGTCATTGACAGGTGAGGAAATGACACGGTCTGGTTAAAATTGCTGATTTCTCTGAATTTAATCATTGTTGGAAACATTTGGGATAATGTAAGTACACAAGTCAACAAAATATATAACACTGTACTAGTGGTTTTTGGATATTTTAACCAAAAAATCTTACATATTGTGCCTTTAAATATAATTTCAGCCTTAACATAAAAATAACGTCTATCTGTATTGGCCAAAGGTTCTATATCAGTGTATTTCTACTAACTACATATGACAGTCTATTATATACTATAGGGACTAACTGCTGCCATTACTGTTCGAGGGCAGCTGTATGTATACATATGTGTGTGAGCGTGATGGAATTAACAGACTTAATTAAGACAACACATACAGTACGTTTGTCAGAAACGAGTTTAGCCCCTGGGCAGACAGAAGGACAAGGGCCAGAACTACACCTGCTACTCAGATGAAGCATTTTGGGTTTGTGTGTATATATGTATATGTATGATTGCCTTAAGATAGACAGCCAACTGTTTTATATTCTCCAACTTCAACTGACATCTTACCGAATATTACACCAGCATTTTTTTTTTATTACAACACCAAGTCTAATTCTCTT
The DNA here is from genome assembly GCF_018812025.1 of Megalobrama amblycephala. NCBI lineage: Eukaryota > Metazoa > Chordata > Actinopteri > Cypriniformes > Xenocyprididae > Megalobrama > Megalobrama amblycephala. Next base: position 46,327,655 of record NC_063050.1, read on the forward strand.
TTATGACCATTCTGTTATATAAAATACCACTGTTCACATTACGATATGTGTATACTTGGCAATAACAAGTATCACAACACATCTATCCATCTTTCTTGGAGGCATTTCGAAGGTTAATTCTAGCTCTGTGGATGGTGGCGTCATACAAAATGTTCCCACATTGAAGAGTCTGCAGTGTCCCAGATACAGACAGCCTTAGCAACGAGGGAGAGATCAAAAGGAACACCTACTCGGAGCAGACGGATACCAACGCTGCAAACAGCTACTGATGGTAACCCATGGCAACTCCTGATAACTGTGCATTCTGAAAAAAAAAAAATAAACAGCCACAGCAAGTGCCTTCGCAATCTATACTAACAGTAGATTTTGTTTCCGACTACCGTGTGCGATATGGACATCTTCTTGGCCAATGTAGACATCACAAGGTTGCCCTCACAGCTCAGAACGGAACTGAAAACCAATCCAATCATTGAGATATAAAAGGAATTGGGCAGGAGGAATTAAATGGGATCCAAAATAGCAATCTTTGTGCTTCCTTAAATATCCAGCACCTCTCAAATGGAGCAAGGAAATGTGTTGCCAGAAAAAAAAACTCCTTGTTTGTCACTGCTTAGTAAGCCGAGACCCAGAAAGGAAAAATATTTAGAGAACTAAAATAAGACAAGAAAAATAAGGAAATTCAAGGAAAGTAACAGTACATACTGGGTTTCAAATTTAATCAAATTTAACACTTTTTGAGACCTTTTTATGAACTGCACAAATGAAATCAATATGTCCAAACTAGGGACGTCAATTTACAGGAATTCCCATAATTGGTCGTTGTTAATATTAAAGATCAATTAATCGATTAATCGTTAACTTTAAACTCTTAAAAGGACAGTTAACCCAAAAATGAAAAATTTGTCATCACTTATTGACCCTCAGGTGCCAAATGGCATCCTAAACCTTCACAGTCTTCCTCTGAGTCTGCACTTTCATGACGTAATGCTGTTTTGACTGCTGGGTAAAGTCCTCTGCATAGCTCGCAGACTTGCGGGCTAAGCAGAAGTGTGCATCGAGGGTGCATATCAGCCACAAAGAGGGCTCTCGCGAGCACCCTTCTGAAACCTAAAATGATGAATAGGACACCCTACGGTCTTGCGGACTTAACGGACATGAGTACGCGGCAGCCACTGTAAGCCCACAAGACCGAAAGTGCATAGAAGTGTGCCATTTGGGATTCAGCCTGCATGTCGCACAGAGTAGGGCACTTCAGATGCAGATATAAAACAGACAATGAAACGGTATGTATACGGTACACTACTGTACATGTTTTCATATCATTTTAAAATAATTCATTTGTTGTCTAGATGCTGCATTAGGGGAGAAAGAACAGCAGAATGTTTGCCATCAAGGCTGAGAGGACGCTAACATTAGTAGTAGCTCAAGCTACTGACAAAAACACAGTTTTGACCCAAATGTTTAAATGTCACGATTGTTACCATCTATTAGCATTAGTTTATATCCAGCTGGTTGCATTTCATGCATTCGTTATTGCATATTTAAAGCTTGCGACGTAAGAAAGCTAACTGTATCGTCACGCAGAACATATAAACAAATAAGAAACGCATTGAATTTCAGTTCATTTTTTTATCGTCCCAGTAATAGCCTACATATTTTCTTATTTTGATAAGATAATCAAGTGTTTTAAAATAGAAGCAAATACAGTGTCAACGTATTCATAAAATATAGATATGTATCCATTTTCAATGGCATGTCCTTTGTATAGATATTTAAAGATTGCCATCTTTAAGCATGACTGTTTGAATTTATATAAAATGGTAACACTTTACAATAAGAGTCCATCTGTAACATTAACTAAAGTTAATAAAAGTATTGTTCATTTTTGATTTAAACATTTACTAATACATTTTTTTACATTTAAAGTTGTCATTAGTTGACATTAGTTAATGCACTATGAAGTAACATGAATGATATATATTAATATTTTGTATATTTAAAAAGTACAGTATTCATGGTTCAGTACTGTTTTTCAATTTTTGTAATAAAATTCAGCACTATTTTATGTGTTATGTTTATTTTCATTCAGTATACATAAAAATAAAAAAAAACTATTGGCTGATTAATCGGTTATCAGTCAGCATGGTCCAACCTAGTTATTGTTATCAGTAAAATACACTATTGGTCAAGTGTATCCCCTATAGTGAGCCTGGTTGAGAACAACTGATGGAGACCTATTACAAAATCAGTGAACTAAAATAAATACTGTTGGCTGTTTCTTTTTATTAACCTTTATGTTTTGCTGGCTCTAGCTCACACTACAAGACTTGCTTGTCACCCTATTATGTTTTAAGCCCCAGATCATCACAGATGCTCATAGCGTGCGCACTTGTGACACACTCAGAGTAGTCGCAAACTTTTTTTAAATCTAGCCAAACATCAGATGTGTGCATTGGTGCGTCTCTGAGCAGCAATGACCAACAGCCAATAAGATTTCCAGGAGAAAAAAATGCTAGAGGAGGGCGAGGCAGTGGGAAATGGAAGACAAAACCTGTGCAAATATTGTTAAGAATGGACTTACTATGGGTTACCATGTGTTTGTGCCTTGCAAAGTGTGCTGAGTTTGTGTCTTGTAGTGCATGGAGGTCTGTAATGCCTAGAGAAAGCTGTCCGTTAGCATTCATCTCAATGCCAGTTGCTCGGTCTTCTCGGAAGTATGCAATTTGAATTCTGCCATCTTTGCTCACAGCCACTCAGTTCTGGACACAATTGTTTACGAGTCAATCAGGGGCTAACTGGACCATGCTAAACAGCCAAACCTTGACCTCTTGGTGTGTGCCTGTCCATATTTGTCTCTCGAAACCACCAATACGATGGCATTAGCCCCTCTGTTACCCCCAAAACACCCAAAAGCATGCAGACTGACCAGTGTGCACAAAATAAGTTAAAAAAATTGTTCTCTGGAAAAAATGAGAACATTTTGTCTTTAAAACTCATTCAAATCTCAACATGACAGCTACCATGAAAGGATCACTTATGTACAATAAAACAGCTTTTTCTAAGCCACTCATATACTGAACATCATTTTGACACATTTGTCAAAAGTACTACTCATTTCTTTAAGTACTATTCTCATTTCTAAGTGCATCTATTGCAGTGTGGAATAATGGAAACCCATGTTAACCATTTTGCTATATTGAGTTACAAGAAACTGGTTAAAGTACTGGTAGTCAGTAATTTCAAAGCTTGTAAAAGAAACTGCTTGCCCAAAGAAATAGGCAGTGTTGGGGGTAATGCATTACAAGTAACCTGAGTTATGTAATCAGATTACTTTTTCAAGTAACTAGTAAAGTAACGTTATTTTTTTTAATTTACAACAAAATATCCAAGTTACTTTTTCAAATAAGTTACTTTTTCACATTTATTGACTGACAGCTCTCCTGTCCCCATGTTGAGAGAAATAAAGTGCAGGTGTTGTGTGCTGTGTGAACATGATGGTTATTGTAGTTCTAGACTAAATGTGAACATGCATTTACTCATCTCACTTGCATGAAAACATTCAGTATGTCTCAAAATGCAATCTCAGAATTTTATGCAAACCTGTAATAATTAACTATATTAAATTACTCAAATATACTTCATGTATTTAATCTCACTTTATTAACAAATGTCTTTGCTGCTGACCTTCAATGATTCAATTCAACCATACTAATAAGCAAAAATTACTTTAGATTAGATTTAGAAATAAGAGTGTTGAACTTCCTTCTCCTGTATCTTATTCTTCTTCTTTAATCCAGAATAGCAGCACAGCTGCAAGGTTTGTTTGAATTGCGCCCTCTACTGTACAGGTGTAAATATGCATTTCCTTCAGCCTGAGGTTTATAGGGTATATGACAAATGTCACATGACCAAACCGGAAAACTGGGTCTCATTGCATCTGCTTGTCAGAGAAAGTGTTAACAGCAGTATGAACTGACGGCATATCTATGGACTTTTAAGGTAATCAGCGAGACTACCTAGTTTATATTGTTATAGGTGTTTTATTCTATTAAATATCTAAACGTTAGTGTGAGGTAGAGAAATTTAAAAAGCTTTTAAAGATCAATCTGTATATGCAGGGAACATCAGTTATGCTCATCTTTGCTCGCTCCTTTTAAGGAATAAAACAGCAATTTTTTCATGAAGCACATATAAAAGACCTAAACCGGAAGCGATCTGATCTGTTTTACAGAATACGGAAGTTAGATTGTGCATAAACCCCTATTCATTTCACTTTTGGTGTTAAATGGCCTTAACATTTGCCAAAAATTTCTTTTTTTTTTTTTTTTTTTTTTTTTTTTAAACAAACAAGCAAGCCCAGCCCAGGTGAGAAAAAGTAATCCAAAAGTAATGTAATGCATTACTTTTTATAAAAAAGTAACTAAGTAATGCAGTTAGTTACTTTTTTAGGGAGTAACGCAATATTGTAATGGATTAATTTTAAAAGTAACTTTCCCCAATACTGGAAAGAGGTGGCTGAGTTGTAGTCCAGATAGGCAAGCCAAAAAAGTGTCTATATAAGTATATTGAGGTCACAGAGTCTGAACAAGATTATGCATTATCATGTTAACACTGATGTTGAAGTATAACTATCATTGCATAGTACATATACTTTTCATTATGCAAACAGATTTCCATGGACACAACCATAAGCAATCACGGCTTACCTGCGCAGAGCACTTGCCGGCACCTCTGGCTTCTCTGATTGGCCATAGCAGCTAGCTGTACCATCAGGTATCCGACCTTCCTCTCTGAACATGGCAGCCGCCGCAGAACTGATAATTCCCACAGCATCCTGCACACGCTTCTCCAGGGGATAATCCCATTCATCGTATGCCACAGATATCATCCCTGTCGGAAAGGCTTCCGGGGTATGTTCGATATTTCCTGTTGTCAAACTAGGAACAATCCACACAAAGCCAGCCCCGGTGAGCCCTAGTGAACGGGCTTCATCCATAACCAGCGCTGCTTCGTCTTTGGAGCAATAGAGGAGGATGACGGGTGACTGGATGCGTTTAAGCTGCACGTGGGCTCGGTCCTCAGGTTCGCCAACACCGTCCAGCGTCACTACGCTCTGAAGGTCCCAACGAACAAAGCTGTGGTCCACTGTGACGCGTACAGTGGCTATGAACTCCTGGAAACCTGGGTACTTAGTGGTGACCACCGAGAATACATGCCAGTCATACTCCTCCATTATAGCAAGCATCAACAGTGCCTCCTGCTGGAGGGAGGCCCCAAACTGGAAAAACGAAGAACCGGCATCCTGGGAGAAAGAGAGATAGCAAGAGGGAGGGAGAGCCAGAAAGAACAGGTGGTGGAAAAGAAAAGGAGAAAGGGAAATATGAGTAGGAGTGAAGACAGAAAATGAAACTTAGATAAAGAAACACAGGGAAATACAAACCATGTGTTGTCACATCCGACTCTGATAGTTGGGTAATTGTACTCCCAACTGCATTTTTGCCAATGGACAGTTGTCAGTTCTGATAAATCAACTAAACTACCTTAGCTGAGCCTTAACAATAAAACCTCAACATTTCCTTCCTGTAAGCCTTTTATTTCATTTTAAATGTACAACAGTATCTGACATGGTAAATAGTGAGGTGATTCTCAGGTCCGTGAGGAAAAAACAATGAGCTGCACGATATGTCAAGTGACTCAGAGGATTTCATGTAGCCAACTCAAGTCCAAAAAGATTTAATGTTACTTCTAATGTTTCACTGATGCTGTTGCAGCACATTATTCTCCCATTTTATTTCAAACCTAATGTGGTTGCAGACATAGTGTCTCCATTTGCGCTATTATTTACACTGCATACACCATTTACACCAAACTCGCATCTGCGATTTATCTTCTTGTATACATTTGGTCATTATACATTCACGTTCATTTGGTTAGGACTAGAAAGATCCCTTTCTTTGATGGGTTTTTAAAATGTTCATGGAAAGTATATGGAATAAAAAGAGCATGAAAACAATGGGAACATCATTATACACAGTAAACAATAATGTTGCACAGATAGAACAATTTTTACTCATAAATGTATGTTTTGCCTTACTCTAATGTTGTTTAATGTGCTATATGCGGACTTGTTTATATTGTATTTTTTGCATTTCCTTAACAAAACAAAATCTACTTTTTGAACTGCTGTTTACACACATTTACAGTGGCCTTACACTACCGCGCAAAGGTTTGCTGTCAGTAAGATTTTTTAAGAAATTACCTTTTATTCTGCAAGGATGCGTTAAATTGATCAAAGTGACAGTAAAAACATTTATAATGTTAAAAAAGTTTCTATTTCAAATACATGCTGTTCTTTTGAACTTTTTATTTATCATTACTTGAAAAAAAAGGCATCACTGTTTCCACAAAAAATATAAAGCAGCACAACTGTTTTTAACATTAAAAATAATAAGAAGAAATGTTTCTTCAGCACCAAATCAGCATATTTAAATGATTTCTGACTGGAGTAATGGTTGCTGAAAATTCAGTTTTGCCATTGCACTAATAATTTTTTTTTTTAATATATTAAAATATAAAAGTTATTATAAAAGAGATAAGAGACTTCCTTAAAAAAACAAAACAAAATTACCAATCCCAAACTTTTGAATGGTACTAGTGTACTTTGATATTTTGTATCTAATGCAATGATATTCATACATTTTTAAGAGTGTCTCCCATAAACCATAAAATATCTGCTTTCACCCAGTCATATAACATGAAATTATTTTGCTTTGTTTTGTCACCCCCGAAAGATATTTGAAAACGGCTGTTTCTCACTGCCGCTGATAAAGTTTCTTTACCCTACTGTTGAAGCTTTCAGCTTTGCAAACATGGAAGTGTGAAAAAGGTCTATAGAGGGAACAGGAACGAGCAAGAGAGAAGGGCATATATCAGGAGCAGACAGTAAGCTGTTGAATACCGGAGAGGGGAGAAAGACAGAAAATGCTGCACACTGTCACACTGGAGTCACTGACTGAGTTAAGAATAATGACTGCATCCTTGTGCGGTGACAGCTTGATATCTCAGAATACACAAACACATAAACGAGCGACAATGGAGCTTATGAATATCATGGTTCACGCGCTGTGCAAACACACAGACGCTGATCTGTCCACCACGAGCTGTGACAGATTTAAAATACTGAGCTTAAGCAAACAGTAAGACACAAATAAACAGGTAAGGAGGAGGTATTCGCCAAGGATTAGCACCATACATTGTGCAGAATAAAAAAAAAAAAAAAAAGAGGCCAAAGGCAATTGAATTTACATGAGGTAAATGTACGCTCATCCAAACTGTACCTCACTGTAACTGAACCTACTGAGAAAATTGAATCTACGGCATGTAACTGAGTCACAAAGCAATACATCTCCACTGATCCAAAACTGAGCAGGCACCGAGCTTCACATAAACCAGTTATGTCACATTCTAAAAATATATCACACAAACAATTCAGGAGACATTAAAACTCTGTCCCAGATAACACTGAGGAGTTAATAAATCAATGCAAATGTAGTGGCTGCACTCAATGTTTTGGATGGTCCCTTTTGCACTGTGAATGCAGCACTTCAGGCTTTAAGAGGTTCTAGGATGAAACTGGATTAGAGGTATGCACAGAGCTCAGGCACGCTCATATTCAGGTGCATGCGCACACACATACACATGAAGGCCCACACCAATCTCAGGTGTAAACGAATATAGGCAAAGGTATGCGTACACATTAGGGGTGCAACGGTTCTCGGTAAAAAAAAAAAAAAATTTGAACCGTACCGTTCTCCACTTACGGTTCGGCACGCACTTGCACCACGGTTCATCTCGAATGACGACACATCTATAGGCTAATATGGTAATATTGTTGAAAATAGCAACGTGGAAAACAGACAGACAGAGTTCAGATAACGTATGTTTCAGTCGATGAATACGCATTCTGGCTTCCCAAAAAGTCACAACAGCGATAATTAAAAAGCGTGGACAAAACAGTCAATCTTTGTAAACTTTGTTCACTGTAAAAGCTGTATGCTCTATGAACAGTCACTTACACCGTCATCACCCTGGTGTTGATAGCACGCAAGAGCAGGTGAGACCGGAACAGCACATGTTGCTATCTGTGTTTAAACCAAACTCATTTAAGCCTTGCTAATTTAAATATTCAAGAGCGAGACGCGAAAGAGAACTTGCACGCGCTGTGAGATGATTTGTGTGTGCTCATTCGAAGCACGCACACGCTTATCTCATGCAGAGCACAAGTTCTCTTTCAAATCTTGCACTTCAACGGACAAATTCATACAAAAATGATGTCAACATGCCCGTCTTGGCGAACATAGTCGATTATGTCTTAAGTCAGTGGTTCCCCCGGGGGGTCGCGGGATGATTTCCAGAAAAAAAAAAAAAAAAAAAAAATGTAAACAATTAAAAAATATTTTATCCATAATTGTAACAAAGTACTAAAAAATAGTCAAATTAAAAACAAAAAACATGCCAATAAAAAAGCCATCAACCTTTCGATTTTCCTTCCCCTCGACCATGACTCCTGAGGTGATTACGACAGATTAACGACATATTAGCAACAGCATCAGTTGCAGCAAGTCAATTTACAACACCATAAACATTCAGACATGTGCACATAGGTAATTCTTTAGGCTTTAAGTTTTGGATATTATTTTTTGTCGAAATGAAACTTTGGTTAATATCGACCAAAGACAACGCAGGGAGGCCAGCGGAGGAGAGCGGAGAAGAACGACCGTCACGCCTGTTTCACACATACTCCGTTTGCAGTGCGTATGCGATGCAGGAGCAGCACGTGCTATTGTGTTTTCACATATGCCGCGTTGCAGTTTATATTTATATAAAGTAATGCTTTAGATTTATATAAAGTATATATTATATTTATATAAAGTAATGCTTTAGATTTACATATGTTGCTCACGAAAGTGGCAAAACATTTAAACATAAGCTTTATGTTAAAATCACAAACATTTTAAATTAAAACAATAGACAAAAACAGGCGACTCGTCTTTTCTTTCCTTTTAAATCTTTTTACAAGAAATCCCTCAGGTTATAAAGAACTTTTTCCACCTTCACGAAGAGACGAGTGCTATCCATTATGTCTTCTTGTTCACCTAAATGCCAGGTAAGGTGCCATTTCCCTTGCTTTACCTGAGGCAAAAAGCCATGATGTGTTGACTTTGTAACAGAGACTTAAAAATTATATGCATCTATGGTGAAATTACTAGTTTTTCACGTCAATACATGTTTATTTTAAAGGTGCCCTAGAACTTCTTTTTAAAAGATGTAATGTAAGTCTAAGGTGTCTCCTGAATGTGTCTGTGAAGTTTCAGCTCAAAATACCCCATAGATTTTTTTTTTATTAATTTTTTTAACTGCCTATTTTGGGGCATCATTAACTATGCACCGATATATAGGTTGCGGCCCCTTTAAATCTCGTGCTCCCCCGCCCCCGAAGCTCGCGCTTGCCTTAAACAGCAAACACAAAGTTCACACAGCTAATATAACCCTCAAAATGGATCTTTACAAGATGTTCGTCATGCATGCTGCCTGCATGGATCGGATCATGTGAGTATAGTATTTATTTGGATGTATTACATTTGATTATGAATGAGTTTGAGGCTATGCTGCGTGGCTAACGGCTAATGCTACACTGTTTGAGAGATTTATAAAGAATGAAGTTGTGTTTATGAATTATACAGACTGCAAGTATTTAAAAATGAAAACAACGACAGCTCTCTTGTCTCCGTGAATACAGTAATAAACGATGGTAACTTTAACCACATTTAACAGTACATTATCAACATGCTAACGAAACATTTAGAAAGACAATTCACAAATATCACTAAAAATATCATGTTATCATGGATCATGTCAGTTATTATTGCTCCATCTGCCATTTTTCGCTATTGTTCTTGCTAGCTTACCTAGTCTGATGATTCAGCTGTGCACAGATCCAGACGTTAATACTGGCTGCCCTTGTGTAATGCCTCGATCATGAGCTGGCATATGCAAATATTGGGGTCATACATATTAATGATCCCGACTGTTACGTAACAGTCTGTGTTATGTTGAGATTCGCCTGTTCTTCGGAGGTCTTTTAAACAAATGAGATTTATATAAGAAGGAGGAAACAATGGAGTTTGAAACTCAGTGTATGTCTTTTCCATGTACTGAACTCAACTATGCCAATATAAATTCAATATTTAATTCTAGGGCACCTTTAATGCGAACAATGTGCTATAATTTTAATTAATTAAAGAAACTATTCCTGCTGGCTGTGATTTTAATGTTAATCAAACAACAAATGAGAAAGAAATCACTCACTGCTTATGAATGAATAGCTTTTGTAACTTCAATAATGATTAATCTTCATTTAATTTATACAGTGAAAATAATATGCAGGGTTATTATTTTACATTTCATTACTTTATCCATTTTCTGTAACTGAAACTACTGTTAGATACCTGAAAAACCTGAAAAGCACTGTTTATTTTATTTGAATATTTGCTCTATTGTATTGATTTGTGCTGCTGCTTGTAGTTTGATTATTTGTTGTTATTTTCTTTATTTTTATTTGACAGTTGTTCTATTTTCCCTGAACATATCACATGCCGAACTGTACTGAAACCGTGACCCTAAAACGGTGATAAAAAACGAACCGTGAGTAATCTGAACCGTTGCACCCCTAGTACACATATAGTGTGTCTAATCAAAAATACCTGCTTTCAGACCAGGTTTCGAAAATGAATCAGAGACTCACACGTAAGAATTTTGGTGCTGAGAGGTTTTCCGGTTTGGCAGAAAGTTGATAAGCATGTGAAGAGGGTTAGGATTTAGCCGCAGAGCTGGAGGTTTGCAGGTAGATGCACACACAAACAAACACACAAAACAAGTGTGCGCCTGGAAATTGCTTTAATCAGAGAGGGTATGAGGGTCAGAGCGTGGAAATATCTTTCCATTAAAGCACTTCTTCAATCTTGTCACCCATTTGGCCACACATCCTGACCTTGGAGCTGCCATTTTCTTAATAATGCTGCATACGAATGTTGCTTAATGACAACACTGTTTGATTGCCACTGTAGATATACATTATAATCATCGCAAACATTGCAACGCTCTCTAATCTTTATTTTATTTTTTGTTTTACTTTTTGTTTTATAACTCTGGAATGTCATGCAAATTTAATAATAGAAGAAATGGAAAAATCATATCAATAATTCAACATTCTCATGGATCTTTTGAAGTAATCTCAGAGGATATGGACAGACTCTAGAGTTTATCCTGATCATCCACGCATACTTACTGATGCTTAAACACACATACTGATTAGACACCAACAGGCCTGAAATACTCATTCATATTTGTATTTACAAAATACAGTTTATCAGAGATTATTTGATTTGTTTATGATGGCTGTTAGCATTATGATTTAGAAGATGACACTTGGGAGTTTGCTGTCCTACAGTAATATATATTTTTTAAATTTAAAAGTTTTAAACACATTGGAGAGTAATGAGCTATTCTGGCATTAAAGACATTTGGAATAAATCTTTCTGAATGTATGCTATTTGTCCCAAGGCAATCCCATTTTTTGGGTGGAAATGCCTGCTGTTCTCACTTCATCAAAGTGGTAGAGAACAGAAAGCACTCCCTGTTCCGCTTTTACTCAGCAGAGACTGGCCAGAGTTTGAACATCTGTGTGACTGACACCCCAGAAGAAGAAAAAAAAAACAGGTAAAAAAGGACCTCAGGACAAGAAAATAAGAGACCAGCATCCACTCCATTACTTTTGTATAAGGAGAATGATGGAGGTAGTAAGCAGTTTTGCAATTTCAGGGTTGACTTGCTACTCAATATTTCAGTAAAAATGTAAAGATGCTCAATAACATCAGTAACATATTGGTTATCAGCCAATATTAGAAATGTTTTAGATTATCGGTATTGGTCATTATTGGATATTTAATTGTACATGCTCATTTTCTTTATTTTTACATTTAGATCAACTGCTTAATGATAAAAGTAAATCTTTGAAAACACTAATAATTTAATAATAATGATGTAATTTTGTGAAAATCCCCCGCAAAATATCAATATTTCATTCTGTACATTATAATGATTACAACATTTAATGATTTTTAGTTTTTGCTGTTTTATTTTTAAAATAGTATAGAATATAAATATAATGCATCCAGTGTTGGGGGTAACGAGTTACAAAGTAACGGATTACAGTAACTATTACTTTTTTGGGTAACGAAGTAAAGTAACGCATTACACTAATAATATAGGTAACTACACTACTTTACTAGACTATAGGAACGCGCTTTCCTGCGTTACCCAAGCATGTGTTTGCCCGTGTGTAAAGTTCTGTCTGTTTAAGTGGTGCGTGCATGCGTGTGCCTGTATGTGTGCCGTTGCCATAGAGATCGATTTGACGTAGCTGCTGGTGCGAAGGGGAGCGGAAAATGGAGATGGGGACGGAGACAGGGGGTTTCGGCCACTGGTGATATTCACATTACTTTCAGTTTATTGCTCGAAAGGACAAAAATATTTGTGTGAAATGCACACTATGCCCAGGCGACAAGTTTGTGACTTGGTATGTTACCGCCTCTGGAAGCCACATCAAAGACTATAGACCTTATGTAGCCCCGCCCCTTTTCAGCGTTGCGCTCGTTGTCTTTTGACTTCCGGTTTGTATTTCCACAGCGATATTACATTTATGAATGAACTGCTCGTTTTAAAATCTTCCCGATCTACTGACATTTGTTAAGACATCTGCTTTAAACATAACAATGCTCATGATAACTTTCATTAACTCTACAACAAGTAAATCCACTTAACCAACTAATTATTCTTTGACAGCGATGCCATAGAAATGTACAGAGCTACCGCAAAACGGAAGTTCAAAGACAATTTTATAAAGATGGCGGCGCGCTTGTTTCTCTGGTAAATAAGGTCTATAGAATAACACAAGACGTGTCACTCGTATTGTTTTGAATGGGAGAAAGTGTAACGTGCAATATGGCGGAATAAGCCCCGCCTTCTAAGTAAGAGCCAATCGCCGACGGGTAAAGTCATTGCGTCACTGCAGCGTGTGTTAGAAGCACCGGTTTCTATAGAAACAGTCAGACGCGCGCCTCTGAAATGAGGCACTAGAGATGCGCATTTAGGTCTGTGCATATGCATTAGCTTGATCCAGCCTTAAAAATACAGTTTTTTTTGTCATGATTCGAGCGTTTGGAAAAACAATTATGAGACAGTTGTCAGATTTCATTGGTGAGTTTGGCAAACAGCTTTGGAGAATTTGATGTTTCCCCATTCAAAGAGATAGGAGCTACACTTGCATGCCCGAGAGGCGTTCAAAGATGGCCGCCGAGTGAAATGACTCGTCTCAAAGGGATTTTGGCCACATCTCCAGGAGGCAGAGGAGAGCGAGCTAAGGGGAAAACGGGGTGAGGGTTTTTGGGATGACGTGAATTTTCTGTTTAATTAATTAATTTCATTTTCTATTTCCTTTTTATGGGCTTAAGTGCATTTTAAATTAAGATTTATTTTTAATAGGATAAAGTGACCTTTATTTTTATATTTTTCATTGACCACTTCTTTTTCTGTTGTTGCCATGAATCTAATAAAAAGCTGGTTTTGTTCTCATGTTTCCCAAAGCCTGTGTTTTGAAACTTGTGTGTTGACACCATTTTAAAATGACCCCACCATAGCCTTCTTTATCCTGTTGTTTCTGGATTTTACGGTGAGGCATATTTCTTTGTGCAAACGGGGATATTGTTCTTTCATATGGTTCAATATTTATACAATAAACTCTATGCAGAAAGGTTAAGTGATGATAGGGCTATGATGTTTGTCCATGTATCTACACGGTAAATTAAGAAAAAGTAAAGTAAAGTAATAAGTAGTGAAGTTACTTTTCAAATGCAGTAACTAGTAAAGTAATCTCATTACAATTTACAGAAGTAACTAGTAACTAGTAACTAATTACATTCTTTGAGTAACTACCCCAACACTGAATGCATCAGCCATAACATCAAAATAATTATAGGCTTATCAATAAAGTCGCCATGAATTCATTAAGTTTTTTTGGCCAAAACAATGACAAAATTCGTATTTAGAAGATGTACTCATTCAAAACTTGCCAATATGGATCAACGATTTTAATGGCATCACCTTGCACTTTAGCTTCTCATCAGATTTTCTGTCCAATCAAATTCTCTGTAGAATCTAAAGCGCCCCGCCCCCTACATTATAAATTGTCACTGAAGCTGCGGCTGAAATTGGTCACTTGTCACACATTTACTATTTTCTACATGGTGAATGACACATAGTGCACTATATTGGGGAAAGATTCAGACATTGTAAATATGCTTTCCATTGAGGTGAATGAAGTCTTGTTTCACGTCGCGTTAATGTCATGCGAACCGCACAGTCTGCTCTGGTCCAGAGACACGATAGCACAGAGCAGATGATATATGAGTGTTGGTGCAAACCAGAAAATGTATCCACAAGTTTCCTACGCCCCATGAGGCCTTGCGTCAAACGTGGGAGCGTCTTCCGGTTCAAAGTAAACAAGCTGGACGTGACACTCATTCATTCAACATTTGACAGTCATTCAAGATTTAACGATCCAAACTAGCGAACGTTTGTTTTTTACTTAAAGATTTAAGATTCCAGCATAAATATTTGAACAATGTTTTACAATAAAAAAATGTTACATTAATATTAATTTATGTCAGGAGTGCAGATCAATCATGCTAAATCTAACAGACCTATTCAGTTGCGCCTGCTTCCATTTATTTACGATCACGAGAATGCAAAAAACAACTCCACTAAGGCTTTTAAATCCAAAGGCTACACATTTAGAAATATATTGATAACATACCCTATGTTTACGTCACTTTTCTGAGCATTTCTATTTATTTTCCTCTAAATTATGCGATGATTGCAATCCGAGGATGTTTGCGCGATCTCTTGTCTATCTATCCTGATCCTTTCAGCCAGAGCAACAGAGGGAGCTCATGAGAAGGCAACAGGAGTTATGAGTTATACGAGTTAACCGGAGTGTGTGAATCTGTGAAAGATATGCATTTGTCAGGAATCAACAGGCACAGGGAAGAGACAGATAAAACATTAAACTAAATAAATACACGATTATAATCATATAAGAATTGTCTTCGTCCCTCAAGCAGTCTCTGATATTTTCCATAAACATGTGTATTTATCGCAATGGTTAATATCAGTAGCTTTTAGCATCGCATACAGTGGAAACGCGACTGGCTCTGGCACGCACGATACGTTAGGAGTAAAATATCACATCATATGGCTTTGGTGCATCAGTGACAGGTGAAGTACAGACAGCGGGTTGTTCATGTATTGCAGGGTCAGGATGCTCTAGTCATGCAGTAGCACTGTTGTGGAAGGTCAGTAAAGTAAAGGGCAATTAAGGGCACGAAAACTGTTTATTGTATTGTGATATTATTAACTAATAAATGTACTAAACTGAGATGTTGTCCCTGAGCGCCGTAACGACATCTCTCATAAAGATTTGCAACTTTGCAAAGTAAACAATGATCCAAAAAACACTTAGCCTCTTCGCTAATTAGCACACTAAATACCATTGGTATGCTACTTCCGCCACCTCACCGGAAGTTGTACCCACGTTCTCTTTTACAGTAGCGGCCCGCGGAAACAGGTGGATAGGACCCATTTGAATTCTGCACAGAATGCTATATTTTAAAGCGATATGGAGGAGATAAGGATGAGACACGGTTAGAGATTAAGAGGAAACCACAGGTTTACTGAGCTCAACGGCTCTGGCCGAGCTGTGATATAAACAAAACGTCAACACATTGAATAACGCTGCGAGTTTCAAGGTACTTCAGCGGGCCTTTAAAATATATTACAATAGAAAAAAAGTTATTTAGTTATTTTGATCAAATAAATGCAGCCTTGATGAGCATGAGACTTTTTTTCAAAAACAAAAATCTTACCAACTTTTGAATGGCAGTGTAGGTGTCAACAGTATCAATATGGTATCACACATAGAAAATAAAATGTTATATATAAATAGTAGTGGACAAAAAGAGTCAGGAATGGCTTACTCATTTCAACTAATTAGAGAGGGTAAAAAACAGTCCATGATGTTTATTAATTTAGACAGTACTCGGCCAATTATCTCCTCCAGTCTAATTTAGACCCAACAACAAAACTTGCCTTTTTTGGTTGAACATGTTCAACCCTTTAGCATCCCCAGCTCTGATGTGCTCTGATGATCACTGATGAATGACAGGAGAGACTGGGACAGTACTTCCTTCTTGGCACCACAGGCATTCTGCTGGAAGAACTATCTCTGCCTTCACCACTGGGTTCCACCATTGACCTCTCAGATCAGATCAACAAAGGACACTTTTGATACGAAAAGAAAAGATCACCTTTGGTACGCTAAAAGCCCACACCATTGAGCTGGTTCCTATGAGCCCTGGACTTCAACCTACCTTCATAAAGATATATTAGAGCCTAAATCCATCAGTCAGAAGCTGCCCCTTGCAAAGTCCAGGGACACAGAGGCACATGAAGCCTTAGCAATCAAGTGTACTGTCTGTGATAGTAATTTAAAACTAAACTCATCTGAACATGATTTCTTGTCCATGGGGCCACATGACAACCCTTGACCTCACCACCTGTGCTATAGCAACTGACCCAGAAGCTTGCCAAAAATTATTTCATCTTCACCTCTACCACTTCAAAGCAAGAAAACCCACTGGGAACACCAATGACATGATTTCGAACAACTCATGTACACTGACCATATATCACTATCTGAAATAGTTGCATTGCCATTTTGTGTTCAGAGGAAAATGAATAATTTTTGTGTTATAATACCCTGGTGAAAAATAAATATGCTAAGTGTATTCATTTTTGGCATACTGGCAGGGCTTAACATTAACTTTTTTGCTCACCAGCCACTGTGGCTAGTGGTTTTCCAAAGTTACTAGCCACTCAGCATTTTCACCGGCCACAATTTTGAAATCTATATCATGGGGAAAAACTGCCATATAGATATTTTTAATATTATCTCATAATTTGGCAGCAGGTATATTAGGCTGCTGTCACTTTAAGACCTGACGTACAGATCCATTATACTGTTATGCATGCGTTTTCTTTCTCGACTGTTTACATTCACTGATGCATAACTGACTGTGTTTACATGAATACTCGTCAAGACTGGCATTTTGACATTATTTTGTGTGTATTTGACTGTTTAAGCACAATAAGCAGCGAAGAATAACTCAATTTAGTACCAAGAGGTGGTTTTATGTACACGCACTTTGGTGAGTAAAATTATGCTCAATACGCGCAATCCCACAGCAAAATTCAAGCCCAGTAACACCAACAATATTCATCTGGAGCAGATTAAACAAGTGAGTGAGGGGAGGAGGGTTTGTGTGTCAACTCGCTGTTGGAGAGATGAGAGAGTGAGAAAGCGCAGCTGGTATTGTGTATCTGTTCTGCAGAAAAATAAGTATTAGAAGAGTTTCAGATATTTCAGTATCGAAATGTATCAAAAAATCTATATTTCTGACAACACTCCATTGCACTTAGTTTATTATTTCAGACGCCTTTTTAAAAGTCTACAACTGAAAAATATATATTATAAATAAAATTCAACCCACCAAAGTGGCTTGTAGGAGTGACTGCGTTACACGCCACTGCTGAAATCCACCCGCATTTGGCGGGTGTTAATGTCAAGCCCTGCATACTGGTATTTTATGCTATAAAGTTACTGCATTGAAATCATGCGAGATTGATTTTGGCAGTACACAGAAAAACAAGCCCTAAACAACTCATGCAATTTGGTGATCTCGTTTGAAAGTCTGTCTTGTAGCATTCAAAATAAAGCAACATCAAAAACAACCAAAATCGCAATGTAATCTAATACTTGGATTACCCTGCACAAATTCACAAAAAAAGGAAATTTCAATGTGCATTGTATCATGACTCAACTGTAGCGATAATATTGTGTCTTAGGATTCTTTCTGAATCCTGCCTCTATAAAGACTCGCTGAAGGCAGCAATGGAAGATTTTAGCAGTATAAAATTACTCTTGCACTGAGAGGGTACAACAAATGATGAAATCTCATGAGTAGGAGATAATGAGCCAGTTAAGATAGCAAAGCAGAGATAAATTACATAAAGGCAGACCTGGACAAACTGACAGAGAGTAAAAAAGTGCAGCAAGAAAGAACCTCACAGTATCCAAACCACACAATTTAATCTTTGAATAATGGCCCAAGGACCAATGGTATGTGGGTACTACTGGTACTCTCCCATTTGTCACTGTTGGCGATAAGACTGTTGGCCCTTATCCAGTCGCATGCCTTAAAAATCACTGGATGGGACATTATTTGGCAGCTTGACTATAACTCTGCTTAGGCACCCTATGAGCGTTCAGGCACAAACAACAAAACATGTTTAAAACAATTGTTTAATCTGAATCCAACTGTGTGTATTTGATATCAGAATGACAGCAAACATGTAGGCACTGAAGGTGGCAACAGTACAAGCCTGGCAGAGCATCACAAAGAAACATGTCCAATGTCTACAGTATTAGTTGTTAGCTTCAGGTAATGAATAACTGCTAAACTATAGTAAGACTACTGCTTCCCACAGAGTTGTGAACTTTGAAGAATTTGAGAGATATCTATCTATCTATCTATCTATCTATCTATCTATCTATCTATCTATCTATCTATCTATCTATCTATCTATCTATCTATCTATCTATCTATCTATCTATCTATCTTTCTTTCTTTTTGGGGCCACTCTAGGACAATAATCAAAGAAATCAAAATGTCTTTACTCACGCCATAATAACATTATACCAGTTATCATTCCTTTAACTATGTGTCACAAGAGCTTCCTTCTTTTTCATTTATTCATCTGAAAGTTGTCTTAATAAAGAAATTCACTGTCTCTCCTCTCACTTTTGAAAGAACTTTATTTCTTCCTGTCCTCAAATCTATTTTTTGAAACATTCGCTTTTTTTCATATAGGAATCAGAATGCTCTTTCATTTCTAACATCTTTCCATCCAAACATGCCTCCATGAAGTACATTCCTTCTACCACTCTTCCAAAATATCCTTTCATCAGAACACTGTACTCGTTTATTCTAACCATCCATCATCCACCTAACCATACTCTCAGCCATCAAAACGTAACGTTTCTCACTTCACACACACCTCCACCCTGACATCCCTCCATTCCTAAAGCCCTTTATCACAACAACCACTCATCCATCAAATACCACTATGATACACACACACACACACACACACACATAGAGTGAGAGATATAGGCAGGGTTTATATTTTGCCACATGTGTCACTTATCACTTATGTGTTCTCTCTTTTGGAAAAAAGCAGGATATATTATGTAATTTATATTCAGTATGCATACAAAAACTTGTGTGTGTGCGCGCGTGTGTACATTAGTATTCGGTGCTGAGTCTCTCTTTTTGAGCGGAAACACATTATTGTTTCTGCTTGCAGAAACAATGCCTTTTTAATGTCTCTATTATTCTCCCCTTGGGCCATTCAAACCCCAAATACTCAAAATCCCAGAATTCATTAGAACTTCATTATTGTGGAAAACTCAAAGTCCAATAAACTTGTAAGAGCAGAAGCGTCATGCGACTTAAGGAAGACTGAGTTCATAACGTGAGGTGCCATTCAACCAAAGTAAGCATTTCTTCCAATCCTTTCCCTTATTAGATCACAAGTAATGAGAGCTCTATGAAGAAAAAAATATATTCAAATCCCATATTAACCACTACCTATGACTGGGCCCACACAGAATTTTCATGCCCATGCACATTTTCTGCTCTGATTGTGATGGAAAATCTGCGGAACGGATTTAAAGTCAACATGAAACAGCATTCAAAAGCTATTTTACTTCAATAATGTGGCATATTTGAAACAGAATATTACAGGATAAACAAAAAGTAGGATGGAATTTTATCCACTGGAATTGATTGGACTGAGAAAAGTGGTTACAAATTAAACTGAAGCAAATTCACAGACAAAGCAAAGCATTTTATTTTCCAAATTATTTTCAAGACTTTTTTTTATTGGAACTACATGCACCGAGGATGAACAATAAAACCAGGAACATGTATTAAGGATGTAAATAGGGTCAATTTTGATTTCCTGTTGACTTGGCTGAGTCTAACTATCAGGAGGTGGATCATATGATATCTATCACCTTAAAGGTACACTATGTAATATTGACAGCTCCCTCTTCCTCAGCCTCAATGCTCACGCGGGTTGCCAGATTGAGGACACGTAACAGAAATTAGTGTAACTGACAAATGGAAAGCAACGAGCCTTACAGTCTAAGTTGATCAGCTAATATGTTTGAAATGTTTTTATTGGGGATTTTTATGTAATTTGCAATCCCTGACCCAGTTCGTTTGCTGGCTTCCATTATTGTTTTTTCCGCCAACTGGCAACCCAGGGTGTTGAAATACTATTGGGCAAATTGGCAGTGGGCGGGATCACAGACAAAAACAGACATTCCAAGACTGAATGCACATTTCAGAGTAGAATAACTGAAAGTATTTGAATTCAGCATGTTTCCTACATCCTACATCAAGCAAATGATGGTATTTTTATGCTTTAGTGCGGTCAAAAAATGACAGAGCACCTTTAAAGGCCCAGTTATACTTAATTTTCCACACAGTCGTGCGTGCACAGCTTTCAACCAGCGCAGATGGACGCAACTGACACGTGCAGTACAATTGCTTTTTTTTAAACTCTATACTAGATGTCAGTGCAGGACAGGAAGGAAAGAAGAATGCAAAGTTTAGAACAAGAACCAAAACTAGGGCTGGGCGATGTATCGAATGCTTTTGTCATGCGCATTTCTTCAGTAAAGCCGGTTCCCCGTAAAGCCACGCGATATCGCGTTCAATATCGATATGTATCGCCGTCGATATTGAACGCAATATTGCGTGGCTTATCAGTGATCTACGGCTCTGTCTATTAAATGCCGCTCCATTTGAAAGCAGGTGATGGCGATTTAGCGGTAATCAGGGAACCGGCTTTACTGAAGAAATGCGCGTGACAAAAGCATTCGATACATCGCCCAGCCCTAACCAAAACAAAAATAATGGAAAAGGATATGCTGCTTTGTCTACTGTTTTGTATTGCACTTTGTTTTGTATTGCAATCTTATGCGACTACTGCACAAAATATCACAACTGTGAGTACTGCCACCTAGTGGACTCTTTTGTCTCAACATTCACCTTGTGCATGCACTGTCGTACGTGCAACACCATTGCGGTCACCAAAATGTGTGTGGACATTCGCAGACCCTCCTAATGAAGAAAATTACGTCACAAGGACAGTGCACAGACTGTCACGGAACATGGAGAGCCAAAGCATACTTTGGGCTTTACTCCTATTGCATTTTTACTCCTATTGCATAGTTGCCATGAAAAAATATATTTCTTTTTTCTGATTGGTTATTGCGGCATTTTGGGTGGTACCTGAGGTCCGATTGGCATGCCATCCAGACTGGCAAAATAAAGTGAAATTATGGACCTGGAATCACTTTGATCATGAAAATACAGCTCAAGATGTGCAGCACCAACCTGCCGTAAACATAACATTATACATGAGAATACTACTATAATAGAATGTGTAATAGAATAGAATAGTGTGCATTTGCGTCCTATTGTGCAGATGTAATTTGTAATATTACTTTTATTTTCTATAGGCCTATATATAAGATAAGATGTGTTTCAGTTTATTAACCCGCTAACAAAGCGGTTCAGTTTACCAGTGCAGTCCTATGTTTTAATTAAAATCATTTCTCGTCATGGCTGCGAAAACTTGCAATGATGTCTGGAATCATTTGATAAAGTAGATGAAAATGCAGTTAAGCAAGATGTGCACTACCGATCTGCCATATACATAACATTATAAATGAGAACACTGTTATAATAAAATGTTGTAAGATCTTTGTGCTTTAGCAGCCCATGTTTTAGTGCATTATTGATAATCTAGCAGTGTTATTTTTCTAGTCATATTTTCATTTTTTTTTTATATTTTCATAACAGTGTTTTAATTAAAATACCATATGTCATATCATATATCACATTATATACAATATCATCAAAATATTTTCATTACGCGGCCCATACACAAGAGTCCTATCAGTACACGAAATGAAAAATTGACAAAAATGCCCATCCCTAGTAGCTAACAGCATTACCAAATTGGTCAAAATATATATAAAAAGTAAACAGATATGTAGAGCTTTTTATGTGGAAATTATGCAAATAATGTGGAAATCTGTACAGGTTTCTGCTGGTTGCCAAATCCGTGCAGGCCTACCTATAACCACTGCTGTTAAGCCCTTAACCCTCGTCAGCGCCAGGAACACCATTTACGGCTGGCTGCACCCGTGTTGTTGCTCTTTCTTCTGTTTCTGTCAGTAGAGCACTGGCATGCCAAGCAGCCTTCCCAGTATTCCCAGGTAGGTCAACTACATTAAATTCATGCAGCAGACCCAGAATATCATACAAAAGAAAAAAACAAAGCCTCATGGGAACAGAAGTCATCGTGGTTAATTGCAGACATAAAAAAAAGACAAAAATAACATGAAATAAATTAAAGACAAAATCTCAATGACAAAAAATAAACAAAACTAAAAGGTTTATTTAGTGGTGGTTGACAAGTTAACTGAAATAAAGTAATAAACAATGAAAATAAATATTAATTTTTGTACTCATTGAGTCTTGGTCAAAGAATATTCTGACCTTTGCGACTGTGTGGTTGACATCTGCAGCTGGCGATGTAGATTGTGATGCAGGCTAACTCAATATTTAAGAACAGCGACGAATGGGGCAAAGAAAACAGATGAATAGAGTGGTGCAGGTATGCCGTCAGCAGCGTTGGGGTAACGCATTACAAGAAACTTGAGTTATGTAATCAAATTACTTTTTTTTAAGTACCTAGTAAAGTAACGCATTACTTTTTCAATTTACAACAAAATATCATTACTTTTTGTGTGTGAACATGATGGTTATTGTAGTTAAATGTGAACATGCATTTACTCATCTCACTTGCATGAAAACATTCTGTATTCCTCAATGAATAAAAACAGTGAATTTTTTAAAGGTGCCCTAGAATCAAAAATTGAATTTACCTTGGCATAGTTGAATAACAAGAGTTCAGTACATGGAAATGACATACAGTGAGTTTCAAACTCCATTGCTTCCTCCTCCTTATGTAAATCTCATTTGTTTAAAGGCCTCCGAAGAACAGGCGAATCTTAACATAACACCGACTGTTACGTAACAGTCGAGATCATTAATATGTACGCCCCTAATATTTGCATATGCCAGCCCAGGTTCAAGGCATTACACAAGCCAGTATTAACGTCTGGAGCTGCACAGCTGAATCATCAGACATTGTGCAGGTAAGCAAGCAAGAACAATAGCGAAAAATAGCGCAAGATTTAAAGGGGCCGCAGCCTGAATCGGTGCATAGTTCATAATGCCCCAAAAAAGGCAGTTAAAAAAATGTATTAAAAAAAATCTATGGGATATTTTGAGCTGAAACTTCACAGACACATTCAGGGGACTCTTGTGAAAGAACGGTCTAGGGCACCTTTAATGCAAACCTGTAATAATTAAATATATTAAATTACACAAATATACTTTATGTATTTAATCTCACTTTATGAACCAATGTCTTTGCTGCAATGATCTAATTCAACCATACTAATAATCAAAAATTACTTAGAAATAAGAGTGTTGAACTTCCTTCTCCAGCATCCTATTCTTCTTTAATCCAGAATGGCAGCATAGCTGAAAGGTTTGTTTGAGCTGCGCCCTCTACTGTACAGGTGTAAATATGCATTTCCTTCAGCCTGAGGATTATTCATTTCACTTTTGGTGTAAAACAGTGTTTCTCAAACTTGTAACACTCTTATTTCATTTCTCCTTTTTTATTCAAAATATTAAAAAACTTGCTTACCATGTCATCAACTATCTGATATTCCAATTCTCAAATATGTGTAAGTGAGTGTGTTTTGTCGTTTTAAATCCTTAATAAATGATCTTGATCTATAGAGCGAGATGGGCACCGCCATGTTTGTTTTGCGCAGCTGTTCAGCGAGCACTGTCAGTCGGATATACAGCACGTGAATTCATCAATTTCTCCCGAAATTCATGCAAGTATGTGGCCGGTGATCTGGGAGAAAAATAAGAGTAAACTTTTTAGTTACTTACACTATGTGTATCTGATATGAATAAAACACAAATTATATTTGAATTGACTGTTATTGCTGCTTCCATAGACATCAGTGTGTATTTTACAAATTCTAAATGTATTGTTTTACTAGTACTTATGTTTATTTAAATGTCTGAAACCTAAAAATAAACATTATGTTGTTGAAAACACTGCATAGTTGTGATAAATGACAAGCGCTGCTGAGCGCGTCCGTCTTTGGCTCAGCACCAGCCAAAGTGCGCGAAAGCAGATTTTGAATCTGGCAGTTAAAGGTGCCCTAGATTATGTTTTTAAAAGACGTAATGTAAGTCTAAGGTGTCCCCTGAATGTGTCTGTGAAGTGTCAGCTCAAAATACCCCATAGATTTTTTTTTTATAATTTTTTTAACTGCCTATTTTGGGGCATCATTATAAACGCACCCTTTAAATCCCGTGCTCTCCGCCCACAGAGCTCGCGCTTGCCTTGAACAGTGCCTTAAAATTTATACAGCTAATATAACCCTCAAAATGGATCTTTACAAAGTGTTCGTCATGCATGCGGCATGCATGCGTCGGATTATGTGAGTATTGTATACTGTTATATTGTTTACTTCTGATTTTGAATGAGTTTGATAGTGCTCCATGCTCCATTTTTTGTTGTTATTAAAAAACAAACAAGCAAGCCCAACCCAGGTGAGAAAAAGTAACGCAAAAGTAATGTAATGCATTACTTTTCATAAAAAGTAACTTTTACTACACAATTTGTTCATTCGCCGCTGGTTCCTTTGATATTTTCCTATGGGGTTTTATAATGGGTTTTTTCAATTTATGTGTAAAATAAAGCCTGTGATAAACATCACTTGACTATACTTTTTACATTACATGTAAATCTTGTAGAAGTTATGTTAAATTTTTAGATAAGACAGCTTGGGGTGTGAGTGTGTGCAGTGTACACTGTAGAACAAAACGTCAGAGTATAGTCAAGTTATGTTTACAACAGGCTTGATTTCACTCATAAATTGGAAAACCCCCATTATAAAACCCCATATGAAAATCTAGAAGAAACCAGTAGCGAGTTAGACTTACGGGTTCTGACGTCATCCCTGCACCACTCTATGATCGCTTCAATTATAATCAACAAAGATTTCTACACTGCAAGCATAATTTTGTTGATTATAATGGGAACAATTACGTTTTGTTGAATCCCAGCACTTTCTGGTAGTGTAGGTAAAATGAACTCTTCTGATTTCTCTTGCACTTAAAATGCAAAAAAACTAAAGAAAGAAGTGTTACAGTTATTCCCATAGGATATTAGTGATTACATGTTCTAATTGGTAAAGGATTCAAATCTGCATTTATACTAATAAAAAATGTAGTGTATAGTGTCTGGATGGGCAGTACAGAAGGGCATGTGCTCTGGATGTATGTATAATCAAATACACAAAACATAAAAAAGGGAAATTATATAATCACATAATGTAACAATTAAAAAACATATTTAATTAAGGTGAGACTGATTCCTAATGCTGCTACAGTGGCCATTCTGAGCAGTTTTTGGGATTGGACTCTCTTTATTGATTTCATTCTTTTTTTTTTTAATCAGATGGGATGCTAGCTAAAACCACTGACTTTTCCCAGAAAGTTGTGGAAAAAAGTCCAAATTCATAACGAAGGTGCATGCGGCAGTGTAACAACTTTAGTTTTCCACCTTAGTTACACTACATACTTGCGATAAAGGTCAAATTAAATGAGATGCATTGTGAAAAATTTTTAAAACCACAATCGCATACATTTCTATCCCAACAGGATTAGATTTCTCAGAGGACCAGAGTTAGCTGAAAAACAGAACATAATTTGCCAACGTTACGTGAGAAAAACACAAATGCATTTGCTTCGGATGGAATTAAAGTCACATCTATGTCTGTGAAAAATAGTCCTGAATAGGGCTTAAGATACATAAAAGTGAAAAACGGTGTCCTTGGAAAAAAACTACACTGAAACGAATTAAAATTTAGTAAACCTGACAATACAAAAGTGTAAAGTGTAAAACTATAATAACCATAATACACACAGGCACGAAGATAAGCACACAGTCATTCACCACATTCTTATGCAGAAAGCATGTTAAAATCAAATCACATTAGTTAGATCAAAGTTTCATGTATATTTAACCTTTCCCAGAGTAATGTTTGTCAACATTCTGTCTGGAGATGTGTATGACAACCAACTCATCCAGTTCAGACAAATACACACACTTTAACACGATGGCTCACAGACGGAAGAAAAGGCTTCATTCTGATCTAATCTTAATTATTCACACCCCCACACACATTTAGTTATGAGACTCTTACCAATCCCTTCATCACACTGCAATCACACATAAACCAAACACGACAGGCCAATTAATTAATTACACCATCAAACAATGATTAAAACGCACGCTATGCTAAAAGAGGTGAAAGGAACATCTTCCTTACTGTCTTCCTAAAAGAGCAAGTGTGTCTGCATATGAAATGACATGTTACTAGCTTCTGAAATCTAAAACGCATTCACTGAATCTTTGTAAGTGCTGCTGGTGAGGTTGCTGAGGGCTAAATAGTTTATGCCAACAGCCTGCTTCAGCAATGTAAGCAAAATGTATAGCTTGATTAAAAAAGCCCATTAGGAACCACTTCCACAAAACTCCAACTCCAAATCCAAGTCCAATATCTGAGGCACTTATGAGGGAGCATTTCTTTTTCAAAGGAACACTTCCTGTAATTTAGCTATCTGAGTACCATGCAAATGATTATTGAACTGTTACAAATAATTTGCATATTTCAATGCCAAGATATTAGGCAGACGACATCAAGTCACAGTATGTTAAATAAAACTATACAGTGCAACAGGAGTTCAGTATTTGTCTTTCTGTTTGTTTTTTTTCTCTCTCTCTCTCTCTCTCTCTCTCTAAAAAATACAAGTAGGTTTCCAAATGCAAACTATAAGGAAGTACCGATATTAAAATTCTGGTCAACAGGATAAGTTGATTCACGTTATGGCCAATAACTGATAAATGGTAAATAATAAAGGGGTCATGAATTGAGAAATCAAATTTTCCCTGTAAGTTTCAGAACTCCAAACTTCCTTGTTAGTCCAAAAACAGCTTTTATTGAGTATATTTTATATAAGTTTAATGAACTGTATTTTTAATGAAGTTTCAAATTGTGTCAGTAAGACACTGCTTGTTTGTTTGGTTCATTTTACTGCAGATTCGTTTTTAAAAAAAGAATATGATTCAGTGACGTCTACACTGGATCCTATAGTAATGTCGCAACACACAAGTAACAATGTTCTTACAATGTGTCACTGTTGCTTTGTCTGATACAGATATGTATTTATAGTATTGTAGCACCGAAATTAAACTGAATAGTTGTGAACATGATTTGCTATTCTTTCATTTGCTTCGGCTTTTGAGGTTAATGCATTGGAGTCCAGATCTTTCACCTATAGAGAACATTTGTTGCATCATTAAATGAAAAATACGTCAAAGACGACCATGAACTCTTCAGCAGCTGGAAACCTATATCAGGCAAGAATGGGACCAAATTCCAACACCAAAACTCCAGAAACTCATAACCTCGATGCCCAGATGTCTTCACACTGTTTTGAAAAGAAGAGGAGATGCTACACCATGCCCCCGTCCAAACTATTTTGAGACCTGTAGCAGATCATTTTGTGCATAAAATTGTCAAATTTCTCAGTTTAAACATTTATGTTATCTATGTTCTATTGTGAATAAAAATAATTAATTGCAGGGACGTTGAAAATTATTTTAATATGCAAAACCGTTACCCAATCATCACAGCAGTGGGCGTTTACATCCATGTCTTAATGTTGTACTCCCTGAAGTTTTAAATGAAAGTCATTGTCATGAGCCTCTATGTTTACTTTGTTAAAAAAATCTGTCAGTGTCATATTGAAAGATGTGAAAGAATTTATGTCTGACTCTGCTGCAATAAGTTAATCTTCACTGTAGAATATTGTCATGTTGTCATCTCTCGAGCTAAAGCCAGCAGGCATCCACCAAGTAATACAAGAAGATTCACTCGACACTGCACTGGGATAATTGATGATAAAGGTTATTACAAGTAATGCTTCAAACTAAGTGGGATAAAAGGGCGGTAACAAAGACTGAGCAAGGGTGTAGATGATTACAGCAATGGAGAAGCAGCTGGCTCAGTTCAAGCTTGAATAAACACATTGGAGAAGCAGATGCATGAAATAGATCACAGGGATATTTTGGAAAACTAAGAGGAGAAAGAATGCACGCTTTGTCTGGGACAATGAGAATGCTGACTGAAAAATATTTCGTCACAGTCTAGTTCCCAAGCTTGGATTGAGACATTTCCTCGACTGAGAATCGCATGGGACTCTGACAACGTTTCTTGTGCTACTATTCATAACTGAATGTGACAAAACGTAAAATGCGACCAGTGTACTTGACCCCTAAAAAACGACTATTAAAAACAGGTTTTGTTCAGTGAATCATATACACTTATGAATCATACAGAGTGGTAATTGAATCAGACTCACCCATTGAATCGCAAATTATGTCCGGATTTAAATCAGTTTTATTCAAGTCAAAGAAATTATTTCATATGTCTGAATTAACCTGACTACATTGGGCTACCTTGTGAATGCAATTTTTTCAGGTTCAGATCAGGTAGAAAAAGACTTATTCAACAACTGAACATTTACACTTTTTATAGTTAAAAAACACAACCAATAACAGAGACAGAAAAAGCCTGTGGCCTGTCTGGGTCCAAGAGGTTCTGGAGCATATGGTGAGAGCTGAAAAATTCAAAGGTTATGTGAGTAATCAGTGGCAGGCACAGACCCTAGTGGACACAGTTTATAAATGAAACCAACTGTTCAAACTAAAACATACATTTGCTCTGTTTTTAAAGGGATAGATACCCAATAAATGATAAATCTGACACGACCTCCTCAGCCTCAGGTCACTCACTTTTTGGGACTTTCTTCTCTCCCAAACAAGGCTTATAGGTTGTCTTAAGTCAGTAGTTAAAATTTAAATAATTATTAAACAGAGAAAAATATGGGTGAATTAATAAACCAAAAAAACACATAAAAAGAAAAAAGCACCATTAAATTCAAGATCAAAATAATTACATGGTTGATTATTTATGTTGATGTGCCAAATCATTATTTTATTGCATAAAATCTCTCAATCAAAACACATTTATCATATGACAAAAGACTCTGAATATAGTGCACAGTGAGTATGTTTTGCAATTTTTGGAGTTTGATATCTGCAGTCACAACAACACCTTTATATATAAGCATATATCCACATGTGCACAAAAAGCTCCACATACTGAAGCCAGCTAATTTGGCATAGTTGAAACAGCTGCATAATTTTGCAGATTAAGCATCTCCCTCTTGTAATCGTCCTGCCAAATCAGTGAAAACTCACTCCACAGGCCATAAGCAAATAATTCCCTACCTTTTTCTCCAGACATGGTGGAGAGTGCGCATGCTTCAATATGTTTACTTGGTGGTCCCACCAATATTTAAAAAAAGAACGAATATTTATTCATATTTAATGGAATTTTTTATTTAAGCATAAACTCACTTTCACAAAACTTGGTTATGCTTTGTGATGCTACACCGTTCTTTTCTTTTATGAGGAGAAGAAAACGCTAGCAGAGATAGTCTAAAGGAAGGGAGGGTGCCTTAAGCCCCTTTTTCTCTCAGTATCTTTTTCTCCTTTTTATTTGACCTTACTGGCGGCACTGTCTCTTTCTCTCTCTGTCTCTCTCTGTCTCCCGTCATTACTTTGTGCCTTGCTTTCACCACGGGGTCGTCTAGAGTCCTGCTGGCCAAAATCTATGAAAGGCGCTCAGCTTATGCAGCCTATTTCATTCCTTCTACAGGGCAAAACAGTAAGATTTTTTTCAGCTGCCCCAGTGCTCTCTCTGACAACATTTCATTTTCCTAGCATCACCATAAAAAAAAATTTAACTCTATATTTAGCATGTATTTTTATGTTGCAAAAAATATATTTAGACTTTTATGAAATGCTAAGTTTTATTTACCAAAAAAATGTAGAGTTTAAAACAAATGTGCCAGATCATCAGACATAGGATGTAGTGACAGTGCAGAGACAGTTGTGACAGTTGTGTCAACTGGCCTAAAACTCTCTCACACTGCCCCCGGGCCAGCGGACCATTATTGTTGTTGAGCTCTGCTCCATGAATCCTCTCGCACACAAACACACGGTCAGAGCCATAATTTAGATATACTGGGTTTGATTCACCAAAAAGGCAACGCTATCACTAACCTTCAGGAGTGTAAATTCAACACTTTTGTGTCCACTTATAACTAGGGATGGGTACCAAGACCCGGTATTAAACGGGCCCCGGGCTAAATTACGAAAGACCGCTGTATCGATATGCTCAGACGTTGCCGGTTCTGCTGTCGGTACTGGAAAAATAAAGAAAATACACACAGTATTTATTATTGCTATTTATACAACAGTTCTGGTTCTCGAATCTGATTGGCTGAGAGGTCTTTCCAGCCATGCAATATTCTGCCCGTATCACCACAGGAGCTGTTTTACCATTTGAATCACTCCGCTTTTAGCATTCTCACAGGGAACAAGCAAGTCCACCATATTTTTACAGATACTACTGTTATTGTTTCATGGAATGTAGACTTAGGAGTTTTTTTTTTTAGGTGAGAATGTAGTTATTTAGACCGCAAATATGCAATTTTTATGTAACCATAGAGCCTATTCGAAAAATGTTTACACATTCTCAGGCCATGTAAACTGTCAACTTGAGATTTGAATCCGTGGCAGAAGGAAGTAGTTACTCACAAAAGAGGGTTTTTAAATGCAATCCGTTGTTGTTGTTTTTTTTTTTTTTTATTTGACCCTTTATAAAACAAACAAACAAAATGTCTGCACACTGGTGCATTTAAAGTTAGGGGCCCTATTTTAACGATCTAAGCACATGGTCTAAAGCGCATGGTGCAAGTGCACTTAGGGCATGTCTGAATCCATGCCCGGTGCATGGTCTAAAAGGGTTGTCCCTATTCTCTTAAAGGTGATAGAGAGGATTTTTTCGTCAATTGAGAATCCAAACACAGTTACTGAGTTTTTGAAATGAGCGCATGCGTAAGAACAGCCCCCCTCCTTCACAGCTCATTTCGAGGGAACGCCTCCCAAAACTCCTGCACGAGTATTGGAACACGAGTGTTTACCACCGGCATTCGCTGTGTCGTGTTAGTGGATTCATTATGTCTCATAATGAACTCATAATCTGCAGTTGTTACTCCTATCTCCTGACAAAAACATTGCATGCGGCGCCTGTGGAGTGTGGAAAGTTACTGGAGCGCGCAGCCGCGCAAGTCTCTCACAAGGAACGTCATGGCAGTGATTGACAAGCCAGAGGGCCAATCGTTTACGCGATCATTGCGTAAACACGGAACAGCACCAAGTCTTCTAGGCACGGAATGAACAAGTTGGCAACATTTTGCAACATCTATCTTTTCCATTCTTCACGAATCTTTTAGAGACTGGATGCTGAATGGAGAGTGATGCTCAACTTGTCTCTTCAGAATTCCCCAAAGGTGATAGATTGGGTTCAGATCAGGAGCCACTGAATCACTTTTACCCTGTTCTTCTTCAGAAATCCAACAGTGGCCTTAGATGTGTGTTTAGGATCATTGTCATGTTGGAAAAGTGCCGTGGACGGCACCCATGCATACCATTCCTCTGCAGTGTACGCTGTATTGTGTCATGGGAAATAGTCACCCCAGTTTGGCTTTCTACTTCTTTAGATAACTGCAGTGAACTTGCATGCCTTTTTTCTTCAACCCTTCTCATCAGAAGACGCTCCTGTTGAGGTGTTAACTTCTGTGGATGACCTGGATGTCTCTGTAAGATGGTTGCAGTTCCATCTTTTTTTAATTTTTGTACCACTTTTGCTACAGTATTCTGACTGATAAGTAAAGCTTTGCTGAACTTCTTGTAGCCTTCACCTTTCTGGTGTAAAGAAATTATTTTCTTTCTCAGGTCTTGTGACATTTCTCTTCCATGTGGTGCCATTGCTGACGGCATGAAATGGGAAAGGGTTTTAACACGCTTTTATAGTCTATAATGAATACTTGGACTCACCTGTGGTTGAATTCTTGTTAAATTAGACATTTGTAGACTAAAATTTAGCTTTGCTCCAGAGACTTTCAGTGGGGTGTACTCATTTTTGCATCACCCTAATTTGAGTAAAACTGAAAATCTTGTTCTCCAAGTTATATTATTAACCTTAATTTCATGTTATAAGTTAAACAGATGTTATATTAAACTTAGTCTTGTCAACATTTTGGAAATTGTTTTTGTGTTCATTGAGATATTGTTTAAAATGTTACTTTTCAAAGGGGGTGTACTCATTTACGCTGAGATCTTATTCAAGTGGCTGAACAGTATGCGTATTAACCAATTACATCCATCAATGGAGTGGAACTCAATAATGATCAATCAGGATTGTACCATCAGTGAAATTGAGGATTTCTCCATTCTTGTGAAGTACAAAATCTACGGTTTGTGTGCGTGAACATGAGTGTGTTATTCTTAGAGCATCAAGACTCCGCTGATGGAGAGAAATAGCTGCTGCAGGGTACTCATGAATAAAACACCAAAGTTACTCAAGAGCATATCTATTCACACACACATGCACACATACTGAATCTAATGGGAGCTGCATGACTTGATGGTTTACACACTTTTCACACACATACACCCACAAAGAGGGAGCAAAACTAACATAAAATTCAACTACTACAAGATGAAAACAGCTTCGTCAGTAAATGCAAGTGCTGTTTTCTGTCGTAGAAGTTGTGCACGTTGAATTCTATAATAGTTTGCTCTTGAACAGCTTATGTGTGGTCTTGGCCCAGTTATTTTGAAATTTACTCTAGCTCTCTAGAAGTGCAACATCATAATGTCTGGATGTCGGTCCTCACTAAGTGACCTCAAACTCACTAAATAATTCACTGGGCTCTGGGATGCATTGGAATGTTTTTGCA
Organism: Megalobrama amblycephala; assembly: GCF_018812025.1. Classification (NCBI taxonomy): domain Eukaryota; kingdom Metazoa; phylum Chordata; class Actinopteri; order Cypriniformes; family Xenocyprididae; genus Megalobrama; species Megalobrama amblycephala. Next base: position 46,361,065 of record NC_063050.1, read on the forward strand.
ACTTGACAAATGTTGCCACTGCAGCTTCAAAGACAAACTGACAGACTTCATAACGAAGTGGACCGAAACATCAGAGGCCAAGATTTGCAGTCACTCATTTCCTTTCATAGCAACAGGAAGTGACAGACATGGGTGTTTTGAAGGATCCACAGAAATGGGTCTCTGCACTGCAAATAATTTGGTTTATTCAGATTATCCAGAGCCCTTCAAGGTGCTCCAGAAATCCCATCCCTTTGGGTAAACTCCAAAAGGATTAGACATTAAATTCATTATTTTCCAGCCATAACATCAAGCAGCATTGGAAAATGTAATCAGTGTCAAGTATAAAATTACAGACTGTCAAACACGGTTCATTTAAAACATTCCGCACGATACTAAATGCACATATGGGGCAAATAAAACAAAAAGCGTTTCAAAAGGGCAGCATGCTTGTTTGGTGCGCTTGCCCAGTTTAAGTTGCTGTTATTGCATTATGAATTATGACTTCCAATTTATGCATTCTGACCCCTGCATACGCCTACACACTAGGACTTTACATGAGATTTAGAAGCAGGACTGATGAATAATGAACAATCCGCTTCCAACAACTTCAGTTTCCCGTCTGGACCAAATGTACCAGCAAATGGGGATAAACTTCCCTCATTAAAGTACAAGTTCAGACTTCTGTGCCATATCTCAAATTGTGAAATCAAATTTCTGCACCATTTAGTGCACACCCAAAGTTTTAAGCTTTAGCTCTTTCCACTCAAGCACAAATTAGATTTGAAATATCATATAGGCACTACAAATCAGCTTCAAAAGGAATAATTACCTCTGTCAGCACTTCTTATTCACTTAATATTATGACTCACACTTCTTATGGACTAATCTACAGAGTTCGTTTGTTAGCGGAATTAAGCAGATAATAATATATTTAAATTGCCTGCACAAATTGGTATTCTGAAAATAAAAAGGCCTCGTGCTGCAAGCCCGTCTGATGGCAGATTTGTAGCGGAATCTAACAGCCACATAGGGTAACCCGACAGGTTCCTGCTTTGCTTTCATCCCATGTTACTAATGGCTCTAAAGCTTTCATCTTCTACCTTCTGACATATTGAGATTGCTGCACAATCCATGCAAAGGTTGTGCCAAAAGACCTTAGTTCAGAGCTGACCAGCCAATAGCAGCGCAAGATGAAAGCAAAGGCAAAAACCTGACTGATTTTTTAGGAATTATGATTTCCTTTGACTTCTTTTAGGCCAATTTTAAAAGTACCCCATTGTGAAGAGGATTTTATCATTATCTTTACTCCAAGGAGATTAAATGTTCAAAAACTTTTTTTAGTTCCACTTTCTTGAGCTGGATAATTTTAATAAAAGTTTGGAAAAAAATGAGTGTACTGAGAACACATTTAGAAAAAAAACTGAAATCTTAAAAACAACAACAAATTTTGACACTTAAATGAAGAAATATTACATTGTGAATATTTTACAACATTGTTTAATTAGTTAATGCATTAGATATCATGAACTAACAATAAGCTATTGTTTTTTACAGCATTTATTAATCTAGGTTGATGTTTATTCATAAAAACACTCTTAGAGGAAAAAAAAAAAAAAAAACGTTCAATGGGGTTCAATATAGAACACTATGATTCTTAAAGAACACTCTATGCCAAAAAGGTTTTATAAGGAGAAAATTTATTTCATGTTTAATGATTATTTAATTTTTTTTTTCTAGTGATAAAGCATGTTTACTAGCTCCTTAATTCATAAAATTTATTTAAAATTAAAAATAAATGAAAAATGAATGAATTAAAAAAAAAAAAAAAATGAATGAATTAAAACTAAATCAATAAAATAATCCCATGATGGGAACACCTAAAATATAGGGCTGCACAATAATCGAATTTCTAATCGCGATTACGAATGGCACGATTACTTAAAAAATATCCACTTAAATTATTCTGTGTGTTTAAAAGGTTTGTTGAGACAAAGTCTTTGGTGCATGTTATGTTGTGAGAGGCGAATCACGACTACCAGTGACGTAAGTGTACAATTATTGATCGAACACGCGAAACACAAGCACCCGCCATTTTTAAAAAGCTGTGTACACAGCTTATATATTTACTTCACAAACTAACTCTACAAACATGGAAAACAGTGATAGATCATTCAACCTTATGCTAACACCGCATCTACACCAGACGTGACAAACCGAACGTTGCAAAGCACTTGGGCTACAACAGAAATAGAATGGGGAATACGTTTACTATCAGGAAATTGTGTCGCGTCTCATCTAGTGTAGATAATTTCACTGATTATAATGGGTTAAATTGTCTTTTGACGCATCGCGCCACTCGTGTCTGGTGTAGACACGGTGTAAGAACAAAATCCAGTCCGACTTTGAGTGGACCAAGCAAAACATGATTGTATTTCTGCTCAGCTAGCGACATTGGACATCAACCACACGGCAAAAGCGAATACTTTTTCATATACTGTCTACTTTTTTTGTATAACAGTTCTATCTAATAACGTATTAGACAGGACTGTTAAAGAGATTGTAAACTAATGAGAGACAGAGAATGTGAGCACTGTGTGCTCAGGCTCTGGCAGAGCTGTTCTCAGCATCGTCAAAATAAATGTCCGCCGCGCTGTCAAAATAAAAGTCACAACATCAAGTGCGGCTTACATCACTTCAGAGTTCCTACTGGCAGTATGAATTCAACCATGAAAATGGCCCATATGTTTATTACTATTTTTGTATTACAAACCTGATTCCAAAAAAGTTGGGACACTGTACAAATTGTGAATAAAAACAGAATGCAATGATGTGGAAGTTTCAAATTTCAATATTTATTCAGAATACAACATAGATGACATATCAAATGTTTAAACTGAGAAAATGTATCATTTTAAGGGAAAAATAAGTTGATTTTAAATTTCATGGCATCAACAAAAAAGTTGGACAAGGCCATGTTTACCACTGTGTGGCATCCCCTCTTCTTTTTATAACCGTCTGCAAACGTCTGGGGACTGAGGAGACAAGTTGCTCAAGTTTAGGAATAGGAATGTTGTCCCATTCTTGTCTAATACAGGCTTCTAGTTGCTCAACTGTCTTAGGTCTTCTTTGTCGCATCTTCCTCTTTATGATGCGCCAAATGTTTTCTATGGGTGAAAGATCTGGACTGCAGGCTGGCCATTTCAGTACCCGGGTCCTCCTTCTACGCAGACATGATGTTGTAATTGATGCAGTATGTGGTCTGGCATTGTCATGTTGGAAAATGCAAGGTCTTCCCTGAAAGAGACGAAGTCTGGATGGGAGCATATGTTGTTCTAGAACTTGGATATACCTTTCAGCATTGATGGTGCCTTTCCAGATGTGTAAGCTGCCCATGCCACACGCACTCATGCAACCCCATACCATCAGAGATGCAGGCTTCTGAACTGAGCGCTGATAACAACTTGGGTTGTCCTTGTCCTCTTTAGTCCGGATGACATGGCGTCCCAGTTTTCCAAAAAGAACTTAAAATTTTGATTCATCTGAGCACAGAACAGTTTTCCACTTTGCCACAATCCATTTTAAATGAGCCTTGGCCCAGAGAAAATGCCTGTGCTTCTGGATCATGTTTAGATATGGCTTCTTTTTTGACCTATAGAGTTTTAGCTTTTAGGCAACGGCGAATGGCACGGTGGATTGTGTTCACCGACAATGTTTTCTGGAAGTATTCCTGAGCCCATGTTGTGATTTCCATTACAGTAGCATTCCTGTATGTGACGCAGTGCCGTCTAAGGGCCCGAAGATCACGGGCATCCAGTATGGTTTTCCGGCCTTGACCCTTACACACAGAGATTGTTCCAGATTCTCTGAATCTTTGGATGATATTATGCACTGTAGATGATGATAACTTCAAACTCTTTGCAATTTTGTCTGAGAAACTCCTTTCTGATATTGCTCCACTATTTTTCACCGCAGCATTGGGGGAATTGATGATCCTCTGCCCATCTTGACTTCTGAGAGACACTGCCACTCTGAGAGGCTCTTTTTATACCCAATCATGTTGCCAATTGACCTACTAAGTTGCAAATTGGTCCTCCAGCTGTTCCTTATATGTACATTTAACTTTTCCGGCCTCTTATTGCTACCTGTCCCAACTTTTTTGGAATGTGTAGCTCTCATGAAATCCAAAATGAGCCAATATTTGGCATGACATTTCAAAATGTCTCACTTTCAACATTTGATATGTTATCTATATTCTATTGTGAATAAAATATAAGTTTATGAGATTTGTAAATTATTGCATTCCTTTTTTATTCACAATTTGTACAGTGTCCCAACTTTTTTGGAATCGGGTTTGTATTTAAAGAAGAAACCAAACCAATATACAGTTGACATTTGAGGCCTAATGCTATAGAAAAGCATTAAAGTGTGTTTTCAGCTTGTTTTTTATTTTTATATAAAATATAGCTTTATACCATTGTTTGAAGCAACCGCATGCCATTCAACACATCATTCGATGTACATTGTGATAATCATAATTAATAATCGCAATTACAATTTCAAGGGAATAATCAACATTTATGATTTTTGACATAATCGTGCAGCCCTACTTAAATATTATATATGCAGCACTTGACAGAACCCTTTAAGGTTCCATATAGAACATTATCTTATATATTCTATAATATATATCTATATATATTCTAGAGTATACGTATACATTATCTTCTAAGAGTAAACAAGCATATATATATATATATATATATATATATATATATATATATATATATATATATATATATATATATATATATATATATCAGGGGAATTTCCTTCGAGGAGGCAAGGGAGGCAGTGCCTCCTCAAAAAAAATAGGATGAGAAAATAATCCATATTACATATAAAACAACACAAATATTACAAATTATGATGGGGGAAGTCACGTGAGAGGAGGCAATGTCTCCATCGTGCTATGATTGGATGTAACTGGTTATGATTGGATATGATTGGTTTGTGCGATAAATCCCGCGTGCACGTTCCGCGTGTCAGTATGAATGAACAAATGATGGAGTCAATGGGAAGACTAATTGAAAAGTAAGTAAACAGATCACCCAGTTAGATATCACCGCTTTATGTCACGTCAAAATAAAACTTGAAATGGACTGAAAACATGATGACTGCAGGGTTTTTTTAGTGCAATCAGCTTGGTGAAATTAAAAATACAATTCGTGTCTGTGACAGACAGTGTTTACGGAGCATGACTGATGATCCAAAATAGCTTAAGTTGACAATTAAAATAAAATATATAGTTTAAATTAATATTGCCTTTAGTTATTATTTTGGAATGAATGTAGAAATGCTCAAAACACTAACTTGATGACACTGACTTGGTTTTGATAAATAGAACATTTATTACAATACATTGTTAATGTAAAATTACAAAATAGAATTGTATTTGTTTTCTTTTTTGATGTACTGTAATGTTCATTTAACAAGGAAGATGTGTCAACGTTAAGAGTAATGCACATGAATTTACATTGATTTATAAATAAATAAAAAATGTGCCTCATTTCAGAACACCACTGCACGCCACTTATATATATATACGTATATATAAGTGGCCAACAAATGTGAAATGGATCAAAATATGTTGTATATATATATATATAACATTAGCTAATCCATTAGGTATTATGAACCAACAATCAATATATATGTATGTACTATATATATTACAACATATTTTGATCCATTTCACATTTGTTGGACGTTACATTGCAATTTCACTGAAATGTTCAAAATCCAGTATTTTTGGATAGATATGCTAGATAGCACCTTGAGGGGGCAGATATTTAACATAAACTGGAAATAAGCCTATTCTATCTGAACATAATTCATATTTCATTGAAATGTTAAGAAATCCAGCATTTTTCATATATATGCTAGATAGCACCTTGAGGGGGCAGAGATTTAGCATAAACTGGAAATAAGCCTATTCTATCTGAACATAATTCATATACACTGTCTGTGCTTCATATTGGTTTTAAGCAGAAAAAGTATCTTTCACTTGACCTTTAAAATGTCCCTTGCCTTCAAATTCTCAGTTGGCTTTCTTATATTAATCTCGCATAAACATCTTTCAATAGTAAAAACATTCAAATCACTGTACAATTTTATTGATATAAAACAGTCTGCACAGTGTAATAAACACATTTATCCATCAAATATATTTGGACCAGTAGAACAATGTCAGACTGACAGGGCTGGGTGTGTGTGTGTGACCTGAGCTATGTGATCAATATTTCATTGGATTTTTGCAGTGACAGTAAGCATATCACTCTGGCACATGCTGCTGCCTTTCAATGTATTTGTATGGCATTGATAAGCACAGTGTGAGCTCAGCTATTAGAACAAAGCCCTGCTGCTAAAACACACACTCAATTCTCTTTCTCTCGATCTGGTTCTCCTCCTTTTCCTCTTCTTTTACAATACAAACACACACACACACAATGCCATGCCATTACTGCACTGCTGGTTGCTGTATTATGCCTAAACACACACAGCAGTGAGCCAAAGACTTATTCAAACACTGTTAGCATGTTAGAGGAATCATTCATGTTCGTTTGGTATGATATATTTATTTGTGTGCAATAATAATTTAGTGAATAACGGTTTTCATGAGCTCTCTGCATATGAAATATCCTTTTTAAATTTATGCTACTCTGCAGTAAAAAGAGGTCAGCTAGTGTTACCGTTGACTGCTTGATGCAGAGACATCGCTGCTGACTGCACAACTGACAAATGTCAATCAAAAAAGGTTCTGTTACCCTTCAGTGGTTTGGATGGTTTGGAATCTGAATCTGAATGAATGTGAGGAGCCAAAATCACTTAATGGTCTACAGCAGTGATTCGCACACAACGGGTACTTAAGCAGGTTCCAGGGGGTACTTGGAAAGATTTCAGTTTTACTTTGTTAAATCTATATATATATATATTTATAAAAAAAAGAAAAAAACATTCCAAAAACTACAAGCTACTTGGTGAGTCTGTTTTTCACTAATAAGGCTGTGGGGGTTCAAAAGACAAAAGGTTGAGGAAACCTAGTCTTGGCCTTATAAAACTTTTAGAATACAATGGAATATACTGAAAAAAAAAAAAAAAACTTAAAAAAAAAAAAAAAAATTCTATAAAAAAAGCTATTAAAAAAAACTAGAGAGGAGCTTATTTACTGTTAACTATATATGTATTTTTGAATAAATTTGTCATGAAGACATCTTTATGAAAACTACCTTATGTGCAACTGAGTTTTCAGTTTTTATTTGAGTGTAATTATTATACCTGAAAATAAATAGCAGTTAGATATAATAGTTTGGGCTCTGTTTTTAATTTTAACCATCTAACCTTACAGCAATGCACCAAATGGGACAGTTCCCTGCATAGTTTACAACATTAGTTTGGAGAGATTTTTTTCTTTAAGAAAATCAAACTATCAGTATCAGCAGATATCATTCTGAACAATCGTCTCTCAGTACCGGCAGAGAAATTTAGAATCAGTATATCTCTAGTAAAAATGTATGTTTTTTTTTTTTTTTTTTTTACAGTTTTGTACTATAGCATTTTACTGTAAATTACCTTACTAAACACAGTGGAATTTTTTTAAATGAGTTTAATGCTGCATTATATGTCATTTTAAAACCAAATGCTATCAAATGTATTTATTTCATGTAAAAACTATGAAATACCATATAATTTACAGTGAAAAACAGTAAAGGACATTCCCAGAAATCCCTGTTTGACGCATCACATATGATTATATTTTATATAAATACTTTTGTTGTTTCTTATTCTTATTATTATCAGTGATGTACATTAGGGTGTTTTGTGCTACATTTTCTGTTATTTAGTGAATGTTTATTGCATTATTTTAGTATCATGTGTGTTAACTTGATGGTGTTTTCTCTACTTACAATGAACTTGTATTCATCATGTGGTCTTCTGTTTTACCGCCTGTATTATTACGGTGACTATTCATACATTTTAAGGTGAAAAGCTGAATGAAAATATACAGCTATAAGTTGTGAAATATACAGGAACCAATAAGCCATTCTGTAATACAGGAAATATTGTCATATAATTTTTTATGGTGGATGTCTGGCAACCACAGCTGCCAGCTTTTTTTTTTTGTTTGTTTGGTTTTTTTTTTGGACATTTAGGATTTTTTTACAATGTAGAACTGAATGAAATAAGAAAAAAGAAAACAACACAGGACAGAACAACTCACAAAACCAAATCTTTGCAATCTAGTGGCGATTTCAGAAAGGATTCCTGACAGAAAAATGAATCTGCTTTGACAATTTACTATAAAAAAAATTCCTCAAACCTGACCGCTGTACATGTGGATCTACGTAGTGCAGGTTTAACTGTCTTTGAGGATCGTCGAAAACATCCCTCATAAGATGATTATGCAATGTAAAGAGTATATGGTGCACTGCACTGTAGAGGGATGAATGATACTGCTTAAAGAAGTTCCCATGATGCCATGCGTGTTTGGCTTGCCCCCATGGGGGCTTCATTAAAAGATCAAACTATCAAAACCAACAAATTTCTCCCTCACTCAACCCTTCTTCTATACATCTCTAACCGTGTCTTTCTCATGTGTGTGTGTTTAACAGCTTTGAAACAGAAGGTCCCTGTGGTTTCTTATTCTTTTTTGATATAACAATTCTAATAAAGGAGGAACATGCGAGCAGCAGCGTACAACTTTTTTTTTTTGCATGCATGCATGCATGCATTTTGATTTTGATCTCTCGTTTTCACCGTTCTGAGAGCCCTTTGAGAGTAACCGTGTGATTGCAAGTGCACGCGTTTTAGGATGTGGGAGCACATGTTGCATGTAATCCCTTTCCTGGGGAAAATTCCTCCACAATCTTCACAGTAACAGCTGGGGTTACCGTGACAACACCCCATTACTGTTGTGCTAACACTCCAGTAGCCTTGGCAACACCATGGCGACACCATGGCAACAGAGCCTTTTTTCAGAGATAAGAGAGGTGGTTAGCGCCGCAGACAGGGAGCATTTAAATTCATCACCCTCGTCTTGCATCTCCCCTCTCGTGTGCCGCTGTCAGCGCATTACTTTTATATAAATTGGATTCAATTCATTTTTCAACGCAGTTTAAGTGCTTTATTGTTGAAAAATGTGATCAACTGGAAATGTGGCCTTTGAGTCTCAATCCAAATGCAGGGCAATGTTATAAAGATGATGATACTGCCACGCTCACTGCCTGTGTTTGGAGATCCTCTAATATTTATCATCTGGCCCTCAATCTATACGTCTTCATCTGCGTCTCTCCCTCACTTGTGCGGAGGAGAGTTGAACAGTCGAGCTTTATTCTGTCAGGCTGTAATTAGCTTTCAGATTCGATGACACGTCTTTTGTTTATTCATCCTTTGCGGTGTCTTTTTCCTCATTGAAGCATGGCTTGGAGGAGTAACATCCTTTATATCAGAAGAGAAATAAAACCGTGTTTCACATTCTCAGAACACTCCCTCACTTCTCTCAGAATTCTCCCTGTTCCCTCACGCTATTCTTCTCAAAGACTTTAACTTTTAAAACGCAGTCGTGTTTCCTTTCTTTTTTTCCCATCCCACTCTCCCTGTTGTCTTGTTCTCTAATTCCCTTCCTCCCTCCTTCCGTCCATATGTTTGTTGTGCTTTTCCTCTAAACTCTTGTTCAGATCTCTCTCTCTCTCTCTCTCTCATGGCCTCTCTTTGCTGATACTAATGTCTGTTTGCTGTTTTTGTAACTTCCTGTAACTGAAGCCAATCTGCAGCAGATATAGGGCACTCAAGGAAATAAGTCAACAATTTAAGTTGTCACTGAACTCAGAGGAGACGGTCAGCTCACTAATGCTATACGCTGTGCTGCAATCAGACAATCGCTAATGCGTCTGACATTTGTTCTGTCTGACCCTGCATGCATAATGCCACTAATGACTACAATCTGAAACTCTGCCTCAAAATACAAATAAACAAATAATGACTGTGATCACAGGGATTAAATATATACTTGAATTGAGAATTGCTAATTATCATTACTGTTATTATTATTAGTAGTAGTATTAAAATTCATTTACAGCTAAGAGTTTTACTTTAAATTCCTCAGTAAAAAAACTCCATTTACTCTCTATTTAATTCCTGTCCTGTCCAGGAGAAACTGTTGAGATAAAGGAAATCTCAAGTTGTTTTTCTGCACCATTTAACACAATTTAGTCACATCCTCATCACATCCTCATGAACTTAAATAGTTTTAAGCTGTCTCCTCATCGTAAAATGCAGAGTTTAGAAATGTCTATCACTGCAAATGCTAAAATCAAAGTCAAGCTTGTTTTTCCGAACACTTTGTTCAATACCACTCTTAGTAAACCCACAGAAAAGACATGGCAGATGTGATGTCTGGTAACACCTAGCATCCATTTGCAAGAACTGAACATCCTGTCTAAACCAGTCATGACATGACAAGTTTCCAGCAATAAGTAATGTGTCTCTCCTCACACGTGCAGTGAAAACGCTGCACGACATGGCATAAATCACAACCAATCAGAAAAGATTTCATGTTTAATATAGTGTTATGTGGAGAGTGATTCTGAATCAGGAAGATTTTACTGTGAGGCAGAGAAGATACAAAAAAGAGAAACTAAGTTACGCCTCTGCTTGTCATGGCTGGTAAGGACAAAAACACAAATCAATTGACAATTTATATTTATAATATTTTTATAGAAATATTTAGGATTATATATATATTAGGGGTTGGACAAAATATCGATACATCGATATATCGTCGTCCGATACGAGAATCCATACGCTTAGGCTTTTATACCATTGATGCGACAAACGTAGACATCTTTGACGTTCTTCACCGAGCGCTTACACAGATATACACGGGAGTGTTTGAAAGCAGGCATCTATCAGCGGATTCGTCAGTCAGCGGATATATTAGGTATCCGCTGATAGATGCCTGCTTTCAAACGCTCCCATGTGAATCTGAAGCACTCAGTGAAGAGCGTCAAAGATGTTGATCATTATAGCCAATCACAGACATATCGGTACACACAATGGCCAATCAGAGGTGTTTACGAATCCGCTCAACAGCGCTCAAAATGCTAGGCTATGCTGCTAACATTTTTAACATTTTAAAATACGCTACCTACCTCGGTACCTTTGGCAACACTATTCCCAGGATTATCTTAAGGAAGCTGATAAACACTGAGATGTTCCCAGGTTTAAATAATAGAGGTTGGTATTTTTTAACTTAGGCTAAATGTGTCAGTTTACACGCAAAGAAAAGTTTGTTTTTTAAAAAAGAATAAGCATAAAAATTTTTATTTTCTTAAAATGTTAAATTTAATAACAGACTGAAAAACCTTTTGTTCTTTTTCTTACAGTTTGGACATGCACTTAACCTTTTCACTGGCATTTTGTTTTCATAGTTAGACAGATATTGTGATGTATCATTATAGGATTGTCTAGCAATATATCGATTATCACAGAATCGCTGTATCGTGGTATTATCGTGAGCCATGTATTGTGATCGTATTGTATCGTGAGGTACCCTGCGATTCTTTATGTACATATATAAACTAGAACAAAATAAGAATAAATATAAATATAAAATACGATGATGATACGATACGGGATGGGGTTTGGACTTCACTGGGCCATTGCAATACCTTTATTCTTTTCTTTTTCAGCCATTACATTTGCTGGTGATATTCAGATCATTGTCTAGTTGCATGACCCAACTTTGGCCAAGCTTTAGCATGTCAGATGGATGGCCTTCACATTTGACTCTTGAATACTCTTGAATACTTTGGTATACAGAGAAGTTGATGAGGTTCCCAGGGCCTGTGGCTACAAAACAAGCCCAAAATCATCACCCCTCCACCAGCATGCTTGACTTTTGGTATGAGATGTTTGTGGTGATATGCTATGTTTAGTTTTCACCAAACTTGGCGCTGTGCATGATGGCCAAACATCTCCAGCTTGGTTTTGTCTGTCCAAAGGACTTTGTTCCAGAAGTCTTGTGGTTTGTTCAGATGCAACTTTGCAAACCTAAGCTGTGCTGCTGTGTTCTTTTTAGACAGAAGCAGCTTTCTCCTGGAAACCCTTCCAAACATGCCATACTTTTTCCGTCTTTCTCTAATTGTACTGTCATGAACTTTATCATTTAACATGTTAACTGAGGCCTGTAGAGTCTGAGGTGTAGTTCTTGGGTTGTCTGCAATTTCTCTGAGCATTGCATGACCTTGGGGTGAATTTGCTGGGAGGTCCAGTCCTGGGAAGATTGGTGTTTGTTTTGAATGTCTTCCACTTGTGAATAATCTTCCTCACTGTAGAATGATGGACTTCAAATTGTTTGGAAATGGTTGAATAACAACATTTGCTTCTCTAAGATCATTGCTGATGTCTTTCCTCTTTGAAATAGTGTTAACACACATCTGAAGGCTCCAGACCAGCAAACAGCCAGAACTTCTGCTTTTATAGAGGTGATCACTCTTGCTGATGATCAATTATTCAAAGGTATTTGATTAGCAGTGCCTGACCATTACTTACCCTCTTAATTCCTAAGGAAGCAGTAAGGGTGTCCTTAGTTTGTCACCCATGGCTTCTCCATTTTGGCCTAGTTTTTGTTAAAGGTACAATTTGTAAGATATTCGCAGTAAAATATCCAAAATCCACTAGGCTAGTGTTATATATTTTGTCCAGCTGATTACTAACAATATCTCTAATGTTTTTAACTACTTGTAAATCATGAGAAAATTCCCATTCTAAACAGTGACACGGGGCAGTGCAGTCGCCTGTCAATGACGTCAGTTACCCTTTGTTACCGCCTTTACTGACGTAGAAACCACATGACAACAGTGTCGTGGACAAATGCGGAAGTAGTGTCTAGCGTCCAGCAAACCACTAGCTTGCTTCAAGCAGTTCCTTATTTACTTCTTGCACGTTTTATGGTGGATTGTGTTACTTATTTATGGAACATAATTACTGTTTACCATCTGCCGCTGGTTCTGTCAACAAGGACAGCTCCCGTAAACGTAAGCGTACGGGCCAACCAAACGACCCAAGAAGATTTTGGGACAAGAGGAGAGAAAGAGCGAGGATCAATATCGGTGTTGCATTTTCTAGATGGAGAGAGCTTCGCGACAAACTTCACCTAGAAAGAGATGCCGATCTCGCTTGTGTTTTACTCGACAGGTGAGTTGTTTTGATTCGTATCTTTACACAAAACGTATGCCATTATAACGATCAACACAATTAGTATTATGGGGCATACACGCCAAACACGGGGCATCGCGTCTCTAGACCCGCGCGGGGCACCGCGTCTGATCCATAGTCTGATCGCGTCTTTGCATTGACTTTGTATGTAATCTACTTGCGCAAATCGTTGAACTCGCGTTTGCTATGTATGCCCAATTATTGTGTTTGAATGTACACGAGTGTATATATTTGTTGAACAAGTGGTAATCGTTTTCATATCATCTGACTAAACAGTAATCAATTAATTTGATAATTTACTGTCAAACTATATTTGCTGTATTGTATTGCAATATAGCATGAGGCAATATGTAATGGTGGCATGTGAAAATTGTCTTTTTCAGACACTTACGAAATCCAGTATTGGATAGATTTTGTTAGTTACTGTAGCAGCTACAGTGTAGTTATCATAATTTTACATCATAATAAAATAAAAATTGTGCTGTCAATACATATGATACATACGGTAAAAAGTAATAAAAGTTCCGCTGCTCGTGAGGCGTGTTGCGCAATCGCTCCAGCGGCCTCGTTCAGCTCCCACAACACTCGGTCCTGCTCTGCTTCATACTACAGTAACGTTAATAATCGCATCTATTAACATGTTTTCTTCCCAAGTCCTATAGACCTCTTTGGAGCAGACGTCACAATTACGTCACTTGCAGCTGCGCGCGCATAGTGGTTGCAGAAAAATAGCGGTAGCAATTGGAGGAAAATGTGCAAAATCCACAGAATAAGAGAAAAACGTTTTGTTGTGCCTCTGGATGTTGGAATCGGAATGCAAAAAAATATAGTCTTCATTTTTAAAGAAAACCATCGTTGAAAACGTCCTTTGAAGCTAAACGGAGACGTTTCACAGACTGGACTGATGACACCAGCAAGGATTAGTCTACTATTAAAGCAGGAATTTGAAGTAAACAGTAAGTCTACATAATATTCACATATGCAGTTCAGAGGACATACATACATAGCAGTTACAGCATGAAATAATATTTAAACCTATAACATTTTACATAGATAACTTTTAAACATAGTCTATAAAATTTTTATTTCACAATTCTGACTTTTTTTCTTGCATTTGCGTGTTTATGACTCCCAGTTCGGCCATTATAACTCGCAATTGTGAGTTTATTTTACAATTCTGAGGGGAAAAAAGTCAGAATTGCGGGATAAATTGCAATTCAGAAAAGACAGGATAACGAGTAGGCTATATATCACAATTCTGTTTTTCTTTGTAAGAAATGTGAGATATAAACTCAGGTTTGCGAGAAATAAAAGTCAGAATTGTGAGACATAAACTCGAAATTAACTTTTTTTTATTCTTTTATTTCGTGGCTTCCATAGACTGCTACTGCTCAACTGTCATTTTCTGCAACCAACTAGGCTCCGCCCATAAAAAATGTCATCGCTGTTTGCAAACACCAAACTGGTCTATTGCACTGTCTGTTGAGGTGGAGACCACATGTCCCAAGATTCCACACTCAAATTTGCCGTCATCAAGCTACGCCTTTGTTTTGAATAGGCCTCTAGCGACCTCTAGCGGACAAAATTATTACATACTGCACCTTTAAATGAATAATGACATGGTGTGATATGTTATGTGTTGTGGTTTTATTTTCCAAATTTTAAGACCTGCCAAGGACCAGATGAATTTTTATTATGTCCTGAAATGGAAAACCTTGGAATTCAATAGGGTGTCCTAACTTTTTCACATGACCATATATATTATTTTATGTATTATATATATATATACACACTGTCATGTGAAAAAGTTATATATATATACAGAGGAGTATATATATATATATACACACACACACACACACACACACACACACAATATAATTATAAAAAATGTGTATAAATGTATATTCCTGTGGGTCCCTGCAGCTAAAATGTTACTTACAACAAAAACTAAAAGCACATAAGGTTCTTCGAACTGCCTGCACTAAAAAGCGTTTAACAGCAATATAATTTTGGGTGGGTGTCAGGATCCCACGCATGAGGAGACAAGCGATTGAGCAAGCCAGTGGTCAGCCATTAAAAATCCTTAAATGGTTTGCTGTCTATGGCCTAAAAATCTGCAACAAGTGTTGTAAATGGACTAGAGATCAGTCACTAATGAACTGTGTAATATCGTTGAGCCACTCATCCATAAAGGGAACTACACTTACAGTTATTTGGTCTGAACATGAGTCTTTTTTATTTTTCCCATATTGCCTGAAGGAGTTGTTTAATTAGTTTAAAGAAGATGTATTATTTCTGGGGCACAGCTGGCTATCAAAGAACATCTGACAGAAAAATTTGACACTGTTCAAAATGAAGGTTCTTTAATGTTTCTTTATATCAACTTGACTTCAAAAAAATATCAAGAATCTAAATGATTTGTTCACAAATATGTTTGACCTGGTTTTCAAGTAAATGAAGAAAGTTACACAGGTTTGGAATGACATGACGGTGACAATGAAATGTTATTTGTCTTTCTAAATTGTCTTTGTGTGGGGGTTCAAATTTTTTAAAAGGCTTTCTTTTATTTTTTATATCACTTGCTCTCTCTGTATCTGTTTGGTAGAGGTCAAACCAATCATGTCAAACCAACTGTGTGATTGTAGGAGTGAAGACTGCAGAACTGACTCTTTTCATGAGTCACGCACTCTTAAATACAATAAATAAACTGAATACTGATCGATAGCATTAACATATTTACCTATTTATTACACTAATGCTGCTGTAGAAAATCAGAACTAGCCAATCTGCTGTACTACTCAAACTACACACATTCACATTCAAATTTTTATCAAAACACGTATGCACAAATGCAAAACATCACTACTAATACTGCTCGTACCTTGGGTTAGGGTTTTTCGAAAGTATTAAAATCCGGTGTGTAATGTGTTGGTGTTACAGACATAAATGATACCACAAATCATGTTGGTTGCGGAGGAGAGGTGTGCTATTACATTTCTAAGTGATCAGATTTATGATTTTGCCTAGAGCATGTTAAAAGGGAGAAAATGTATCACAAACTTTCACTAAAGGAAGAACCCGAGCCATATCTAGGTACTAGAACATCAGAGACTTTAGTTCAGGCTCTTTAGATTAGCAAACACCGGAACACCATAGCAACTGCACAGCAACTGAAGACAACTCAGAACACATTAGCAACCACACAGCAACGTCCTGGCAATCATCCCAAACACCCTAGTAGACATTAAGAATATCTAAGCCAGAGAATTTTCAATTTCATATTTAATTTTAAAGCTATAGTCCCCCCAAAAATGAAGATTCTGTCATCATTTACTCACCCTCATGTCATTCCAAACCTGTATGTTTGGACTTACATTTTATGAACAAAAAAGAAAACACTAAAATGTAACATTTCTCAAAGTATCTTCTTTTATGCTGCATTGATGAACTATCCCTTTCATTTTCTCTCAGATGTTTCTCAGCGATTGCGTCCTACCCTTAATGCCACTAGTGATTTTTGAAAGACCCTGAGATAATGCAAATAACTCTCAATTAGTCTGCCTTTGTTCTGCCTAATGTTCATCTGTGGCATATTAATCATAAGGGTAATTGGGATTAAATCCTTTGTGGAAGTTCAAATAAGGTAACATATACACATTACCTTGTACATTTTAACCTAACATGATAACTTGATTGTTATTAAAATAACTTCATGGACACATTATGAATTAACTTCTTGTAGGTTTTCTTGGCAAACCTTTAATAATAGCGGAGCATAAAAGAAAACATTGTTTATTTCGCATATAGTAAACTCAGCATGAATGCTGGCAAAATGGCACCTCTAACACTAATAAATGAAGAATTTTCTTGTTCTGAAATGGAACAGAGCTACTGTATCTCCCTCTCTCCCATCCCTGATTTTTTGTTAGTGTGCGAGTGTGTGTTTATACTGCACACTTCCCACGCGCAGTGAGCCTATGACTTGCATAAGAGAACCTCACCTCTTTAACTCTCTCTCAAACACACACACACACACAAAACACACGCAAACACAAATCAAGCTCTTCACTTAGTAACCAGACTGATATTTCATTAAAACCAATAAAACAGGCAATTTTTCAAAACGCTGGAAGATGTTGGAAAGCCGAGCGCTGAAATTGCTGTGCATAAATATCACAGCAATGTCAAAACCAAATCACAGACAAAGCAAACCACGATAAGCACAATAAGCTTTAAGTCCATGGTTCGGTTCACTAATAGCATATGTTTTGTGAACACAAAGATCAGATTCACTTTGACAAATACAAATATTACAAATATTTTTGGGCATTGCAAGTAAGCTTATAAATATTATAAGTGACAGGAACACCTGTCTATGGGTGCAATTCTTGGTCACAGTAAAAAATCACGGCCATTTGATACTAGGTGGCGCTATAACAAACAGCTATAACTACACAATCGTTAGTCTGATTGACTTGAAAACTGGCAAAAAACATGGCCGCCATTGGCCAATGAAATTTGAGCACCTATTAGACAAGGTTAACGAAGGCCGATCGGAAAAAAAAAAAAAACGGTGGGCATGTTCGACACATGGTCCTAGAGGTCTGTAAAAATTTTGAAAGAAATCTGCCACTAGGTGGCGCTAACGAGTTTTTTATGCTTCTGTAATCACATGGTGTTTCAGACATACACATAATATGCACATAATTTGATAGATCTCTTCATGCTGAACAACTTTGCCTCAAGAACCACTGCTGTCAATCAAATCGTTAATTAAATATTCGCGATTATGTAAAAAAACGTACTTTTGCAAAGTAGTCCTAGGTTTTTAGCCTGATTGGAACAAAACCAGTACAGAACAAATCTCTGGACTTTCTAGGTCAATAATTATAAAAAAAAAAAAAAAAAAAAAGGACTTTACCCTTTGGGTAGCTATAACAGGGTCAATTAGAAAAGGGGCGTGGCCAAGTGAACACAAAAGCCTATATCTCCTAAATGAAAACTCAGAACTTCACGAAAATATGTGAGCATATGCAACATATGATTCTAAACAAGCATGCAAACTTTTATGGAGATCGGACTATAGGTGGTGCTATAACTGTTAAAAAGCTTTAAAACCAATTTAATTCAGTGATTTGCCTGTATTAGCTGTAAATGATCTTTTCCTTCTATGATTTAAGTGGTTACAGGCTTCCTAAATAAAACGTAATATATTTTTGCTTAAAGGCCTTAAAGCGCTTGAACCCCGATAATTGCTGCTTGAAGCTATATTATTGTATTTATTTATGCTTTTAATTAGTGTATTTGTACTTATTTTTATTACAGTTCACTTGTGTTTAATAATGTTTGAACTTTATTAGTTGGACTAGTAGTTTTTGCTGTGGTATCAAAGAAGTACTGCTTTAAAGAAGTGTGCTTTAAATAATAAATGGATTGCAAGGATGCACTGATTTGATCGAAAGACAGTAAAGAGATTTATAATATTACAAAAGATTTCGATTGAAAAAAATGTATCATGGTTTCCATGAAGACATTAGAATAAGAAATGCTTTTTAAACACCAAATCAGCATATTAGAATGATTTCTGAAGGATCATGTGACACTAAAGTCTGGAGTAATGATGCTGAAATTCAGCTTTGACACCACGGGAATTACACTTAAATATAAGAAAAGAGATTAAATTGTCATATTGTGGGTGTAACGGTGCACATATTCGTACCGAACCATTTTGGTACAGGACTTCGGTTCGGTACACATGTGTAATGAATGCATTACATTGCAACATTAAGGATCCTGTTTGGAAACACTTCGGTTTCCTGATGAATTACAACAACGGACAAAGACAGATGGATGAGACGAAAGCAGAACACTATGAATACAGCACTGTAGCCTAACCACCAATAATAGAAATAAGCTCTGCGTTTTGTTGGTTTCAATAAAAAATTCGGTCCATTATATCATGCAATTCAAAGGCGGAAACAATATGTCATGTAGCATTTACCTCTGAAAAGCCATTCAGTGTCCACAGCTTGTTAGTTCGCATTTTAGTTTGAGAAATAAACTCTTTCGCTTAATATATGCACTGTATTAGCCTATATAGTCATTATATTTTAATTAACCTGTTAGTGATGTCTTGATTATTTAATGTTTAAATAAATCTGTCATGAAAACGACAGCCACTGTGTATAAATGTTTATATTACAACAACGAATTGAGGCAAAACATCATATTATTAGATTTAAAAGTTAATGCAAACACTGCATTAAGTGCAGCTTACATGTTTGCATACAATTAGTTATTTGAGTGTTGATTATTATATCTAAAAATAAATAGCAATTGAATTTAGGCTGATAGAAATTTTATGTTTAGTTTTCTTCCCCCTGCTGTACTGAACCTTGACTTCAAAACTGAGGTACATACCGAACCGTCAGTTTTGTGTACCATTATACCCCTATGTCATACTATTTCACAATATTAATGTTTTGCTGTATTTTTGATCAAAATAAATGCAGCCTTGGTGAGTATAAGAGCCAACTTTCAAAAACGTAAAATAAAAAATTCTCACTGACCCCAAACTTTTATACGGTAGTGAATGTTACATTGTGTAAACCTAAAATGGAACTCAAGTGTGGAATCACCTAAAGAGGTGTGACTCTCAGACTGGCTATAAATGTAAAGGCAAACTGAAGCGGATCAAATACTGTCTGTATGTATGCTGTCAATCCCCTTCTCTAGCTTGCAATAGCCTTGAGTAAACCTGTAACCAAGGTGACAGTACACGAAAGTAAGCAATGAGACCTTTTATGGCATCTTTAAGTATAATTTGTATTCTAAACAGTTTGGCATTTCAGGCAACTCCCGCTGTTTTCTTTCTATCAGATGTGTGTAAAATACTGTGCTCTGTTTTTGTGCAGTTCATCTTTTTTTCTACACTATATTCCCACCACGTAACAGTTTTATCTCACTCTCAAACACAATACCCCATTCTCTGTCATTTTTCATAACCGGAGAGATGCTGACAGCCCTAACATCAGTGATTGACAGCAAAGAATAAACCACAAAGTGCATGCTAATGTCATATGCATGTCAATGACTAGCTTACTGTGGTTCGTACAGCATTTTATCAACTGAACTTTCTCACGAATGTTGTTGTGACTATGAAAATTTAGTCACTTTGGTGACTATGCTGCTGTGTGAATATAGACATGCTACCCTCTCGCTGTTCAATGACAGATATGTCATCTGTATGTATGGCGCATAGTATACCTTCTGCAAATGTAGTATGTTTTCTTTATCCTTCTTTAAGGACTCTAGTACATAATGCAGCTGGAAAGAGAATGTCATCTGACCTTCTTCGTAAATTCAAAAGAACATTTTACCTTTTGAAGCTAGTTGGTGAAATGTCCACTTGTCAATAAAAACCAGATTTCTGCCTGGGGCACTGTGGGAGGACAACATCTTTCTCTCGCTTCCTCTCTCTTTTTCCCTTGTACTCCTAAAGGTATTTAGAGGACACTCCAATGGACAAAAAATAAATAAATAAATCCTGAAGCTAGAGAGTCTCTTAACTAAATCTGTTTATTCAAGTTACATAAGACTAATTCTACATGGCTTGATTAATTTGAAAAAAAAAAAAAAAAAAAAGATAAATTAATGCAATTACTCCTGACCATAAATAAATTGTGTTCAATTATATGCAAATAAAATAAATACTAATGACTTCTAAAGCCACTTTTTGTCATGTCTATTCAATGCTTTCGTCTACCACATTAATGTAACGTTTTCAAATTTTCCTCCTTTGGAGGTTTTTCTCAGCAAATATTGATATGCACAATAAAACTGATTATTTGGTTATTGCCCCATGTCATTAATTTGATTCAAATCTTTAAATTGATTAACAACCTATTATGCACTAAATTCATCTATAACATCTACTACCTGTCGAGCAACAACTGTGCAATTAACATGAGGACAAACATGTTGCTTGTGTATGTATTTATGTATGTATCCTTTGATGTGCATCATGTGCCTGATCTGTAGCACTAATACTGATTACATAATCATCATTTAAAACTTGTTGACAGTAGCACACCGCAGCACACTGTTGGTTAATTAATAGTGGAAAAACACTCCTGTTGAACATGCACTGAGCAAACACTTGATAAGAAGATGAGGCAAAGGAAGATAATGACGCTTCATAAACGTAATAAGCACGAAATGTTCTATTTCTGTAATATATCTCTGGCAGACACGCGGACACATGCACACACACAGAATGAGGATGGGGATGAGGCACAAGGTCAGCCAAACTGCAGCCTGCCCGGAGCAGACGGGGCTCAAGTGCCTTGCTCAAGGGCACAATGGAGGAAGGTTATACGGTGCAGGGTCTTTCAGATACACTCTTCACAATAAAGGTTGTTCAATGATTCTTAGATTAAGTGAAGAACCCACTTATCAAGAATGATTTTTCACTTTATAGGGGGTACTTGAGGCTATAAGGTTATTTATTATTGGTTTTTGATCCAATGAAAACATTTATTGCTCAGAGGTTTCTCTTTCAAAGCTTGAGAGACTTAATGGAGTTCTTAGATCTTCTGTACTCAGGGTATTTCCTGCATTAAAGCTTATTTGATCATTTAATGTGACGATACCTGCCGTTCTGCAGTATTTGATAGCCGCCTCCTTTAAATGCCCCTGTGAGTGTTTGTGTAAGCGCTCTGTAAATAGGGATGCACCGATCCGCCTTTTTTGCTTCCGATACCGATACCTGGGATTCAGTATCGGCCGATACCAATCCGATATTCAAGTAATAATAAAAAAGTGCTAAATTACCTAATAAACTGTATGCCTCAATTAGGGCTGTGACGGTCGGCATGACAACCGCGCCACCGCGGTCGTGGAGTGTCACCGGCGGTAGTGTGACGTGTAGGTTATATATAAAATATACAACCTCAAGGGTCGCGTTAACCGAAAATTTTGCGTCATTGATGGAATTTTTTTTAGCAGTGATGGAAAAAATCTGCAGCCCGTCCGTCATTTTGACATTACTGAGGCTGATGTAGCTTGTAACTGTAACTCCCACCCCTATCCAGTAGGTGGTGAGTGCGCTCCAGCGTGGCAGCAGAGCGCGAGTTCAGTCTCCAGAATGTGAGAATGATGCGTTTAATTACACGCACCCAGTTTGTCCATTTTATTATGTATTATAATACTTATACTTACATAATTAAGTTTCTAATCCATTTTGTTTTGTTTTAAAGGTGCCATAGAATGGAAAATTGAATTTATCTTGGCATAGTTGAATAACAAGAGTTTTTATTCAGCATGAGTTCTGCATGCTCGTGAATCCTTTCATTATAACCAACAAATTATGAACGCAATGTCAATAAGAGATTCATTGCACAGCATAGACAACTTCATGATTATAACAGGAGTTTTCGCAAGAGTGCACCTTTGTGTACCTTAAGTAAATGACAGCTTCAGTGATTTTAATTTTCTGTATATAATACAGTGCTTCCCACACATAGGGCCCTATTTTAACAATCTAAACGCAAAGTGTAAAGCGCACGGCGCAGGTGCACTCAGGGCGTGTCCAAATCCACTTTTGCTATTTTAACGACGGAAAAACGGTCCGTGCGCCGGGGCGCATTTTTGAAATGGGTTGTCCCTATTCTCTTAATGAGTAATGGGCGGAACGTTCAATAAACCAATCAGAGTGTCATCTCCCATTCCCTTTAAGAGCGAGATGCGCTCGCGCCATGGCGGATTGCTATTTACATGGCGTACACGCGATGAGTCAATTAATATATATGTGTGTGTATTGGCACGATTGTTCAATTAATTAGCCAATTTCGTTCATCATTATAAGTAGTAATAGGCTGAATTGAAAATAGGTAGCCTAATTCTAATACACGCAATGACTATTCATCATTACATTTTTATATTTATGTAGCCTACACAATAATATTCTTTTATACTGTAATCCTTTTGTTTTTAATATTTGGCATGTTTGTGTGATGCGCATCCCTGTGTGTAATAAGCAAAGTCAACGCTCACTGTGGACGCGCCCAGAGGCGCAGTTTCTACCAATGCGCTCTAACAAAAAAATATTGCGGCACTGACTTTAGACTTTAGACCAGGTTTGAGTTGGTCTATGGTGCAGTCTATTTCAGCTCCTTAACACTCTGAGGTCTAAAAACGCGCCGGCGCGTTTTGCAGGTTTTTTTTCACATTGCAGCAAAACAGACTTAAAATACTCTGTCATTTTTTGTCATAGAAACATAAGTAATACATCAATTGAAACTATAGAATATCTCCTTTTATTTGTATACACTCAGAGTAAAAACAAAATGTTGTGCTTTTTGTAAAATAAAGAAAACTAACATGATGCGTGATCTCTCATCTCCCTCTGAACGAAGTCCAATCTGATAGTTCTCAGAAAATGAACTGTAACTTAGTGAATACTAATCACAAAAAATTCATACTTATGTCTAACAAAACGTTGAAATGTCAGGTTTTAAATCGTGCAAGTCAAATCGAAAACAAACATTCTGTGTTTATGTAATCTGTATGAAAAGAGAGCCATGTCAGAAGTCCGTGATTCAGCTCATTACCCACTAATGCGGCCACACCCACGGAGCCAGCGCTATTCACAGGCAAATTCAGAGACAACACATGCATTCATCATCTCAATCGTGTATTTATTGCCTTGAAAATTGTTTATCTGGATGAAAAAGCCATGGTTAGCGATCTCTGGAAGACATTCAGTAAATTCCTTTTCTAATTCCTAAGTTTTAAGTGAGTTTTTGTTTCTTTAGCGCCCTCCGGCTGTAGTATGAATTGGTAAACACCATTCATGGAATATCGTCTTCTTCTTAGGTGAATTTGTGGACTAAAATGCACAGAGCGCCCTCCGGCTGCAGTATGAATTGCAAACACCAGCGCTCATAGAGATAACAATGAATATTAAATAAAAAATAACTCCTCTGTATAGAAAATTGACATAAACATATGAGAATCCTATATTTCTCCAAATGTGCATGCTTTTAAACTAAAAGCCTATATTCAGACTCTTTGCATCACAGAAATACATTATATTTTAAAGTATAATATAAAACCATTATTTTATATTGTAATAAAATTTTTCTGTATGTTTCATATACCATGATGAGCTTGAGACATCACAGAAGTTTTTTTTCACAGCCTACCTGACTGAAATGCCTCATTAATATGCAAGTCTTTTCAGGTCATTACTATTCAATTCTTTTGTCTTCACAGGTGAGAATGAGCCATTATTCATGGAGATTCACGCCTCCTCGCATACCGTGTTTCTTGGCAAAAAGTGTCTTACAAAAACTAAATCAGTATATTGTTATAAATGAAAGAGTAGTCAGCATAATTTTTACATAATTTTGAAGCAAAAACTCTAGTCTACAACCTTCAATACCCAAAAGTCTTGTGAACACAGATTTAATATACTTTTATTGGCCTTATATCAGTGACTTAAGTTTTTTGTTTTTTCAGTAACCACGCATAAACGTTATTCCTTCAAAAACACAAACATGTACACACATGTTCCTCACATATTATGGTAGCCTAGTTTGTGCTGAATACAGTGTAATGACACTTGTGTCATTAATATGTTTATGAACAACTGAAAAAAGCACAAATGTCAGGGCATGTCAAAACTTCTCCAGGCCCCAAATCAGCCTCAGACTCCAGAGGGTTAAAATAGCAATGTGCCGGCAATGCGCCTGAACACACCTCTTTTTTAGACCAGCACGCCCATGGGCGCACTAACTGGCGCAAATGCATTTACTAATTTAAGGACGTGGTGCTGAACGGGAAAACGCGAACGGCGCCGGACGCAAACTAGCAAACACACTTGCGCTGCGCCTTGCGTCGCATTGCGCCGGGTGTATTATAGGGCCCATAGACTTTACTTGGGCGGGCCGCCCAGGTTTATTAACGGTATATTTGGAGACACATTTATGCTTTTATTTTTATCCTCTTATACTTTTGTATCCGCCCAAGATAATGAAACCATCCGCAATCGGTTAACTAGTGGAAAATATACCCTTTCCCAAAGCGTTTCATACCTGCTCGTTATGTGTGCGTCACAACTGTTTACTCCCGCTGACATTCCCAAGTGCGCTGCAGAGACGCGGTGGATATTTCACAAAGAGCGTTGCATGTTGCAAAGTCATAAGGCGGCGCTGTTGCGAGTTCTATAGGATTATGCAACAATGCTTCAGACTGCTGATTCTCAATCAATGAAAAGCGCAGATTTATGTGCTTTATCAACTTAAGTTGTTGAATTATGACAATGTCTATTAATAGACCTGCCACTTTTTCTATGTAATGTGTTACTTTGTTTTTCAATTTATTAGCCTACTAACTTTTCAAATGTCACTTCAGATTTTTAAATATAAAACAGTTCTAAGCACTTCGTTTTATGATCTGTTCTTATAGTGATTCTTTTTTATTTCATGAATAAATAGGATACGTTAGTATTACAAACTGTTTCTTTGCATTTATTGTCAGTACTGGGCTTGCAGTTCACATGGGTAGGGTACTTTTTACTGTTTCTGTGTATAACCGTGTTTATCCACCATCACGAAGACCATTTTGACCTAGGAATAATCCTGTTAGTGTCTCAGATGTTTCTCCAAAGACATTACTTAGGGAACACACAAACAAAAACAGACCAAAATGAGTCAATAGCCGCGTTTCCTCTGTCAGGCCAAAAGCGAGCGTGCTAGTGCGTGCCAGGGGCAGTCGCATTTCCACTCTCACATTCCTCAGGGCCAATGGCCAGGGGTTTTTGGCCCACCGAATTCCTTGGTCCAAAGCAGGCCAACTGGGGCTTGAGAAGTGGTCATGAACAAAGTTTATCTAAGTCAGGAGAGAGCTGCTCATTTCCTATGTTTTCATATTAGGCTACAACCTCAACATTTAAGATATTTAAAACAATTTTTCAACTTAAAATTCACTTTCAGACACAAGCAAGTGTTTCAAATAACTTTTGATTTGGATTCCGATGGGGATTCTGATCACTGTATGAGGCAGAAATATATTTATATGCAATACTAAAGGCTACTTATGCTAACAATTGCGATAATAAATACATATATGTTTATGGAAAATCCCAGAGACAGCTCGTAGAACGTAGACAAATCATATTTTATTATAACCATGTATTTATTTGGTTTCATGTTTAATCTGTCTCTTCCCTATGCCTTTGTTGACACCAGACTAATGCATCTGCATATGTCATAAATTACATAAACTCAAATAACTCCTGTTTTCTGTCCATGAGCTCCCTCTGTTGATCTGGCTGAAAGGATAATAGTATAGTGAGACGGGAGAGATCACTCAAACCTCCTCAGATCGCATAATTTTGTGAAAAATTATTAGAAATTATCATTCTTTCTAAAGAAATTTGATGTGAGCATATGGTATTTTATCAATATGTTTTCTAAATGTGTAAGCTTTTGGACTTAAAAGTCATACTGGAGTTGTTTTGTGCATTCCTATGATTACAAATAAATGGAAGCAGGCGCAACTGAAGTTTGTAAGTAAGTATGTGTTCTCTTTTTATGTGAGCTAATGATAAATACCAGTTTGATTCAGAATTGACGAGCACTCTGAGGCTCTGAGATCTCATCTAAAACTCTAGACGTGGCGCATGTGAGATTACTGGGGTCTTTTTCTCAGGAATGAAAATCTAAGAATCAGATTTAAGCAAACTTTACCTGCTTAACATTAAATCTCAAAGACATCTAGGAGTAACAATTGAGATATTAAAGATATTCCTATGTAGGCTACATGAATTTAACAGGAACCTTTTATTTTAAGAGTATAGAATCTCATCAACCTGATAAAAAAAGAGGACTTGAGAATGTACTGACATACAGTTTGGTAACAGAAAAGTGAGAAATGCAATCCTGCCTGAACAGACAGAGTATGGAAGTGAATCATAAGGGGTGATCAGTCCCACACACAGCTACAGTGGCCCAGCGCTTTGAACAGCTACACATTTCTGCATCTAATCCTACGCCAGGCAGTCTTTGATCATGCGATGACTGCTAGACCATTATGACCAAACATGGACATTCTCTAAAGTTACGGCTGTTCTATGAAATAGCACCTGAAACAAATAAAGGCACAGTCTCTGGATAAGTATTTATGTAATTTCAATGACAAATACCAAGCATTAAGGAACATTAAGCCATGCCCTGCATGCTGACACATCAAGTGTGAGTTTGAAACCAACTTGTACAAACCAAATTGTACCAATACTGTTGTAGTGTTGATTATGATTTTTGTCATAATCAAGCAGCCGTACTGTGCACAACCAAAACAGTGCTACTGTATGATAACTAATTTTGTTTTTATCTATCTATCTATCTATCTATCTATCTATCTATCTATCTATCTATCTATCTATCTATCTATCTATCTATCTATCTATCTATCTATCTATGTTTTGAAAAGAAGTCTCTTATGCTCACCAAGGCAGCATTTATTTGTTTAAAAACACAGCAAAAACAGTAATATTATGAAATATTATTTTTACAAAAACAACTTACATACAAAACAGTTCAGAAATCATTCTAATATGTGGATTTGGTGCTGATTCGGTGCTCAATAAACATTTCTTATTATGTTGAAAACAGTTGTGCTGCTTAACATTTTTGTGGAAACCTTGATAGATCAAGTCTTTTGTGACTTTAAAAAGGTCTTTACCGTTACTTTTGATCAATTTAATGCATCCTTGATGAATAAAAGTATTAATTTCTTTAAGAAAAAAAAAAATCTTACTGACCCCAAACCTTTGAACAGTACTATATATAGCAGTGACTTAATGTTTTCAAAGTCTACTCAAGCTAATGCATATAAAAGATCATATTCAACGTATTAGCATAATCTCCTAAACTTTAATTGTCTGTCTCTATAATTCAGTTTTTCACACTCACACACATAACAAAAGCCTCTGGCCTAAGACAAATCTGAAAAACAGTAGGAATTGTGAGGTTAACGTTTCGCTCTAAATGAATTAGCCTGTGTGTCTACTTCACTATACAATATTCATAAAGTTAGTGTCGCACAAAATGCAGAAGGCTGCAGAACAGGGAATCTAAACTTAGCCCTTAAAAGCTGCTTTCAAAGGTTTTTCCAGTTGCTTCGCCTGTTCTTCTCCCAAATAGACTGTCATTTCCCGTGAAGGCAGCACTAAGAGGGAAAATGACCTCATTCAGTCCTGAATACAGCCACCAATCTCCATGTTAGCCGATTGTCCTTTACAACCCGCGGGAAAGAAGCAGCGAGAGGAATAGGAAGGAAGAAAATAAGTGAGAATGAGAGAGACATGTTGGTGGTCTGCCAGGGAGAGGGACCCTTTGTGTAGACCCTCTCTTCTGATAAACCCTGAAGCGAGAAAGAAAATAAAAGAGAACAAAAAAGAAAGAAAGAGATGGGGAAAGGAACGTTCACATATAGTGGGATTGCAGAGATTAAAAGAAGAGGAGACAGACTGAAACTTGACAAAGGTCTGAAAGCTTTATCTTCTAAGAAAAGACCTGTAAAGATATGTAGAATTCTATAGTTCAAAGCACCACATACAGTATGGGAGCTTTCCTGCCACCCGACTTAAAGTGACACCAATTGGGCTAGGGATTTGTTATCCAGTCTCCTATTTACACTAAACCACTAAATTAATATCTAATTTCATATCTTTGTACGAAAAGTGCATCTATAACGGCATCTGTGAACTGCTGGGAGTCACCTTTCGTGTAGCCCATAATATCAAGGTGGCCATCAAGGCGGTACTGTTGTGAGAGAGCAGGATTTATCAGAGTATTGAGCGATGGCGGATCGTTTGTCCACTGTGTACCATTCCGGAGTCTTTTAAAGCATCTTAAATTACATTCCAGCTTTGGTCCGCCATTGTAACTATATTGTGGTGTCTGCTTGAAGCGCACCGATACATCACACAAAATAACGAAGGACAAGTTTATTTTGGCTTTTACAGGACTTTCACTTAAGCTGTAGTGATCCCTCCTTGGGGGCATTTGGGAACACAGGAGCACAGGTAAAGTGTAAACAAGAGCTGGATCAGCGTTTTAAAATGGCACGGAATGCTGTTCTAAGCTAAATAAAGACTCACGACTAATGGACATTTTATTTTAGTGATAGATACACTACCATTCAAAGTTTGGGGTCAGGAAGATTTTTTTATGCACTAAGTGCAAATAGCAAGATATTTTATATACACTAAGTGACAATGGCAGCATTTTCTTAGCAATATGCTATTTACACTAGGTGAAAATAGTGATAGATTCTATTTACACCATGTAAAAGTATGTTCTTTACAATAAGAGTAAATAGTAATTAGATGTTATCTATACTTTACAGTGACAGAAACAATTTGCACCTCAAAATTGTATATTAACAGGATGCAATAATATCATAGAGTATAAATGATTATATTTATTAAAATTATTACATAGATGCTGCCTTATTGGGAGAACAAAAACCTTCCTTACACCTTCCCCTAACCCTACCCAATAAATACTTTAAATATTATTAAACACTCGTTAGGCAGCTTATTTCCACTTTTAGAACATTATTTTCAGTTTTATTCCAAATAAATGCCTTTCTGATGCGATATGTGATGGGAAAAAGGAGAAGAGCTCGGCAAAAGGCGTATTTGAACTGCGAGCCTTCCTCGCTACTGTTGCACCACTCAAGACATTGAATTTGGGGTGTCCTTTTTAAAACTTGAGTGGTCCAACAAGACATTTGT
Source organism: Megalobrama amblycephala (assembly GCF_018812025.1). Classification (NCBI taxonomy): domain Eukaryota; kingdom Metazoa; phylum Chordata; class Actinopteri; order Cypriniformes; family Xenocyprididae; genus Megalobrama; species Megalobrama amblycephala. The sequence goes on from NC_063050.1 coordinate 46,391,129, forward strand.
GGGAGGAGCTAATGTGTTTGGGAAGAAGGGAAGCTATTTGCACTTAGTGTAAATAGACACTCCGTTTTTTAATGAAACGTGATACATTTAATTTAGCAAGGATGCATTATATTGATCAAAACAGTGAAAGAAAATACATTACTACAAAAAACCTATTTCATATACTGTAAATGCCATTTCTTGAGCATTTTATTCAACAAAGAATCCTGAAAAAATGCATCACGGTTTTCACAAAAATATTAAAGGGTTTAGTTCACCCCAAAAATGAAAATTCTGTCATTAATTACTCACCCTCATGTCTTTCCAAACCAGTGAGGCCTTCGTTCATTTTCAGAACACAAATTAAGACATTTTGGATGAAATCCGAGAGGTATATTCCGATTCCAATTTAACTGACACTTTCAAGGTCCAGAAGGTACTAAAGACATTGTTAAAAAAGTCGACGTGTCTGCAGTGGTTTAACCTTAATTTTATGAAGCGACAAGAATATTTTTATGCGCAAAAACAATATAAAAATAACGACTTTATTCAAAAATATCTTGTTTTCTGTTACATTCTCATGCGTTGTTTATGTTCAGCGCTTCCAGGTCCGACTAATTATTGATCACTCATGTGATCAGCTTTGGGCAATACTGAGCTGGCATTCGGATGTAAACACGGAAGCCTTCACTGTGCTGCTTACTGCGGCAATTACGTAAAGATAATGACGGAAGAGAAGAGATTGTTGAATAAAGTCGTTATTTTTGTTTTGTTTTTGTGCACAAAAAGTATTCTCATCGCTTCATAAAATTAAGGTTGAACCACTGCAGTCACGTCGACTTTTTTTTAACAATGTCTTTAGTACCTTTCTGGACCTTGAAAGTGTCAGTTAAATTGCTGTCTATGGACAAGTCATATACCTCTCAGATTTCATCAAAAATACTTTGATGAAATACAAAACTTAATTTGTGTTCTGAAGATGAACAAAGAAACGACATGAGGGTGAGTAATTAATGACAGAATTTTCATTTTTGTGGGGAACTAACCCTTTACGCAACAGTTCCCAACATTGATAACACTAAGAAATATTTTTTAAGCACCAAATCAGCGTATTAGAATGATTTCTGAAGGATCATGTGACACTGACTGGAGTAAAGCAAAACTAATGCAAAACTATATAACTCATGAGGTTATATGCATTTTTATAGTAACATTTTTAAACCAATCAAATGCATTTAAACTCTATTTAAAATATTTGTTTTTTGGTCGTTTATTGCATCTTTAATATTAATGGCAGCTAAACTGCATAGTTTGGGCCTTGTTAATTTTTTATGAAAATTTAGTTCCATGTCAGAAAGTTCCTGTATATTTACATTAAAAGCTGAAGAGAAATTGGCATTGTAACTGAAATATACTGTATTGAATCAAATCAACGGAATCAGAATCAAATCGAACAGTCTGACTAGTCATTGAATGGGAATGGATATTTAAGGCTGCACAAGGACTTTCCCTGATTTCACCTTTTAGTTTGTAAAGAACTGAGCCAGAGCAGAGAGTTTTATTGTAGCTGACATCATCAAACTAATGTCACGGTGACATCAGCAAAGTGTCTTATAAGCTTGTTGGAGATGAGTTGGCTTTCACCCTTCAAGTGGGTTTTCTGTGCGTTACTGTGTTTTTTATAGGCACTTATTTGGCACAGCGGATGACATCATATGATCTAATGTGCCAGTGCAACCAGTCTATTGTTAAATGAATAACAAGAAAATTTGAGGGTGTGTGGGAGATGGATAAGTGAAAAAGAAAAGGACTATGTGTGTGTGCACGTCCGCCTGTACGTGTATGTTACATATTTAATTTATGTCAGCCCCTCTACTTTGTTCTCTTCTCCCATAATGCACCTCTCTAATACAGATGGGATAAAAGTAGCTTCAATGGGGCAGAAAACTGCTTTAGTGTTTAACTCTTCAGCCCTGGCTCTCTTTCTTTCTTTTCCTCCTGTTTTCTTTCTCCCTCTGAGCCACCTCTAAACGCATATACCCAGACCTCATTCCAGAAACTGAACATGCGAACCACATAAAGCAGCTCATAGCATATTCAGTCCTGCCCCCTCAGAGTGTGTTAGTGCTCCCTGCCCGTTCTTTCCCACATAGAAGGCGGAAACATGGTTAAAAAGATGCGTCCCCGCACCTTCATTTTTAATAACATGAGAAGGAAAACCTGGGTTTACAGTGGAGCGAAGAGTCCTCCAGGACCCTCACATACACACTCTCAAAACACACTTACACACCCCCATGAGTGCACTGCAAAAATACATGCAGTTGAACTTGGTCAAAGCAGGCCAAGAGACACAGAGGTACAAGAGATAAAGGATGTATACTATAGAGAGAGAGATAAAGGCCATTCTGAAACATTTTAAAGGGATAGTTTGCCCAAAAATGTTAATTCCAGTATTATTCAAGTCATTCCAAACCTAAAAACTGTCATTTTTGTCCATGGATCACAAAAGAACACGTTTTGAATAATCTTAAAGTGGTTCTGTACCAAAGGAAAAAAAAAATGGCTTTTTGATTTTACTCAATTTTTTTAAGTGGTGACACAAAATTAATTTATCTTAATTTTAAACATATTTTTTGTTTAACTTACAGTAATCAACGTTTTTTTTTTGTTATTACAGTTCAAATATAATGAGTAGATTACAATATATTCAAGTCTGTAATTTTGGGGAAATGGAAAATACCCGTTTGTATTTGACATTCTGTTATGTCATACAATTAAAAGACTGTCTGCAACTGGCACATCAGCACAAGTGGAAAGATACGTGTAACTGCTCAATGCTCTGGCATTAGCAAAGCTATTGCTCATTGGATGTAACAACACAGTCGTTGTATAAGCAGCCATCCACAACCTAATTATAAGCTCTACTCTTCAGCACAATGGTAACCATAAAAGCTTCAATATTACAGAAACTCTTTTAAATGTTAAACATAACTGAACATTTAAAATTAACAGGTCTTTTCCTTCACTCAAAAAACACATAAATTAACTTCATTTCAACATTTACTCTCCTGATCTAGCCATATGCAAAGCATTCAGGGAACTAAAAATCCTCCACCAGTTAATGCAACAAAAATCGTTCATGTAATTCTAACACAACTGGATTAAGTAAACTTGAATTTTAAATATATTTAAGTGGATTGAACACAATGAATTTAAGTCTGGATAAAATGTATAGCAATTGAGTTACTGAATCTAATTTTAATCTGTTTAATTTGAACAAGCAGTAACTTACTTTTTTTTTTTCTTTTTTTTTTTTCAGTGTACTTGTTCAAATTTCTCCTTTTGGGTTTTATGGAGAGAAAAAAACAGAAGCATAAAAGTTAGAGGGAGAGAGAGTTTGGGTAACCAATCAGGGTAATTGAAAACTCTGTCATCATTTACTCACCCTCATGTATCCAACATGTATGATTTTCTGTCTTCCGTAGAATATAAAAGAAGATATTTTGAGAAATTGTTCAGTGTTTTTATGTCCATACAATAGAAGTTAATGGTCACCAAAACTGCTACCAGCGTTCTTCAAAATATCTTTTGTGTTCTGTAGAAGCAAGAAATTCATAAAGGTTTGGAAAAACATGAGGCTGAGTAAATGATGTAAACAATCTTCATTTTGGGGTGAACAATCCCTTTTAACAATACTTCAAATATATAGGCCTAAATGTATAATCAAAATACACAAACATGAGAACCAACAGAATTGTCTATACCACATAACAGCTAACTTGACAAGAACTGATATAATAGCTGCTGCAGTTGGAGATCAACTGATAATCGGTTTGACGGGTCTACCGATAAATAGTGCTTAATAATAGATAATAATGTACATAATTCACGTAAATGTATATGCATTATGTAGTCAAAGTTTTTAACAAAATCTATTTCAACAATACTCCCTACAGTATATTAACATTATAATCTTTACCTAATTTTTGCCATTAAGTATCATTTAACAAGACAAACATATTATGTAGAACTACACTAATGCATGCAAGTTACAATTTAGGATATCAAAAGTTAACGTGTTATAGAGTACTTTGAGATCAATTAAATATATTTAACACAATTAAATTTAACCCAGATAATGCATTTACCTAACTTTGCACTGAAGCTGTTTCATTCTGTTCAGCCTGGTCAGAAAGACCAGAAACTTCACAAGCCGAACTTGATGTACTGGTCAGTGTTTATGAGTTATTTTTTATAAATAACCTCTGAAAAAGGCTTAATGTATTCGTTTGCAAATACCATTTGGCTTGATATTTTGATACTGAATGCGAAGAAAATTCATGCATGCTTTTTTGTGCCAATGTACACCACCATTCAAAAGTAGTAATATCATTTTTTTTTTTTTTTTTTAAGAAATGAAAACTTTTATTCAGCAAAGATGCATTAAACTCATGAAAATGTTACAAAAGACTTCTAATTCAAATATGAATACTAAAAACATTTCTACAAATATGTTAAGCAGTTTCTACAAAATATTAAGCCACACAAATGTTTTCAACATTGATAATATTATAAGAAATGTTTCTTGAGCCCCATATCAGCATATTAGAATGATTTTAGAAGGATTATGTGACACTGAAGACACTGAAGGCTGAAACTTCAGCTTTGCCACCACAAAATGTATATAAATAGAAAACAGTTATTTTAATCTGTAATAATATTTCACAATATTACTGATTTTATAAATGCAGCTTTGGTTAGAGTAAGATACTTCTTTCAGAAACAATAATAATAAAAAAATCTTATTAACTCCAAACTTTTGAACGGCAGTGAATATATTGTTTTACTAAATTCCTGATTATTATACCTTATAAATGTGAAAAGGATCTGATAGTAATTGTGATAATGCAATATCTGATGGTAATTGTGTCTTTCTATTTCGGCTTATTTCAGACTTGGAAATGCATTGTGCTTGACATGTTATTGCACAGCCAATACAGCAATGGCTGTATCAGCCTGAGTATCAAAAAGAACGCTGGGAGATGATTTAAAGAAGGGATGAGAAGCGTTATGGGAAACAGCAAGCAGGGGGCCTCTTAATGTCTGCGTTTCATTCACATCAGCCCCAGCATTTTACTCCCTAAGCAGCCCTTCCCTCCTGAAGAGTCTCTTCAATTATTACTCTCCAAGCTCTACAGCAGCACCGGGGCCTAATGTGTCAAAGCGAAGTTGGAGGATGTCGCTCTGAGGAAATTACATATAAAAAACCTTATGAATTTTGAACACCTTTCAATATATACTTGCCATCACAAACAACTCATCATACATACATACAATGAGAGGATACGGTTTCTGGGGTTTCCTGGATCAAAAATGGCCTTCGGTGGTGGCGGATGAACACGGTCATCCACACACACACAGTAAAAAAGGGCCATACCCATGTGAACGGTGAGCCCAGTACTGTCAATATATCCATAATAATATGCAAAGAAACAGTTTGTAATACTAACTCATCTCAGTAAGGATCATGAAACATATGTGCTTAGAACAATTTTAAATTTAATAATGTAAATTTAAATGTAAAAAAGTCACTGAATGACTGATTTAAAAAGTGAACAACAAAGTTATTACACATATTACATAGAAAAAGTGGCAGGTCAATTATTTTGCACTTACACTCCAAGACTTAATGCACAGATCATTTGGTTATCCCTGTCAATCGGATTCAATCGCGCAGTTAAAAATGGTTGTCAATTTAGAAACTTTGCAATGTGTAGTTAGCAGCATGAAAAATATATATTATATACAGAAAGCAAACAAATATCACCATTATAATCACCATTAAGATGCCATTATAATCACTGAAGCTGTCTATTACAACTCGAGGTACACAAGCTGCACTCTTGTGAAAACTCCCGTTATAATCAATGAAACTGTACAATAAACCTCTTATTGGCATTTATCTGATTGGCCATTGTGTTCATGCACTCAATAGATATGTCTGTGATTGGCTACAAAGCTCAACGCTGCAAAAACACTTTGTAAATAGAAACGTTTGACGTTCTTCACAGAGCGCTTACACAAACACTCACAGGAGTGTTTTAAAGCAGGTGGCTATCAGCAGGTATTGGTACTGCAGAACGGCAGTTATTTTCATATTCAGTGTTGGGAGTTACGTAATCAGATTACTTTTTCAAGTAACTTGTAAAGTAACACATTACTTTTTCAATTTACAACAAAATATCTAAGTTACTTTTTCAAATAAGTTACTGTTTCACAGTTATTGACTGACAGCTCTCCTGTCCCCATGTTGAGAGAAATAAAGTGCAGGTGTTGTGTGCTGTGTGAACATGATGGTTATTGTAGTTCTAGACTAAATGTGAACATGCATTTACTCATCTCACTTGCATGAAAACATACAGTATTCCTCAAAATGAATAGAAACAGTGAAATGCAATCTCAGAATTTTATCCAAACCTGTAATAATTAACTATATTAAATTACACAAATATATGTATTTAATCTCACTTTATTAACCAATGTCTTTGCTGACCTTCCATGATCTAATTCATGTTGAACTTCCTTCTCCTGTATCATATTCTTCCTTAATCCAAGAATGGCAGCACAGCTGAAAGGTTTGTTTATTTGAGCTGCGCCCTCTACTGTACAAGCATAAATATGCATTTCCTTCAGCCTTTGGCTTATTTATTTCACTTTTGGTGTGAAAGAGCCTTAACATTTGCCAAAAATATAACTTTTTTTTTGTTGTTATTAAAAAACAAACAAGCAAGGCCAGCCCAGATGAGAAAAAAATAGTGCAGAAGCAATGTAACATATTACTTTTCATAAAAAGTAACTAAGTAATGCAATTAGTTACTTTTTTAGGGAGTAATGCAATATTGTAATGCATTACTTTTAAAAAAGTAACTTTCCCCAACACTGGTCATATTTAATGATGAAATAAATCTTTGGCAGGACAAAGATTCATCTTTGCAATGCAGGAAAAACCGTGTTTAACAAAAAAATAAAGCAGCTCTTAAAAGGTATCTATTAACTTACAAATCTAAATGCACACTGAATAACAATTAAAACATCCAAAACAATGTCTGGTTTAAGCGAGAAACTTTCCTAACCATGACAGAATAGCACAATCCACTTACTTTGGGTATTTCATCACTGTTAAAAGAGACTGCGCGTTCATCTAAAATTATCAAATCACTATTTGGAGGGGTAGTTAGAAGTGAACTCAGCCAGATGATGCAACGGGATGACATGGCCTCCTAGAAGAAGTTTCTACAGTTTATGTGGATGAATAATGTATAGTAATATACCCTTATAGTCAAATGTATCCATTTGATAATATGAACATTAGAACATCCACAGCTAGATGTTTAACGTAGACATGACAGCATCAATGAATCAATGTGCAATCATAAACTTTTTCAACACTAAACTCTTTGTGGCAGATCTGTCACTAACCCAGGCGCAGGTTTCTGTCACACCCACACAACTGAAACCGATTTTGCTATAAACACAGCTCATTGCCAACTTTGCAGAAACAAACAGACAGACAGAGGGACAGTGACAGAAAGACTGGCAATCCGTCAGGCTATATCTGATGCAGATGGCATGACTGATAAAGAAAATCTGCCAGGTATCTGAATTGTGTCTCGTTTAATGCCACACAGCTAGACAGTCCAAAACATGGCATTGAATATTTGAAATCAAGCTTTCTGTTTAGGCCTTGGTGGAAAACACCTGATTGATGCCAGATATGATGAAACATTCTGCGGTGGGTTGCTGTAAATGCCTAAGCGAAATAAGGCGACAAATAAAGCGCATACAGCCAGCCAGGGAGGAGTGAATGCTTACCTTTTCGGCCATGGTCATGGCAGAGCCGCCATGGATTCCCAGTATGGGCATGGAAGTCTGAGAGGAAACAAAGTCCAGCATTTGTGCCACGGCTTCCTGGTCCGTGCCATCTCCATAGACCAGCCCGTGCAGTCTCTGTCGGGACATGAGTTCACACAGGTGTGTGAGCATGCTTCCTGGGTCCGTCTGGTTCACCTGGACACTGAGTACAGTCACATCCAGAGGTGCACCTATCCCACGAGCCGGACGCAGGGCTGATTCGGATACGGTGGGGGTCTGGCCCAGTATCACAGCAACGCTCAGGGATGGAGGCTTCTCTGCAGCCTTCGACCAACCCAGCAAAGCCCATAAGACCATCAACCAGACAACAGCTCCCATCATTCCTGGCTTCAGCCCCTGTCAAGATGAGAAGTTTTAAAAGGATGCAAAACATGCTCAGATAACAGATCTAAAGGCTTACTAGATATAAACTAGACCAAAATCAGATAACACATAGACATAAATTACATCCGGCCAATTACTTTGCACGCAACGATTCAGCGAGGGGGTCTGGAAATTAATGGAAAGTGAAAACGGAAGACGAGCATTTAAAGGTTAAGATGGCATGGTACTCCGTTCAACTACTCAATCATTTTAAGTCAATACTTTTCAATTAGTCTAAACAGTTAAATGGAACAGTGGTTCACTTATTAGCAATTAACTCTGATGTACTGTCTTACAATATGTCAGCGTGGTTGCATTTAAATGGCCCGTCTAATTGATAGGACTCTTCAATAGTTTATTACGATTCTAGGCAGAATTTGATGCCTGAATGATTCCAGATGGCTAGTGTAGCTGTCTCTTAAATTATAGTAATAATTGATGAAACCATGCACTAACTGGAGAGCATTATAACTTCATGAGTGAAGAACAGCTTACACATGGTTAAATTTAAGTGCGCTGATGTCAGCGGTTTAAAGATGGTTCAATCTCAGGAGATTGAATGTAAAAGTCAACTTCAGAATAGAGGAATTCCATACGACTTTCTTTTTTTCTGTGGAACACAAAAGATGATGTATTCCTCTACAGCAGCTCTATTCCATACAACATAATGGCAAATCCATACATGCTCAATCGGCACCCGTTCCCTTTCATTTGCACTGTATGGAAAACAGCAGTGTGAACAGTTCAAAACATCTCCTTTTGTGTTACACAGAAGAAAACCAAACAACTAAAGGGTGAATGACTGACTGACTGACTGACTGATATTATTCCTTCAAGTTAAAAATATAGATTTTTTTCATTTGGCCTCTTTTATCAAGGTAGAGAATACTCCGCTATCAAACAGGCTTTGATAGCAAGATTGATCAAATTCACACTGAACTTTTCACTCTCAGAAATGTCACTGGATACACCTGCTTCATCCCTAGAGTTCCGTCATCAGTCGCATTTCATTCACTGAATACCACTGGGCCACAGCCACCAACCACAGATGAAAAAGTACTGTTGAGATGTTGAGAATTATCTTATAATAAAAATATCTGCACTAGTCAAATATTCTGTTTCTTATTTAAGTCTGGTTGAGGATTGGCAACACACTGACATAAACAGGACATATATATAGCATCATGAAACCGTGTCAGTTTGTCTCTTAATATACTGTATGGGCCAGGGCGTGTAATTTAAAATCAATACTCATCATGACACAAAAATCAATAAAATGAAATAAACCCCACAGTCTCCACAGTTTGAGTTTTGGGAGTTTGTTTGGGGTGCTCAGCAATGAACGATGTGATAAGAATGTGCTGCCATCAGCTTCTACAAATACTACCATTTTATATCACCAGTCCTCAACAAAGGACAAAGCTTATTGCAGAAGCTCATAAATGCACAGCTTAACAAAAAAAGTCTTACCCTGGAATGTTACATTGAATAAATTGCAAATGGCTATATATGGGGAGTTGAGAAATAATATGCATATAAACTTTTTCACCTTCAACACTTTCATATAAAATGTATATTTCTATAAGACATAACATATTTATATAAAACAATACATATAAGTCTATAAACTAAACTTTATTTTTACAATATTTAGTCACCTGCAATGTGACAAACTAATGTTTCAAAGGACAAATATTCCATGTAGTCACCTAATATGATTTAATAAGCCAGCGTTCATAATAATAAAAGGAAACTCATTGTGCAAAATGCTATTTAAAGTCATTTTAGATGGCCACACTACATATATATATATATATATATATATACAGTTGCAAGAAAAAGTATGTGAACCACTTGCAGAATCTGTGAAAATGTGAATAATTTTAACAAAACAAGAGAGATCATACAAAAAGTTATTTTTTATTTAGTACTGTCCTTAATAAGACATTTATATATAGTCGACGAGAAAAAGAAATAGTTGAATTTATTAAAATAGCCCCATTCAAAAGTTTGTGAACCATTGATTCTTAATACTGTCTCTCATTACCTGGATGATCCACGACTGTTTTTATGTTTTGTGATGGTTGTTCATAAGTCCTTTGTTTGTTCTGAGCAGTTAAACGGATGCTCTGTTCTTCAGAAAAATCCTCCAGGTCCTGCAGATTCTTCAGCTTTCAAGCATTTTTTGCATATTTGAACCCTTTCCAGCAGTGACTGAATGATTTTGAGATCCATCTTTTCACACTGAGGACAATTGAGGGACTCAAACACAACTATTAAAAAAGGTTCAAACATTCACTGATGCTCCAGAAGGAAACATGATGAATTAAGACAAGGGGGGTGAAAACTTTTTGAATTTGAAGATCAAGGTAAATTGTACTTAATTTGTCTTCCAGGAAACATGCAAGTATCTTCTGTTGCTTCCGAAGGGCAGTACATATTTAAACAAAATAAGAAAAATTTGGACATCTTCAACCTGTTCAAAAGTTTTCACCCCCCGCATCTCAATGCATCGTGTTTCCTTCTGGAGCATCAGTGAACGTTTGAACCTTTTTTAATAGTTGTGTTTGAGTCCCTCAGTTGTCCTCAGTGTGAAAAGACGGATCTCAAAATCATACAGTCACTGCTGGAAAGGGTTCAAATATGCAAAAAAAATCCTTGAAAACTGAAGAATCTACAGGACCTAAGGATTTTTCTGAAGAACAGAGCTCAGTTTAACTGCTCAGAACAAACAGGGGACTCACGAACAACCATCACATTGTAGATCATCCAGGTAACCACACACAGTATTAAGAACCAATGGTTCACAAACTTTTGGACAGGGCCATTTTAATAATTTCAGCTATTTTTTTCTTTTCAGCTATATATAAACATCTTTTAGGTGAAGGACAGTACTAAATAAAAAAAATAACATGCATTTTGTATGATCTCTCTTATTTTGTTAAAATTATTCACATTTTCACAGATGCTGAAAGTGGTTCACAACTTTTTCTTGCAACTGTTAATGTGTGTGTGTGTGTGCGCGCGTGCGTAAACATTCACAATTAATTGAGTATACTGATATTTATTACTAATATGTTAAATCACAACATCAATACATCAATGGAGGAATAGAAAAAGTGGATGACTGTTATCTGCTTATGAATTATATAAATCCTCCTACAATATCATTTTTAAATAAATAAAGCAAGACTTGTTTAACATTTGACAAACTAATAATTTATTGATGCATTTTCAAATGTTGGCAAACACTTATTGCAGATAGCAAAAGGGTTTATCTTTTGACAGCTAAAACATTTAGCTGTATTGTGAAGCATACAAATTAGTGCCAATCACATAATTGCCTAATTGCTTTTTTGATGGTTGCACTGGTAGTTTATGAAGGTCCAAAAGTGGTGCATGCCTCAATGGCTGCATTAGAGATTCCAAAGGCTGGCAATTGTGCTCTGTTGCCCCTGTAACTTTCTCATTTAGTATACTCGCTAACATCCATAATTGGCATGCTCGCAGAGCTACCCCAGCAAAGCATCCATGCCCTTAAGTCTAACCCGGAGTAGCACTTAGTGTTTGCAAATGTAGCGCATCAATGTGCATCTTGTTCACTCCTTCTGCATATGTGCATCTGTCAGCTTTGTTGGACATTTTACAAGTAAACCGTGTGTAATGTTTTCAGCCACATAAGACATCACCTTCAACCTAAGCTTGCAGGATTCAACTGAAGAGCAGCCAAGGTTCAAAAGAAAGACAGTTCGTTTCGCTCACATACAAAAACAGACCCATGGCTTTTTACGCATCAAAATTTAAGCAACGCTGCCAAAAACGTCTTGCCAATAGGAGTGTTTGTACAAGTGAGGTTTGAGTACATGCCTGGAAGTACCAACCACAGTTTTGATGGTCTGTCACAGCCCATATTTCATAATTCAAAACCACAGCGTAAAGTGCGAAGTGCAGATCGGCTCCTCTGTTAGCAGAATATCACCGCTGAGATCACTTCTCTTCGCAGGCGAATGGGGAGGTTGTGGGTGGATTTCTGAGTTTGACTGTGTGGAAAGGTGGAGGGGTCAACAGTTATGAGTACTCTCAAAATAAGCACCTGCACTAGCTCCTCCTCCCCCATCTATCTCTTTCTCTGACCAACATATATCCTCATATATTCTTCTGTTTAAGGTCTAAACATATTCTACCTGAGTATGTGAACGCAGACACTTCTAGCAATGCAAGCTTACGAAATGTGTGGAAAACTGCGGTATCGCTGACATTGTCTTTTTTGGTTAGTTTTCTCTCTCAACTACCGTTATGGCGAAGCAACAGTTTAAAGAGAATCATGCCATGCAAGTTTAAAGTCATAATGTTTATGGCAACTTTAATTTTTTATTGAACAAAATTTTGAAGGTAACTCCATTGCCCCCTTGAGTCCTGAAGCTTGTTACCAGGAAGAATGATCAACAGGGCATTGCATTGGCCAGGTGCTCATGTCTATGTTCGCATACTTGCGTAAATTATTTTTCTAGCCTAAAGCATAACAAAAGTTGGCCCAATATAGCAAACGTAAGAATGCACTGCTGTATATCTGGGTGTTCGGTTGAGGTCATTTTATCAAGACGTACATAAGTGTCTCTATACATGCATGTGTGGGTAGGGAGTGGGCGGTTTTGAAATATATTTCAGCTCCTAAATTTGTATCCTCCATTGCAGGAAAGACTATTTCAGGCCTGGTCCTGTAAGCAAGAGGAAAACATCAAAAATGTGCTTGGACAACGTGACTGCACCCAAATCTGCAAGTCCCTCATTCCCCATTTAGACTGAACCCGCGAAACAACGGCGCCCCCTTTCGGATCTCCCTGTCCGCCGCTTCACACCTATTACTAACCGTTCAATATTTAAAACGGATCTTACCTTGCGTGTCACGAGGTGTCAGTGAAGAAGACTCGGCGTGGTTGAAATGTGCCATCTGTGAAACTGACCGATGTCTTGTGAATGTTATCCACGAAGATTTCCTCACAGAGAAGGCGCGTTTCTCGGCGCATTTTTTTCAGACCTTCGGCGAACCACCTTGACAGGAGCTTAAGTATTCAAGGTTCTGAAAGAAAGTCAACCAAAATCCTTACACTAGGTCAACAAAAATGACATAACTCATTATTTAGTGTTTTTCTATAACTTCTCGCTCGTGTTCAGAGAGAAAAGCCACACCAAAAGGCTTCGCGAGTGGGCTCGCGGGCAAACTGATCTGCGTGGACGCGTAACGGTCCCCCGCACAGAACCAAGTAACCTCAGAGTCTGACTACAATACCACATGAGCGTGTTTTAAAGAATACCTATCAGTGAGCTTCGAGAGTATAGTCAGTGATGCAAAGGTGTGTGAGAGACCTGGTGTGTTTAAACAACGGCCGGTGTGGTATTCCCCTCACGCGCGCGCGAGGTTTGTCTCTATGTAGGGCGCTCGCTCGCGCAGCAGGTGTTGCGCATCAAGGCGGCTGAAATAATTTCTCCCGTCACAAAAATAAGCCGACGATTTTGTCAACGTGAGGATCCAACGACTCCAATTTGAATGAGAGAGCGAACCCACATTCGGTAAGGATAATAACATGGTGAATAATAGGTTCTTTGATGTTTTATTTAAAGTAAAAAGAGAACAACTTACCCTATATCCTCGTTATACATTTCCAATATACCAGTCAGGAATTACACCGTGTCCTCACTCTTCATCGTATAACCTTGCTCTTTCTTTATAAACAAATCCGTCAAGTTCAGCGCTCTTAACGGCGTAATTCCACCAGTGTCCTTGTGTTTACCGTGTCCATTCCTTACAGAGGTTCACCAGAAAAAGGGAAGAAAAATGCGTTCACTGATTCAGTCGACATAAAACGACCACAAGGATTTTTCACCCTAATATTTGTGTTATTTATTTGTGAGTCTCGAGCGCGTTCCGCAGTGGAGCTTGTGGAACAGGTCCGCGTGCCTCCTCTGAGGGGGATTCCGTCAATATCGCATCCTTTTGGAGAAAACAGCAACACGCCGTATTCAGACGTTAAAACGTCGATAACGTGGATTAGAGCTATTTCGGATATAGATTCCTCTGCTACAGCATCGGCTAAAGTCGAGACATAATGGCAAACTGTCGAGCGCGTGTACGCTCCTTAACATCTCAGCGCGGAATTGAGACTGTACTTGCCAATGCCTCCCACGCGCTCCGCGCCAAATTCAACTCAATTCTCTTCCTTTGCCACCTATAATTAAACATATACGTTTTACAGTCATGCATATACTGATTTTCTGTCTGTAAACACAGACGGACTAGTTTTATGTCTTATCTGAGGAAAATCATTTGGTTATGCTCGTTCATATTTCCACCCAACTTTACAGACCATTGCTCTCAGACGCACACTCCATGAATCAAGTAGATGTTAGGCGCTTGCTCTCTCTATCTCTCTCTCTCTCTATCTCTCTCTCTCTCTCTCTTCCCCATCACACACATGAATACAGTCATGATAATGAGCGCCATTAACAGTCCCTGCGCATGATGGGCGCGTCAAAACTGTGGAAAATTCTCAATCACTCGACGCCTCAGTAAACAAGTCATTTTCCCTCTCGATGTTGCAAAACCACTGTCGCCTCCACGTGTTAAAGAGAGCAAAACAGTTCAACGAACCGACTCCTGTTTGTCTCAATGAAAACGGTGATTTTGGGGCTTGCTCCGTTTGCGCCAAAATTGGTGGTTCGTTATGAGTCAGGCGCTCCCAGCTGTGTAATTTCCCTGTAGGAAATCCACGGGAGCCGTTATGATCCCCAACTCATGCAATTAAATTAAATGATTTTCAGCTAAGATCATTCACCCAGTCAAAGGAAAACTGCTCGACAGTCTATTTAAAGTATTTTAAACTTCATGGACAAGTAGGGTGAATTCAGATTGATTGGGACATTTTTCCCAATTCATCTCAATGGCAAAAGTGTCCCAATCAACCTGAATTCACCATATATATATATATATATATACATATATACATATATATATATATATATATATATATATATATATATATATATATATACATACATACAGAAGGCAAATGTACCCTCAGATTTTTGAGAAAAGTAGATTTAAAATGCAAATATTTGTAAGCCGCACCATTACTTTTTTTTTTTTTTTTTTTAAGAAGTGTTTGTCTTCTGGCTCTGTATTACAAAAACGTCCTATCTTAATCCTTGATTTAAGATACGAAAAAGTCACTTTTCCCCAAGTAAAGTTACCATGGTTACTAAACAAATTGAATTTGATTCTGAGGATGTTTCTACAGCCCTTGGTCATGTCTAACCCTACAAAACCTGTGCCAGCACCACAGAAAGTTCAGCAGATTTCCACAGAATTCATAAAGTTCTACACATTTTGCCTAATTTCATTACTCCTTTAGCCGTTTATTGCTAAAATACTATTTTAATACATTTTACCATATTGAAATTCATTTTGCACCTTCTCCCTAAAAATAGCACATTATTTAAAAAACATCACAGATTCCACCTGGGCCTAGTCATGTCTTATATCGCCTAGGGGATCTGAGTGATTCAGGACTGCCACTGGTACCTTCTGAAAAAACTAGTTACACAACATCCCTGTATAGATTTATTTAGAATAATGACACATTTCTATTTTCCAAAAGAGGTAGCCAAATCTTATTTCAAATGTTAAGGTCTGCAGTTTAACTGACTTTGAACTTTACACTATTCACAACTCAGCCTACTGTTTTATGAAAACTATGTTTGAATGTGATGTAACACTACAAAACCATTTAACATACGTATCATTTAACAAACACACAGGCACGCATACACAAGTTATGTGCCTCGGGAACATTTGCTGTTCGTCCTTATAAAGACGCATTCCCTTTAAGTCAACCTTTATATACCAGTTCATATTTAGAAATGACCCATTTTGACAACCTGCATTGATTACATTGATTTTGATGTAATGCTGAATATAAGCATGCAAACCTCTATAAAGTAGTTTTGATGCATCTAAACTTATACAAACATTCACTTATCATAATGCATTGCTGCTTTTTGTTACCTCCAGCGTTTTTTGTCTTCCTCAGCCGACCAATCATGTTTCAGAACAGGCAGGAAAAGGACGTTTTACAGTCCACTGAACAAATTTCAAGATGATAAACTTTACCATTTGTAACAGCAGGTCCATTGTGATTATCCATGTCTGTGTATCTAAGTTTGGAAACCTATGCCCATTATCTGCTTGCTTGAGCAAATAATGCAAATTCATGGCTCAAAGGGAATTCTGATTTGCTTTGGAGAGAAAGATTTTCCTTTACTTTTTTTCAGTTTATACATGATCTCATATAGAAAACGTGGGTTCAGAGAAAATGTATATCTTGAATGCAAAGTAAATCGCTTTGGATAAAAGCATCTTACAAAGATATAAAAGTGTTTTCTGGAAAGTATGTCTGCTAGCCAACCATTCAATTAATTCTAATTAGAAAACACAGGTTTATGTGTGGGCATGGAAGCAGTATTGAAGCTCCAGAGAATCTGTAACAGTTATTAAGAAATCTTTTATATAGTCTGTGAATCACTCAAAGACAAGCATTTATTTGTGTGTGTACTAATGCGGAGTTAAACTGGGTCAAATTAGGAGTTGTTTACTTATTAAACGAAAGCCCAGAACGGACTTGAAAGGAGTCGCAGGTAATTATCCAGAAAGCTCATAAATGTAACAATTTTACGACTGAAAACAGATAATAAATTTAAGACCTTTTTTTAAAGGAGAGAGCTATACACAAATGACAGACATAAGCTCACACTGACTAATGAAGATTCTCCCATTTCCTTGGACTATTTAGATTTACAAAACACATCATTGCATAATTCCAATGCAGACAAAATAAACCAAGTTAGTGCAAAATAAAGTAAGGCAACAGCAACAGCATCAAAAAATACACACAACTTCTTGAATTAATGAAGAAGGAATTATGAAATAAAGGAGCAAAGAAGAAATGGAAGAGAGGTTAGCACGAGTCTGTCATGAGCACAAAAAAGTGGGAAAATTCTGTCTCCATGGTAACCCAATTTTCAGTGTCACCACTTTTGTTACCAAACAGACCATGCTACATTACATAAAACACACACTCACACCCCCCTTCACACACGGACAAATGTGCGCACACACTCACTTACTTTCACTCAATAGAACAGCAGAGCTTGCATGACAGTTTTAGCTTTGACTTTGATATCCATAATCTCCAGAACATAGCCATCTTGTCTAATTAGACTTTTCTTTTATTAAAAGGTACTCCTAGAGCAAACTTTTAATTTTTAACACACCACTATCCCACAAACATCTAGAGTGTTAGTGATTAAAAATGAAGACAGTGTTTACTCTATAATAATTATGCAATTATGAAAATTTGCATTTGCAATTAGATTAAATTAACCCTAATCTTAGTCCTAATGCATTTGCATCTATCTTTATACACAACATACAAAAACAAAATGCACAAACACGAGCCCTGATGCACATGCATGCTTTTGCACATAAAATCACATACTGCACATAAGCTTCAGGTAATGTGTTTATAATTTCTTTAAAATTATCTGTAGCCTTATTTTGAAGACAAATGTGAACGCTTCTTCATCTAATTCATAGAAATAAATGAATAATGCAGAAACAACATTTTCAAGCCTTCCTCAAACTCAATGAACCAGTCACTACAGGAAGCTTAATGTCTAAATTAATTTGCAATGCAATTTTATAACAATTCAATTTAATACATTATTTCCTACATTATACCCTTAATGCAGTCTGATACAGTATATAATGTGGAAATTATTTTGAATAATGAATGCAGTATTATTACAATGCAACATGGAGGCTGTCCAACAAACAAATAAGCAAGAAAACATATTTTACTCAGAGGCCATCTCAGGCCAACACTGATGCCAATTCAATAAGGAACACATATTGTGTATATAAGATGACAAACTCATAGAGGTTTTCAGAGCTTCTATGTACTCAATATTCAGCACATGGCCATACATGAATCTGAATTCTCATTTTGTTTTCAAAATAGTGAGCTTTGTGGTTAAGTGGAAAAAAAATGTCCAAGTTTAAACTGAAAGCATAGCAGAAGACATCTTGTTTTTCAATGGGTCAATAGCATATTTGACAACCTTATCAGGTTTCTGGCTTTGTCTGAATTTTGTTCCATATATAAAACATCATCTTTATAATAGGCCTGCTGTTCTGACCAAAATAAAAATGCGACAGCTGGTCAACATACTTACAAGATAATTTCCTTTTTGATGGTGGTAATTTCAGTCAGATGACACATTTAATGAGATGAATGAGAAGAGAATTTGAAGGGTCTTCTGAATACTAATGAGCAAAAACTCAGAGCTGGAAATTGTTATGGTCATGTATTTCCAAAAACTCCATAACATCATACATACAAGAGAGTTAAGCAAGGGACAATACCACTGCTTACAAATCTAACCTCTTACCCTGTAGTGATTCAGAATACTATTTCAGTGATTTATTTGATCACTCAACATTGCTCCCAGAAGACCCAGCATGGCATTTCACATTATTATAAAATACTGATGTTTTCAATAAATGTTTATGGATTGGGACAGGTGTGTCCAATCCTGCTCCTACAGGGCCACTTCCCTGCAGAGTTTAGCACCAAAAGTAATTAAGCATACCTTAAATCAAGGTCTTCAGAATTACTAGAAAGCAGGTGTATTGAAGCAGGATGGGTTGCACACCTCTTAATCAGGGTGTTATATATATATATATATATATATATATATATATATATATAAGTAGCCCCCATTATGTTACATAGCAGATTGTCACAGTGTGAGAATCCCCTTGCAGAGAGTTAAATGAGCAAAATAGTAAAACGCTAATGCAGTAATCATAGTAATAATGCAGGCAGTCAAAAGCAATTAGCCAACAGATGGCAAACAAATCAAAATAAGGTTAAAGCACGAATACAACACACTAGTAGCCTGTGCCATTGAAGAGACTCAAAATTTCGTAATAACAATATAATGACTTACCGATGACTGTAGAGCCATGCTACTTAACCATACAAGCAGTAAACAAAACGCAGGTGCGTTCAATTAAATTGTAGCATTCAGAAGGGAGAGGCCTCTGGTGGCTGGATGAAGGAACTGCAGGGTGTGACTAAATACACCTGGCCTTCGTTTCCCAAAAGCATCGCAAGCTTAAATTGATCGGAGAGACAATTGGTGGCAATGGTTCTACGATCCCGATGCTTTTGGGAAACGCAGCCCTGGTCGGCACGGTGCATGTCCAATGGCACAGAGCGAGCATTTTCAATTCATTCCTATGGGAGTTTAGCTTTACACTCGCGCGTTGAATTGGGGAATTGACAGCGGACCGGGAAAAGCGTTGACAGCGGCCGAGAGCGTCAAAAGGTTGGGCAGTTCTCGACTTTATGCAAATATCAGATATTGCCGGAGTTTATGCTGGAGATAAATCATATTAGGCCTATACATTTCGACGCTTTGTAGTTGTTAAATATTGAGGTTTGGATGCTTTCATTGTGATTATACTGGCTGCAGTAGCAGATGAAAAAACACTAGTAATGTATAGTAAATACTATAGTGTTTTTGAACCATATATTGTACATTTTAGTATATTGTATATATTATATTATTTACAACACTTTGTTAATGAATGCTACAGCATACTGTAGTATTAACTACAGTGAACTGATAAACTGTAATAAATACTGTTGTATAATATACTTTATTTTACTACAGTAATCTGTAGTGTATATTGTATAATATACCTTATAGTTGTAGAAAACTTTATACAGTATTGGGTAATTAGTTTATATTATTATAGTTGTTATGTTACCACAGCAACTATAGAATTACCAAAACAAAGCCTACTTTACTATAGTATGGTTCAAAAACACTATAGTATTTACTATAAATTCTCCTAGCCACTTCAGCTTGATGTGTGTACTTTTTAAATGTTAAAATACTTTCTCCTATCCCATCTAAATGTGCAGAGACAGCTATAAATAAGCCATTCATGGTTGATTTCCCCCAAGAGTGTGAAGACTGTGGCTCTGTGTTGCTTTCAACGTTGCTTTATTTGTTTGAGAGAGACTTCCTACCGGCAGATAGGGAAACTAGTTTGAAAACAGTTCATTGGAACCCAATACAACATATTGCACATGCAACACAAAAGTCAGTTCGTTAAAGCTTAAACTGACTTCCTCTATGGGTGTAAATCCCTCAAGTGTGTGACACTAACTTGAATGATTTACAGTCCCGCAAACCCAGTGTCACTGCACTTTAGCCATTAGGAGAGAGAATGTGCAGGGGACATTTGTAAAAGTCAGCTGGTCGTTAAGATGAGGGAGGAGATGCACGGTCCTGTCTGATAATGATTTATTAAGACGCGTTCAGATCTAATGGGGTATTTGTGTGATGGCTTGTGTGTTTGTGTGTGTGTGTATTCATCTAAGTGTAATCCACTAATTTAAGGTTGCATGGTTAGCTTCATCAAGCTGAATGGCTCACTGTAGTGAGCATGTGCTTTGCTCCACAGTTTCTGTACTGACAGTTTTACTCCGAGCCAATATCTGGAGCACGCGTGGGCCTAACACATACTCTGACGCAACACACACATGGTGTCCTGGATACACCACAGATCCGACAACAGCCAGAAACCACACACATTCAGACACACAGGCTATTATTCCACCATTTAACTTCATGTGTGTCCATGAATGTATCTTGCCATGTCTATTGAAGTGTACATGACAGGTAATCTTCTTGCATGGCTTTTATCTTTGTGTGTGTGTGCGTGTGTAACAGCTTTTACTTTTTTTATTTTATGATTTGAAAATGACCCAAAAAGCATCTTGTGCTTCAGTAGATGCAAGACATGATCAATGATTCTAAATCTGAGAAATATCTCTTTACTTCCAAGTTTAAATGACAAAAAATCCCAAGTTTTCAATGTGGTCTTAGATGTTTGGACCTCACTGTATATATATATAATTTTTTGTGTATAGTGGATCTCAGCAGAGCTCTGCTCTGGGCTTCTTGATTGTACTTTCTAACCTACTTTGGATTTCTGAGTGGGACAGTTGTTTTCCCCAAAGTCCTGGGCCTTCTCTAGCTCAAGATATCTGCACCAAAGTCCACATTTGTTGTGTTACATATCTAGTCCTGATATGCAATACAAAGTGCATTAAATAAAATACACCAGAGGCATTGTATTAACTTCAGACTTCATAACATAACCTCCCCACACTGGTAAAGTCATGTCTTGACTATCAATGGTTGAAAAAGGAGCATTTGTGTTTTCCCAGGGAATCAACTCTTGGCTTTGACCTAGTCCTGGTCTTAGGCCTCATTAGACTGCATAAACATGACTTTAGTCTGGGTGTAATCACTTGGTGTCTTGGTCTGGATCTGGGTCACTGCTTACAGTCTCAGACAACAGACACAGTCTATTTCCAGTGTTTGGCACAGTATCTTTTCATAACCCTGCGCAGCTCCTGTCCTCTTTGGTGGACCTCAGATGTAAGAAATCTTTGTTTTCATTTTTAAAAAAAAACATTTTTGAGGTGTACAATGTTTATGTTCACAAATATGTATTGACTGTGTAAAACAGCCACAATTTATTGGAATTTGTGGGTTTGGAAAAATTTAAAACATTGAAAATAAAGTGGTGACGTTATTATCAGATTTTTTTTTAATGATTGCTGCAATAAATTCAGCATTTATTTTTTCATTTGATTAAATTATTCTGTTTTTTGGTTTGGATCTGGGCTACAAGAGGTTTCTTGGTGTGGGTCTTGAACTTTCTGGTCTTGATCCCAACTGTGGCCCTGTTTACACCTGGTATTAAGATGTGTTTTGGTCGATCGGATCACAAGTGGATGACGCTAAATAGAGGTGTAAATGGGGCCTAAAACAGTTTGAGCTTGTCCACTTTCGACCACTTCTGGAGGTAGTCGAAAACGCATTCAACCGGATTGCTTTCATAGTGTAAACGCTCATGTGGACAAATGTGTTCAGCCACAAAAGACCACCTACACTCCACCAACTGACTTAAACATTATAGGAAATGCACAAGACAAACGGGATTTAAACTTTGTCGGCAGAAGACCCAAGTTTGGTTTGAAGATGGAAAAACGTACCAAGCACAATGTTCTCTCACCATTCCTGATTTCTAACATGCACTCACAGCGTTTGCCGTGGTCTTGCGGCTATCAGAGCAGAAATGAAAGCTGATGCTCACATATTTTTTAACGTCTTCTTCGTGCGTTCAAATGCAAGCTTATATTGTCCATTAGATCGAAATATTTGAAAAAAAACCATACATTTACCTGTCCATAGACCCTCCTCTTGAAGAAATCAGGACAGAAGTGGTTGAAAGTGGACAACAGAGATGGATTAAAACACCAGGTCTACTTGACATCTGATCGACCAAAATTAAAATAATCTTAATACCAGGAGTAAACAGGGCCTATGTTTCATATGTTACTGGTCCTACTCGCACGGCTCTGAGAGGGATTCGAACCAGTGTCACTGGCATGGGAGGTTGGCACACTAACAAGGATGCTAAAGACCACAAACTCTAGTGTCGAGAGTCTAGTACACCTTTTGAGGCAAGGGGGGGTTTTTAGGGCCCTATAAAATCCGTTTTATTTTTTCCCAAATTCCGTTTTATTTTTTCCCAAATTCCGTTTTTTCCATTTTAATTTTTCTGGATTCCGTTTTTTTCCGTTTTATTTATTTTTTGACTCCATTTTAATGGTTAAATTAAATTTTAGTAATCAAAAAGCATGTCTAATTTATTGAAATAATGAATCGTCCAATTTACCAACAATTTAATAAAAGTTTAACTAAAAAATTACATTTTTTTTAGGGCCCTACGTTTTATTCTTTCCCCTTAAATTTTATTTTTTACCAAATTCTGTTTTCTGGATTCCATTTTAATGGTTTAATTCCATTTTAATAATCAAAAAGCATGTCTAATTAATTGAATTCTTAAAAACAACAATATTAATTAATTCAAAAAAATATATTTTTATGATTTTTTTTTCTTCAGAAGTTCTGTTGTGTATTTAAATTTTTCTGGCAATCAAATGAACGTATAACTTTTAATTTAATTTAATTTATCTTTTAATCATGAAATTAAACTTTTTTGTCAAACAATGTGCTGCACAACAGGATTTATGTTTAAATAGTCTTTTTTGCGGTTTAATAATCAGTCACTAGTCTATATCGCGATTTAATTTACGTGTACTGACCTGCTTTTAATTCATTCATCAAAAATTTGACAAATTCCGTGACATTCCGCGTTATAAATTCCATTTTTATGAATGGATTCCGTGATCGCGGAAATTATAGGGCCCTAGGTTTTACTTGCCCAGCTCTTTAGCTGGCTTCCGTTACACTCACCCCCCTAGACCTCACTCCCATCCGGCTCATGGCACCAATGTAACTGGTCCTACTCGCACCTCTCTGAGCGGGATTCGAACCAGTGTCACTGGCATGGGAGGTGGGCACACTAACAAGGATGCTAAAGACCACAACCTCTAGCATCAGTCTCTAGTGCGTCTTTTGAGGCAAGGGGAGTGAGGTTTTACTTGCACAGCTCTTTAGCTGGCACCTGTTACACACTGTAAAAATATCCTGTTAAAGGTGCCCTCGAATGAAAAATTGAATTTATCTTGGCATAGTTAAATAACAAGAGTTCAGTACATGGAAATGACATACAGTGAGTCTCAAACTCCATTGTTTCCTCCTTCTTATATAAATCTCATTTGTTTAAAAGACCTCCGAAGAACAGGCGAATCTCAACATAACACCGACTGTTACGTAACAGTCGGGGTGTACGCCCCCAATATTTGCATATGCCAGCCCACGTTTCCAACATTATAAAAGGCATTAGACAAGGGCAGCCAGTATTAACGTCTGGATGTGCACAACCAAATCATCAGACTAGGTAAGCAAGCAAGAACAATAGCGAAAAATGGCAGATGGAGCAATAATAACTGACATGATCCATGATAACATGATATTTTTAGTGATATTTGTAAATTGTCTTTCTAAATGTTTCCTTAGCATGTTGCTAATGTACTATTAAATGTGGTTAAAGTTACCATCGGTTATTACTGTATTCACGGAGACAAGAGAGCCGTCGCTATTTTCATTTTTAAACACTTGCAGTCTGTATAATGCATAAATACAACTCCATTCTTTATAAATCTCTCCAACAGTGTAGCATTAGCCGTTAGCCACGGAGCACTATCAAACTCATTCAAAATCAGAAGTAAACAATATAACAGTATACAATACTCACATAATCTGACGCATGCATGCCGCATGCATGACGAACACTTTGTAAAGATCCATTTTGAGGGTTATATTAGCTGTGTAAACTTTGTTAAGGCACTGTTTAAGGCAAGCACGAGCTCTGTGGACGGAGAGCACGGGATTTAAAGGGGCCGCAGCATAAAATCGGCGCGTTTATAATGATGCCCCAAAATAGGCAGTTAAAAAAATTAATTAAAAAAAATCTATGGGGTATTTTGAGCTGAAACTTCACAGACACATTCAGGGGACACCTTAGACTTATATTACATCTTTTAAAAACATAATCTAGGGCACCTTTAAATTTATAGGGAAAAAAAGTAAGAAACATTAGCTGTGGTTGCAAAAAAATTCACTGAAAAAATTATGGTTTCAGGTATCACGGAATGTCAAATTTGTGTGTGTATATTTTACAACTTATAACCATATAATTCAATAAGTGATATAATGTTAATAATAAAATCTGCTTTATACCTTTAAAAAGTATAGATAAAACACACTAATAATACATTTGGTAAAAAAAATAGAAAACCACATGATGAATCAGAGTTCATCAGAAGTGGCATGTCTGTACTTGGCTAATATAGAGACAGAGAGTCACACACAAACACACACAAAACACCATCAGGCTAACACATGACACTAAAATAATGCAGTAAACATAAACTAAATAGCTTAAAATGTAACACAACATGTCCATCACTCATAACAAAGTTGAGAATAAACTAAATTATTTAAATAACATATAATCAAATGTAATGTTACACAGGAAATGTCCCTGTTTTTTACTAATTGTTTAATTGGTAATAGTTTTTACTTGCAAATACCAAAGTGTTTTACAGTCAAATAACATAATTAGATGTTAACAATTTACAGGTTACTGTAGCATTTTTACAGTATTTTTCAGTAAAAAAAAACCTCTGTACCTGTCTTAATTTGTTTTTAAAAGATGAGCCAAGCTGTACCTGATTATTTTTGCTGCAGTTTTTGTGGGCTGTAAAAACTCAATGTTTAGTCTGTAAAGGTATGACTCACCTCAAGTCTGAGTTGCAGGTATTTTAATATTTGCCAAGGTATTGCAAATACTTGCAGGTCTTCAGAACTGTTATTGGAGTAACGTGTCTTGAGCCCACATCTAATAATCACTTAATACCAAGTTGAGTCTTAAGTTAGATTCACACTGCTGGTGCGATTGACAGCCGTATTTTCTCTCTCAAATTCACTGTAAAGAGATTGCTGTAAATTGTACAGTATCGTACAGTGCATAACAGTAAAATACCGTTCAAATTACAGAAATCGGTTACAGTGTGTCAATAAAAATGTCTCTAGAACTGCCACCTTCACTCAACAAACCTACATACATGCACACCTAAGCAAAGTGTCAGTTGTTTTTTATAGATGTGGGTAGTGAGAAGAGCATTTCTCTGACAGTGTCAAACCCACATACTAATGCTGCCGTCTCTTTACACTATTGCAGTTTACACTGTTTTCACCTGGTCAGTGCTTCTCTCTCTCCCTCTCTGCATGAGAATGACTGAGATCATTATCTGCATATAGACTCCATGGCAGCACAACTGACATGCTACAGAGAGAAAGTGAAAGATTGGGGAGATAGAGATAAACTTATAAGCACACTGTAAAAAAAATCCCGTTGTTTCTACGGAAAAATACCGGCAGCTGTGGTTACCAGAACAATACTGTAAAAATGACATCAAACCGTAAACATACTTATGGAGTTACATGTGAATTTTACATTTTAAATCTGTTAAATTTACGGTAAAATAACGTATTTCATTAACTGATATAATGTTAATTTATCAACCTAATGAAGTACTAATATCTGTTTTGTACCTTTATAATACACTGACAGTCACCAAACACAGTGGTGATGAGAGTCACATGATGAATCAAAGTTCATCACAAGCAGCTTTTCCACAAGCTGAGAAGCACAATACTAACATATAGAAGGTGCACACAGTGTCATTCACACACACACTAAACACCATCATGGTAACATGCATGAAATTTTAAAAATGCAATAAACATTAATTTAACAACATTAGATGTAACATAAAACCCTAATGTACATAACTGATTAGAAAAAAATTAGAAAAACTAAGAAGAAACAGAGTTATTTCAACGAAAATATATCAAATGTGAAGTATCACGCAGGGAATTGTGGGAATGTCAATATACGGTTTTTCACTGTAAATTTTACAATGAATTGTTATTTTTCACTTCCAAAAACTGTAAATTTAACGGTATTTTACCACAAAATTACATTAAATGTACCATTAGATCTATTACAGTTATTCACCGTATATAGTACGGAAACTTTCTGTAAACCAATCAACAGTTTTTCACCGCAGCATTTTTACAGTCTTTTACTGTTAAAATCACGGTCATTTTTTACAGTGCAGACAATATGCAGGATTTTTTTTTCAATCCACCGATCAGAATGACGCAAACATACTAAGGCAGGGAATCATAGGAGTAAGAATAACTTAAGGAGAACAGTTGGAAGTAGGACAGGAAGTCAGGTAGGACGGCAACTGTACACTAAAAAACAAAAATGTACCCCTAATATTTAAGTATTTTAATTGCATATAAAATACATTCAGTTGGATAAAATAAACCCATTAGACAGTTTTAATAAATTCTAAACTTAATGTAATGCATATTGTCAGTCATAAAAAATTTAAACAAGAATGAAATTTATGTAAAAGTACTAATAAACCAAAAGTGTTTTTTTAAAGAACACAATAACTAGGTTTATATTTCAATTTCATACATTTTAACTAATTGAATATTGCTAGTTTCACAGCTAGTGATATTTAAACTATGATCATACTTTTAAACTGATTCAATTGAATTGTTTCCACAATTAACAGATTGATGCCTATTAAGCAATTTTGAACAAATACATTCTGAAAATGTAAAATCATAATCATAATAATACACAAGAATAAACTACTGTGTGCCGTGATTAATTTTTTTAGTGTACAATCAATTTCCCAACCATAATGACGAAACCTGGATATGTTATACTGAAACTTGCTGATGACGTTGCTGATTGATCTGAAGACTTATTGGATACTTGCATGTACCCTGAGATAGACAGAAACATGTTAAAATGCACACAAAATAATTGTGTATCTTTTATTTGTGATCAATGCTGAGGAAATAATAATAATAATAATAAACACTTTATATATATACAGTACAGTCCAAAAGTTTGGAACCACTAAGATTTTTAATGTTTTTAAAAGAAGTTTCGTCTGCTCACCAAGGCTACATTTATTTAATTAAAAATACAGTAAAAAACAGTAATATTGTGAAATATTATTACAATTTAAAATAACTGTGTACTATTTAAATATATTTGACAAAGTAATTTATTCCTGTGATGCAAAGCTGAATTTTCAGCATCGTTACTCCAGTCTTCAGTGTCACATGATCCTTCAGAAATCATTCTAATATGCTGATTTGCTGCTCAATAAACATTTATGATTATTTTCAATGTTGAAAACAGTTGTGTACTTTTTTTTTTCAGGATTCCTTGATGAATAGAAAGTTCAAAAGAACAGCATTTATCTGAAATACAAAGCTTCTGTAGCATTATACACTACCGTTCAAAAGTTTGGGGTCAGTAAGAATTTTTATTTTTATTTTTTTGAAAAGAAATTAAAGAAATGAATACTTTTATGCAGCAAGGATGCATTAAATCAATCAAAAGTGGCAGTAAAGACATTTATAATGTTACAAAAGATTAGATTTCAGATAAACACTGTTCTTTTGAACTTTCTATTCATCAAATAATCCTGAAAAAAAATATTGTACACAAATATTTTGTACAATTGTACACATTAAATGTTTCTTGAGCAGCAGATCAGCATATTAGAATGATTTCTGAAGGATCATGTGACACTGAAGACTGGAGTAATGATGCTGAAAATTCAGCTTTGCCATCACAGGAATAAATTACTTTGTGAAATATATTCAAATAGAAAACAGTTATTTTAAATTGTAATAATATTTCACAATATTACTGTTTTTTACTGTATTTTTAATTAAATAAATGTAGCCTTGGTGAGCAGACGAAACTTCTTTTAAAAACATTAAAAATCTTAGTGGTTCTAAACTTTTGGACTGTACTGTATATATATTAAATATATATATATATAGTAAAAAAAAAAATGTTCATCTAGTGAATCTAGTTTCCCATCATGGATTAGGAGTATCTCATGAAGGGAAAAAAACACAAGTAGATTAAGTACATCCATAATACTGTACAATCCACCAGAGGGCATCAGGTAACCTTATTGAAAGAGGGCATCTTATTTGGTTTTTAAAGAATGCATGTTTGTTCTTAATATGACTCATCTGGGTCAAATCATTCTCAGTGTTCATCATAAAAAAATGATTTTGTCTTAGTTGATACATTTTATTGGTTTTAAATGTTCAGAGTTTTTAGAACATTAGCTATCTGAACAGAGCTAAAATTAGAACGATTCATTTCTTTTAGAGACTTTCTGTCTCTCTAATCTAGGAAAAAAAGACTAAGAATAGTTTGAGCAAGGTGCATGAAAACCGTGCACAAACATAAAGATCCACTGAAGTTTTGCAAAAGGGATAGTTCACCCAAAAATGAAAATTCTGTCATCATACTAATACAAAATTTTGAAAGTGTTCAAAATTTGAGTTACTTTGTTCTGCATGTTGAACACAAAAGAAGATATTTTGAAGAATGTGGGTGACCAAAAATAATATGGAAGTCAACGGGGATCAGGTTACCCACATTCTTCAAAATGTCTTCTTTTGTGTTCAACAGATCAAAGAAACTCACATGTTTAGAACAACTTGAGTGTCAGTATGATGACAGAACTTGATGCCAAATTTTCATTTTCATTTTGGAGTGAACTCTCCTTTTCAATGTGAAAGCTGCAGGGCAAATATATGTTTGACCGGGTTTAAAACGCTGTAGGTAAGACCGATCAGATATATTTATAATAACTGAGTTAATCACATTGTCTGTAAGTATAGCTGGAAGTTTATATAGACAAATATTGTGTGATGTTTAGGCAAATTGCATGACGTAACATTCTCTTCTATGGGAAAACCCTGAGGTGTCTCTTCAACCATTGACAAGATAAAATCATTGCAACAGAAACACACAGCCTAAAGCAATCCTGCTTGTCATATGAAAATGCTAACAATGTACCACAAAGTATTCCGGTTAAATCCAAGTGTTTGGTTGCACATTCAATACTTTGGTGACACCAAAGTAAATACTTTAAACTTTAATGTAAATGTAATGCAAAAAGAAACCAGTCAGTTCTAGGTTAATTTAATTGCTGTTGGCTTGATACCTTTAAAAACCTGCTTGGTTAAATTGTGGGTCAGTTGTAATAAAAGCATAGCTGCTGATTGATTTCTATGATGGAAATGTTCCGTTATGATTTCTGGGAAATCACAGTATTCCAGTGGAACCAGTCCTGCGGAGTTGTTTGACAAAGTGCCATAGTTGTTTTTTTCTTAGCATAGATCTCACAGAGATTTTGTTTGAAGAAGCCGTGCAAGACGGTGATCATTTGAAACATGTACAGACAAACACACAATCCCTTTTTGGTAAATATTCCAATTACAATATTTTGGATACGTTTATGTCGTTTTTACAGTCGATTTGTTAGATTATTATTTATCACAACTAAGATTTTTCTGTAAAGGGCCTGTGCATATGCCTTAAGTAAATGTGCCATATAGTGATCAGTCATGCAAACTCACAAATGGTACACACTAAATTGTTACTAAAAAAAACGGTAACACTTTAGAATACTGATCCTTCATTAATGAATAACTACACAGGAACAAATGAATAATGCAGTATTAACACTCTAGTAACTACTATTAACTAACAATAAACTCTGATTAATGAATTAGTAAGTAATAGTGCTCAGTTGTAGGTGGTAGTTCACTATTAACTAATCAGTAACTACTGTTTTTTTCATTCCTCCCAGAGAACTACTAAGAACTACTATATACAGGTTCATAATTAACATGAATGATGCATAATGTATAATTAATTCTAAAGTAAAGGCCTTGGTAACCCACTAGTAATGACTGAAGTATTACTAAATACTTAAGAAGGAATTACTAATTTTTTGGATCAGTATTCTAAAGTGAAAAACATGATAACTCTCTAGTAACTACTGAAGTCATTGTAAACTTTTGAGGTTTTTGTAAAGTATTGGATAGTAATAACTCAAGAGTTACTATATAACTCTAAAGTAACTACTTATTTGGATCAGTATTCTAAAGTGAAGATCATAGTAACTCACTAGTAATTACTTAAGTGTTACTACATCCTTATAAAGGAACTACTAATTATTTGGATCAGTATTCTAAAGTGAAGATCATGGTAACCCACTAGTAATTACTTAAGTGTTACCAAATATATCATAAGGAATTACTGTACAAAAACATACAAAAACATCAAAAGTTTACAGTGACTTCAGTAGTTACTAGAGAGTTATCATGTTTTTCACTTTAGAATACTGATCCAAAAAATTAGTAATTCCTTCTTAAGTATTTAGTAATACTTCAGTCATTACTAGTGGGTTACCAAGGCCTTTACTCTAGAATTAATTATACATTATTCATTATTCACATTAATTACGAATATGTATATAGTAGTTCTTAGTAGTTCTCTGGGAGGTATGAAAAAAACAGTAGTTACTGATTAGTTAATAGTGAACTACCACCTTCAGCTGAGCACTGTTACTTACTAATTCATTCATCAGAGTTACTTGTTAGTTAATAGTAGTTACTAGAGTGTTAATAATGCATTACTCATTTGTTCCTATGTAGTTATTCATTAATGAAGGATCAGTATTCTAAAGCGTTACCAAAAAAACCCACCACACTTGATTTTTGTTAAAATGTACAAACTCTTCCTGATCGGAACTGCAAAAGTTCAAGTCATACTTCACTAAAATCTGTCGTTCTACAACATACTCTTCCTTTCCCCTGTTTTTGAGCTCAATCTGCCCCTAGGTTTTTATGTGTTCCGAATCAGGTTTCTTGGCTAACAAAGCTTGCACTCAGTACTTTGATTTCTTTAGCTGATCCAAAGGTAATAAAGAATGATGTGTGCGATAAAACTACAATACAATAAGCATAATAGCAAAACATGAGGGTATAGCATCTGCAATGATGCCTTAGCCTTTAAAATGTGCTTTCTCAATCACTTCCCAACAAATTACAAAAATCTAAAGAATTCCAACCAGATAACTTTCCTGCCCCCTTGTGGCCAATATACATCCACATCATTCTCAGTGAACACACATGTACAGTATCAAACACATTTAAAGAAATATATTGACCAAGAAATGGTCTAAACCATTTTAATCACAAATCACTGGTCAAGAACTGCACAAATACTTTAGATAAAGTAACTTGGCACAGAATAGCCTGCCCCTTTGTTTTCTTTAAATGTTTAAGCCATGTGGGTAACCTTGCAGGCAGGATGAGTCAGTGTTGTTCCATGCATTGTTAATGGCTTCAAACAGTTCATGAGTAGTTGTTTTCCAGTTCGTTTGAGTTTAACATGAGACCAAATATTCACTATAGGGTTCAAATCTGGACTCAGAGCAGGCCAAAACATGAGCTTGATGGACTTGTTCTCCAGCCACTCCTTGGTTATCTTTGCAGTTTGGGCAGGAGCATTTTCTTGTTGAAACATAGCATCTGATCATTCCTCTTTAGATAGCAACTTTTCATTTGTGGGAAGCAAGCCATTCTGAATTATTCTCCTACTCCAAAGCATTAAATGACTTTTTACTAACTCCAGCAGTTAAAAGGCTCCCCACACAATGACACTTTTCCTCCATGCTTCGCTGTGGAAGAGATGCATTTATTATTATATCTCTCACCAGATTTTCAAAGACAGCACTCTGGAGCATCACCATACAACTCGTGTTTCATTGTGATTCATCACTCCATGTACAACTTCCCATATTCTGCTAAATGCATGTGCTTAAATTTGCTAATTTCCTGACCAATAATTAGTGGTTAAGACTATTAAAAGCTTGGTTCTTAGATATTTTGGGCTTGGCTTATGTTTTTTTTTTTTTTTCCCAGGAGTGTGTGTGTGTGTGTGTGTGTGTGTGTGTGTGTGTGTGTGTGTGTGTGTGTGTGTGTGTGTGTGTGTGTGTGTGTGTGTGTGTGTGTGTGTGTGTGTGTGTGTGTGTGTGTGTATGTATTTTGGTTTTCCCTTTTCAACAGCAAAATGCATGATTCACGGATGCACATTATTCTTCATAAATTAAACTGTCTTCATGTTTTCTTTGTTTTTTTGTTTTTTCTCCTCTGACGCTTCCTTTTTCACAAATTGCTTTCACTTTTTCATTCTCTTCCTTCCAATCACCTGACTTCATTCATGTGCGGGGCACTCTCTTATCATGGTCCGGCCAATTTCCGATGGATAAAATCAATCCCTACATTTTTTTTCTCATCTAATATCTTTTGTTTCAGTTAGAAAAATGCCAGATTACAGAAGTACATTTGGTTGTGAAACGTATTTCATGTTGACTAGTTGCTTTGCTGCTTCAGTGTCGCATGCAAGTCAGATACTAAAAAGAACAGACAGACCATATCAAGAATTAAAACTGAATTTTTTAGTGTACAATTTAAAGACAGAGTCATGTTTGAGATACAAAAGAAGTGTGTATGCAAAAAGGAAATGTTGCTTTAAGCTTTTTCAAAAGCTATTTCTCCTGCTCTCTTTCTGTCTTTCAGGGTTTTTTTGTATTTAAAGTGCAACAATAACACACAACACAAAGAAAGTTTTGTTGAAGGACTTTTTGATTAAATGACTTGAAAGAGAGAGCCGATGCCAAGGCATGCAGAAAGAATACTTAGGCCAGTGACAACATTTCCAGTCATCACAATGGTAAACCTCATTGAAATGCCTGTTTGAACCATGTTTGTTGCTCAGTAAATTGGCTTCTGATGAGAGACTGCTGCTGATGGTTGGATGCTGAATGAATCTTTGATTCTTTGAGGAGGAAAGAGTATTTTGGCCTAGCCGGCTTCCTGTGCATGTTGTCCGGATATTTCTGACCCTTACCCTGTGCAGTTCTCTATATCCTTGCTACAGCTACTGTGTGTGTGTGTGTGTGTGTGTGTGTGTGTGTGTGTGTGTGTGTGTGTGTGTGTGTGTGTGTGTGTGTGTGTGTGTGTGTGTGTGTGTGTGTGTTTTCAATCATGACACCTCTCGGAATAGATTTAAACGGAATTTATTAAAGGGTTAGTTCACTCAAAAAAATGAAATTTCTGTCATTAATTACTCACCCTCATGTCGTTCCAAAGCCATAAGGCTTTAATTCGTCTCTGGAACACAAATGAAGATCTTTTTGATGAAATCTGAGCGCTTCCTGTCCTTCCGTTGACAGTTCACGCAACTGAAATTTCGATGCTTCAAAAAGTTCATAAAGAGATCGTAAAACAAATCCATATGAATTGAGTGGTTTAGTCAAAATTGTCTTATGAGACTCAATCACTTAATATGATGAATAGATTGAATTTAGGCTTTTATTCACATATAAACATTGATCAGTGAACATAAACAGAGGCTCAACCGAACCTACTTGATGCGCAAGAACAAACCTCTTGCTGAAGCTCAAACGTGCTTCGTAACACATTAAAATGAACCTCATTGGTTCTCACACTTTAAGCAAACATGCTTGAGCTTCAGTTTACCACAACTGATGTGTGAGTTGATTAATGTTTATATGTGAATATAAGCCTAAATTCAATCTGTTCATCATATAAAGCGATTGTTTCTCTTAAGAAAATTTCTGCTCAATTCATATGGATTAGTTTTACAATGTCTTTATGAATTTTTTTGAAGTGTCAAAGTTTCAGTTGCGTGGATTATCACTGGAGGGACAGGAAGATCCGAAGATGAACTAAAGTCTTACGGGTGTGGAACAACATGAGAGTGAATAATTAATGACAGAATTCATTTTTGGATGAACTAACCCTTTAATAAGAATGGAATGTACATAGGTTTAGTCTTGGAGCTGCTACTCTGCTGCCGCATGAGTGAAGGCTACTGACGAAAAATGCACATAAATAAGCAGATAGGCAAGTTGAGCCAGTTTCAAAATCTGCTAAGGGGTAATTAAATGTAATAATTCATGTAAAAATGTATAATTTTTTTTTTTTTTTTTTTTTTGAAAATTTGATAATTTGCCTTAATCTTTTAAACTACTGAGAGTGATCAAATACATTTTATAAAAATTATAAATTTACTAACCCGGCAAAGTTTTTCAGTTGGATTGGTGTTTATTCTCTTTAGCATCCAGTATGAAGTATTTCACTCCGTTCCCTGATCATTCATATTCAATTTCAGCGAGTGAAGAATACATTTATACTCGTGCATTATGTATTACGTACGTTATTGTTTCTTACAGACAGCATGTTGACGCCGCTCAGGCCACCATTTTCTAGCATTTTCATCCTCATTTTGACCCTCACTCTCTTCACACTCTATTCAAAACATCCCAAGGGTGTGGGTTTTCCAAGAAACGCATGGACCTCTGCTTCTCGTAAATACTATACCATGTATTATGCATGTTATTTTTTGACAGACATTGATGTTGTGATATTCAAATGATGTGGATTTGAGATGGATCGTGAGGTAATAATTATTTATTCCTTATCCAGCAAGTATTCAGCGATCGATTCCCATGAGTGTGTTATGTCAAATGTTTTTAGTTCTAATATTCCAACCAACAGCCAGCCTAATTTTTTGACGGACGTGATAACTATGAAACACGCTAGAGACATTATGCTTTTTGTGTAGTTCATATTAGGGAATTAAATAAATTACGTTACTCAAAGACTGACATGTTTGGCTTGTCAAAAATGCTGCATTCAACAAAACTGAAATGCACTATACACGTCCTCTTCTGTGTATGGTATGTGAGTTATTCAGTACAGTATAATCACAACGGATGTCTTTGTTTCAGTTTTCTGTCCTAAAAAAAAAAAAATGTTTTTCACAAGAACAAAAACATTCTTCCTGTTTTATTCTGCTATGGAATTATCAAAGAAATGTGTAAGTACAGAGTTTTCCTGTTCCTGTTAAAAGATTGAGACATTAAAAAAATTAAGATACTAATGTATTTGCAACACACATTTTCCCCTAGATGGGGCCATTTCTGTAAAACTAGTATGTGAGAGGTTTCTGATTCTTTTTTTGGGTTGGGCTGAGTTACAAGAAACTAACCAAAGCGAAAGGGAAATGGAGAGAGAGGGTGGGGGGAGGGGGGGGTGACGATGACAATTGAAAAACACATAAAATAATTTATCTTTATTAATATTAAAAAGCAGTCCCAAACAAAACAAACAACTGTACTTCTCACTAGGTGAAATGCATATTTCTGCATAGCAGAATGACATTGGTATACAATATATACTATAGGTTATATAGTCTACATATTGTATATATGTACCAATATGTAAAATAATTAAATGTTCATACTGATATTGACGTCACCAGTGTCATGTGGTCAGTGGTTTACATTCATATATAAAGACAGACAATACTATTTAAAAGCAACTAAGTTGTCAAATCATTCATTTTACACAAATACAAACTGACCGGTACCAGCGTGATTGCTTTAAAACAATCGAAGGCCAATTGTGGTGTTGTGCTGAACTTGCTGCATGTCAAATAAAACATTTTGTAGTGCTTTTTTTTTCTTCTGAGAATAGTCCAAACGATCACTACACATATAAATAGTGAATACATGTTCTAGTTGGGTCAATGAAGACTACAGTATCCTATGAAATGATCAAATAAATGATGCTTTGTTAAAAAGCTGCAACATCTGTAACTTCAACTTCAAATAAACAACACACAATCATATACTAAAAGGGTACAACAACAGAAATTCTTTAAGTTTTTTGCTCACAGGTAATTGGTGAATACTATCTTTCCCATAACTCTGCATCACAGCTCTTCTCGCCAGCTCTTGTAGGCTCTGTGGCGCATCTCCCCGATACGGCATACTCAGACTCTTTTTTGGGGATGCAATATAGTATCCTATCAGGTGGAAAAGGCAAGCGAAAGTATGTTTACTCCCCGCTAAACTGAATCCTCCTCCTTTTAGGAGCACCCGCACACTGGTCGGGCCCTCGGGAGCCCGATAGCTGAGAGTGAAGAAAACGTTTGCCTGCATGCTGTCCCGGATCAGGAACGTCCCAAGAGGGAGTTCGGCCAGTCGTGCATGAGCTTCGTCTGCTTCCATGGGACCCCAGTAAAATCCACTGTGGTTCAAGTAATTCACAGCCTGGGTGATGAGGTCACATTCCTGCTGGTCCCGAAAGGGGTGAAAGTGTGTGGGTGGCTCAGAGCAGGGTTTAGGGGGTTCGGCCGGCTTGGGGGCTGGGCCCTGTGGCGCAACTGTATGGTCAGAGTCATTATGCTGGACCATTCTGAATCGGGGCCCACTCATACCATTCCTCCATGGTCCCAAAGCATAGATGAATGGTTCTGCAGCCTGTGCAAATGAACAAAGAGTACAAACATCAAGAGGTGGGAAGAGCTCATGCCCAGACGCATTCAAGATCTGTGAGTGTGCGAGAAAGTGCACGAGTATGCATGAGACGGTGCAGTTGATTTTAAGCTCAGCTTTAACCCTCTGGTGCTGTACGTTTTGGTTTTTTAGAAAAAAATTTTCATCGGAATGGTACGAAACAAAACTCATGGATATGATTTGAAAAGGTTAAATCACCACATTGGAAATGAATGGGAAGCTAATTTCATCCACTGGAAACGTTTGTTACTGCACCTAAACAAAATCTTATACTGAAAGCTCATTTTTTGATATATCAACCTCAAATTTGGAGCACAACTTGTTTAGAGTTTTATAAAACGTCTTTTTATTAAAGCATGTGATTTGACATACAATTCACTTGTACATTCTGAGAGCCTTTTTTTTATAAGTAATTCAAAAAGTAAAATATAATAATAGAATGAAAAAAGAATAAATAAAAAAATGGTTAACTTAAAGGTAATTTAAAACTTATAGTGGTACAACATTAAAAAGGCAAAAAAAAAAAAAAAAAAAAAAAACTTGTTTAGAGTTTTGGCTGTTTATTAGTGTCTTCTTTTAAAAAAAAAAAAGACCAAACTAGTCTGTGCTCCAAAGCTTTCAACAATGTTTAAGTTAGGAATGTTATAGTAGGTCTATGCTCAAAAATTGATTAACAGGTAATAAATGGATAATAACTATTCCATAAATATAATTTAGTACCATAAAATCCTCTAAAAATACTAATATATATATATATATATAAACATTATTGAACTAAAATATAACTTTTTTTTAAAAATAAAATGTTTTAAAAATTGGTCATTTTGACTGCCACGCTAACAGCACCAGAAGATTAAACAAATTCTTTACTGGAAACATGAAGATGATTCATAAGACTCAAAAAGCATAAAGAAAATTTTGTTTTAAAATATTATTAATATATACTTTTATGAGCCAAATCAAAGTCAGTGTGGCGTAACCAACATACAAGATGCCAATTTGTTGCTGTGATAAAATTACCATAAAACAGAAAAGTAGACACTGTCATGACACTGTCAAACAACTTTTGTTGCACATTTTGTTCAGGTCAAATAGGATATCCCTTAGAAACTGTTTTAATATTAATACCCAAAAGAAAATTATTATTATTATACACTGATGACTGCGTACTTCACTCAAAGTGAAAGTGGTTACTGGTGACCACATTTGTAAATCAAAATCCTGTAGAAAATGGTACAAACGCTTTAAGAAAAATGTATGAAACCAACATGAATCCATCGATGGCATTTAGAAGAACTTAGAATACATGTTTTAAGGTAGATTTTAAACTACTTCTCACTTTGTCAACTCGAAAACTTTGTTTTATTTATATTTCCCTCACTCATAATATTCTATGAAAACAATATTTATATCAAACTTTTAAAAAAAAAATTATTTATATCAAAACATTTTATATTTTAGGCGTATTTTAAACATCATAAATATGCCTAACACATTTTTCTATGTAGGTTTATTTATTTTATTGTTTGCTACATAATTCTTCTAAAGTCTTGATGTTATAGGTTCTTTAAACGCGTTGGTTGTAACTGTTAGCAGAGGAAAAGCGAAGCCCCCTGCCTTCTTAAGCTGAAATTCTTCAGCCTACATAAGCTGAATGTTTTCTCGAAAGAACTCAGATAGGCATCACATGAACTGAATTAAGAAGGTTCTCATGTGTAACAGGCAGAACGTTTTCGATATTCGATTATCTGTCACCTCCGTGTTTCAGAATAACCATTAAGTTATATGTATACTGAAAAGGTTTTCATAAAACGGTGTCAAAAACATGGAGAACGTCACGGTGAAATTAAAGGTGACAGAAACACCTCCAGCCGCTCGCAGATCAAAAACCACTATCCAACTTACCGCAAATGCAGTTTGATGTTGACTAAGCCAGACTTCTCCAGAACTGTGTACAGATTTCCTGCGATGCTACATTTTTAGTTGTAACATCATTGTTAGGCTGACCATTACAAAAGAATACCGAAAGCGAAAGTTAAAAAAATATATAAGGCGGTCTCGCCTGTGTCACCTCAATAACTGGAAGATGACATTTTTTTCCACGAACTGTCAGGACTGTATGGACGTATGTCTCAATGTGTCCAACCGTTTCTTATTTAAACCACTCTCTGCACTCAATGTGTGATATGCAGAGTGAAATCCTAGATGTAGGGATGCGGTCGGATTTTGGCAGCTCTCTCATTCAATAGGCTAACTCCTTCAAAATGGCGAAGATCGTGGAGATTTAAGCAAATAATGCATATACAAAGCCTGATATGAGCAAGCAACTGCAGTATATTCACTGACTGAAATTAATATACATGCTAATTTTATTAAATTTTCCTGCTATTAAATGTGCACTTTTGTTTCACTTTCACTTTGGACGTTTTGGTTTACTTTAAATCACGTGATCTTCTCCAAGTCATGGACAGGTTAATCGTTAAAAGTATCAATGTCTTAGACCTGGCTTACTTTTATTGTTTAAGACTATAACCCTAAACACTGTGGATTACACACGACAGATAAATATGAGTCACACATTTACGAAAATGAAATGTTATTTTTCATAGACTCGGAAAATAGCAGAAATTACACTATTTTTGTCATTTCTACATATATTTTATATATATATATATATATATATATATATATATATATATATGTATGAGAAGTTTACAAACATAAGATACATGCCATAAGATACACAAATAAATTATTATTGACAATGTAGGATTGGGGTTTTGTAAGTAATAAACTTAGGATCACAACTCATCTTGCATCATTTGTGCTGCAGACATTAAGAAAAAAACAAGTCTTGTTTCTTGTTGAAGCGAAACGTACTTTTCTAAGTAATCAGACTTTCAGTTTTTGCCTAGTAGCAGATAAAATCCCATAGACTTATATAAACACAGATCATCCTTTAATGCAAATGCAGGTCAATATTATATAGCATCTTATATTAAGATTATTGCTCAAACAGAAAAATACATAAATACTCATTTAAATGTGAAGCAAAACGTAAACAATGTTGAAGTGTCCGGTTTGTTTTTAGTGTGCCAATAAACAACAGCATTCACTGGTAACTGGAAACACATTTTGGAGTGTAAACAGATGCTGTACAGTTAACTGTTCATTCTTTAGATGTCTTTGAGATAACTTTAATCAGACCATCTGTAAAAATATCTAATAAAACTATATCCATGAAAGGAAAAGCAGAAAAGATTTACCTTGAATAATTCATCATACATTAGGTTAAGATGCATTTTCATCAGAAAACACTCCCAAATCCATAAATATCTTTAACAAGTATGAGGTTGCTTAAAACATAATTAATCGTTACGCAATTCATTATATTTTAATCTATATTTGCTATGATTTTTTTGTTTTGTTTGCATATTTTGAAGAGAAAAAAATACCTTGCACTGCACTGCAGATGAATCCAAAGATGAATTTTCACTTGAAGCAATTTGACCTTTGAAATGAGCCCCAAATTCCAAAAACATCAACTCTTGTGCCAGTGACATCAACTGTCTGATGTACCACAGCACCTGCACAGTCACCTACAGAGAATTTACTATGGCTGTTCACTACTGCCCTATCTTTACAGGGAAAAAAAACTCACCACAACCCCCTCA
The DNA here is from genome assembly GCF_018812025.1 of Megalobrama amblycephala. NCBI lineage: Eukaryota > Metazoa > Chordata > Actinopteri > Cypriniformes > Xenocyprididae > Megalobrama > Megalobrama amblycephala. Next base: position 46,432,059 of record NC_063050.1, read on the forward strand.
TAGACCTGTATTCAGGTGCTCTTTTATTTCAGTTTCACTTTAGCTGGGCTCTGACACATTCATGTGTAAACATTTGACGATTGCTCTAAAAGAGTGTGTGTATGGATACAAATAATATAGTATACCATGTCTAAAAAGAGAAAATTAATCAAAGAAAATTGGATTTTTAAAGGAAAGGGGTAGTTTTTCAGTCATGTGTTGATTGCCATAATAATGGAATATTGCAGACTGATGAAATCAATGGAATTAAATTAAGCTTCACTTTCAGAATGATGCCCAAACACAATTAACTGAAATGAACATCTTGAAACAAAAAGCAGAAAAACATATTACAACAGCACAGCTATTTCGGAAATACTTTCTGTGCATTTCATTTTACAGGAAAACGTCCCCATTTGCACTCCTAGTTTCACTAACCTAAAATCAACAGCTGTAAAATAACCACCCAATTTGCCTTTAGAGCAGATAAAGCAAATCGCTTCCAAGAAATGCACTTGACAAAAAGCTTACACTGCACTCTACTGGCAAATGACAAATGCGTTACAGTGAGTGAGTGTATATTATTTGTAACAAAAGTGAGTGACGTGACTTGTAGCCAAGTATGGTGTCCTCTACTCGGAATTTGTGCTCTGCATTTATCCCATACAACACACACACACACACCGTGAACACACACCTGGTATCGAGGGAGGAAGAGAGTGCTGTATATTCACTCCTCCCACCGACAATTCCTGCAGGTACTGCGACTCGAACCCGCAACCTTTGGGTTACAAGTCCGACTCTCTAACCATTAGGCCACAACAGCCCCTAAAACAACAAACAACATTGCAAATTTAATATTTTTTTTAAATGACAATCTGTGTAACATGTAGAAACATAAGCTTCATTAACCACAGTCCTCGCATATAGTGATAGTAAATAATTTATTGTATTTTTAACCCCCCAAAACTTTCCATTTGTACATTATGAGGAGGCAGATGCTGTTTCATGTTCCTCCTTCCTGCTGCTGCGTCTCAGCATGTAGGCAGCAGCTGTGAGAGCAAGAATACCATATGTGGCAAGAACAAACTGGAAAAGGGAATAAGCGGGAGAAGGAAAAAAAATGACACATTGAGATAGTGGTGACGTGAGCACGAGATGTTCCGGTTATCTTTCATCAGTCAACAATCTGACATGCTCTTAAAAGCAAACAGTAATTCTTTAATAATGACAAACATGAACTTACATTTCTGCGTCCTTGTAATGTGTAGCTGTTAAAATGCTTCCTCCATCCTATAAGTTCTGTTGGGGTTGGTGCTTCGATCCCGAAGAGCTGTCTCTGTCATAAAAATACACAATACAAAATATTAAGATATGACGCCATGTCCACAAAAAAAAAAAAAAAAAACACCAAACAAGCAAACAAAAACGAATTGGTAGGTGATAATATCATACTTTTATGTATGCCAATTTACTAAAAACATAATATGCATATGGCATTTTTATTATACTGTATTTAGTGTTATATATAATATGTATTTGTGAGCAACTGCTTATATAATGATAGAGACTTTAAAGGCTAATTTTCATGTTCGTTTGTTCATTCATTCATTTAGGCCTATTTATTTATGTATGTATGTATGTATGTATGTATGTATGTATGTATGTATGTATTTATTTATTTATTTATTTATAATGAACGACAGAGTGATATATTTTATATATGTTTTTATTTAAATATTTTTATATATATTTTATTTATTTAATATGACACCATGCATGGCTGCGATATGTTGAATTATGTATTATTATTATTATTTGTCTACCTTCACTTCGCTGATAAGATGACCAAAACTTGTGAGCGGAATCCGTGTCTTCACGGGGGAGGTCGGCATGTCTAGGCACAAAATACATATTTTAAAACGTGTACTGCTGTAAATCAAAACAAATGACCATGGAAATATTAGTATGTCAGTCTTGAAATGTATATAAAACCTCAACACTTACTGTATTACTCTAAAAAAATACAGTTTCTACAAGGGCATACTTCGGTTGTTTACAGCGGTGTTTAGTTCCGGAAATTTTAAATGTCAGCTCAGCATCCAATTAAAACTCCCCTAACGAAGACTTTCAGCCAATGGCTGCAGGTTTGGAGGCGGGACTTAGATGTGGTTACGCAAACGATTTAAAGCGCCCGCGTTTGAATTTATGGTCAACATTGTGTAAACGAACGTGCTAACCGAGGTCAGAGGAAGTTACTGGGGCGATGGGCTAACGCATGGATATCTTTTAACGCTTTCTTCCTCTAATGTGACTCCTCCAAACTAGTGACATAAATTTGAATAAAAGTGTCTTCCTTAAGGACACAATGAATTATTTTTTAAACTCTCCATTTCCCAGATCCAGAATATCCTTACTGTGTCTGACAACATTATCCCATGGTTAATGACCCTTGGCATTTGGATGTTTACACAATTAGTGGTGCTCTGAGATGTTTAAAAACATAAGATATGAATAACTTTATCATGTATAATTGGGGTTTAATGATCTTAGGAACATAATTAGTCTTGCACCATTTGTGCTGCAGACATTACGAAAAAAAAAAAAAAAAAAGTCTTGTTTCTTGTTGAGACAAGATGTACTTTTCCAAGTAGGCTAATCAGACTTTCAGTTTTTGCCTGCTATGCAGATAAAATTTCATATAGCCTACTTACTTTGAAAAAAAGACATTTGAGACCAGAATATCAAGTTTTGATGTATGCTTTTTAGCATAAACTAACTGCAAGGTTAATTACCTTTCCGTCCCGTTAGTGTAAAAAAGGTTCAAAAGTTATACTTATAACAAAATGCATTTTCTGCTTTCTTCTGTTTTATATATCTAAGAGGGCTGTGATACTTATAGCAACATGACTTCCCTTACAGACCAAAAATATATGGGAATATACTGCAAAATATAATGCGATATATTACATCATACATTTCCATATATGGGAAACTAGTGCATATATTTTTCAATATAACCTACTGCAATAGGCATTCACCATATATGGCTATATATTGATACATATACAATATTTATAAATGAAGACAGAAATAGCATTACATTCATAAAGTTTTATCCTTTATTGTGTACATATATTGCACATACATGTTCCCATATAAATGTGAATGTATTGTACACACATATACATATACACATTCATGGAATGAGTTACAACAGACTTCTAGTTCCCAGCATGCTTTGCTTCTGACTGTTAAAGGAGAGTAAATGTTAAAATTAAGTTTCATGTGTTTTGCTCAATATTGATATAGGGGGAGATCTGTTAGTGTTTAAAGTTGTATTATTTTGGAATTTAAAAGGTTTTCTGGTATGTGTGAGTTTTTGGGGTTGCCACTGTGCTGAAAAGTAGAGCCTGAGGTTAGGTTTATGATTGGCTGAACACCATTAATAATAACTTTATTTAAAAAGTAATGGATGTGCACGCTATAGCACAGTGATAGCCTCTTTGGTAGAAACTTTAGCACATGTAGGTGTGATTTTGTTAACTAACTTGAAAATACGAAACATTTAAAATGTAAATAGCCTAATTAAATATAAGAAATGTGTTACATAATATATTACCATATATGTACCATATCTGATCACATATAAATCTATATATTATGAAGTATATTACTGAATATAAAATTACATACATTATGATATATTAGTAAATATATTATCACATATTTTTCAATATATGAAAAGCAGCAATTCCTTATGTATTATTCAATATATTGTAATATATTTACGCAATACATTATTCTGTATATTTTCAAATATACTGCTAAATCATGTAATATATTGATCATTCATATATATGGAAATATATTTTCTTTCCATAAGGGTTATGCCCTCTGCATGCTCTTCTCTTTTTGATTCTTTGTTATAGGAGTCTGCATGTTTACACTAAACGTGACGTATTCATTTTGTCAATATCTAAAATTGAAACAATACAAAAAAGGTTGTTGTGCTGTCAATAAGTCAAATCAACTGAAGCAGAAATAGAAAAGTAGCCTTCATGTGTCCCAGGTGAATTGAGGAAGTTGTTTATGTCTGATATGGGCTTATGCCTCTTTTCACCTGCCACTTACTGGTTACACAAGGGAGGAGTCATCTTGCAATTTTAGATTGCCTTTCACCAGAGGAACTACTGAGGCCAAAAAAGAGAAGGCTTTTTGACACTTAATATCCTGTCAGAGTGGAAAAAAAGAACTCTCAACATGATATTGCAAATTTCTGCAACCAAGTAATCAACATAAAATCAAAAATATAGCAATTTAAATTAAATGTGTAATAAGCATGAGGATCCCAATATTTTACCAGGACTCTTCTATATTGTTTTATTTTGCTATGCTGTAAACCCGAATAGGTTGGTTAAAAAATGAAAAAATTCAAAGTTTAAGTAAGCAGAACTGGAAGATTTTTATTTTGTACTCATACATTTTAATTGTTCTTAACTTGAGTACACTAATTCAAGGACGACAAGTCCCCCTAATAATTAGAAATGGCCAAATTGTCCCCCCAATATTTGATATAATTGATGCTGCTCTATTATACCCCATTATGCACCTCTCTGTTTGTTGTTAGGATGACAAAAAAACTTTTTAAAAGTTCCATGTTTAGGCTGGTCTGCCTCAGCAGTCTAACAGCACTCATCACTGTCAGAATGAGTGAGCTGGCCAATCAAATCAGAGAAGGCGGAGCTTACTGTTCACAGAAGATGAATGCGAATTCCAATGCAACGTTTTTGTTTTAGCAGTGAAAGACTACATAAAGAGTTAGTTGCTAAACATTATTTTACGACTGTTTTATGATTGAAATATTCAGCGACCGACAGTAATATCCAATGATACTAAATTTTCAAAATTTTTATAATATTTCGCTGTTTTCAGTTGAAAACATGCTATTATTTAATTAATATGATGAATGTAATTCATAACTGAATGTGATGAAACAAGAAACGTTTTATGTTTTTGACAAATTAGACATACAAATAAGAGTGATTATTTAAAAAAAAAAAAAGTTGCAAATAGTTTAAATTGATTACTTAAGTTAACTATAGACCTGTAACTTTTCCGATCTTATTTCTTTTTTGTTATTCCCTTAAATCCATTTTAATTTTTTAATTATTTAATTCCTTTTAATAATAAAAAAAATAAAAAAATACCCAATAAAATAAACAAAGCCTGGTTTACTGAAATCACGTGACTTTAGCAGTTTGATACGCGCTCCGTTAAGCTTTGAAGCTTCATGAAGCAGTGTTTTGAAATCGCCCATCACTAGATATTGTTGAATAAAGTTGTTATTTTGTTTGTTTGTTTTTTGGTGCACAAAAACTATTCTCGTCACTTCATAACATTAAGGTTGAACCACTGTAGTCACATGAACTATTTGAGTTATGTCTTTAGTAGCTTTCTGGGCATCTGAAAGTGTTAATTATCTTGCTGGAAATGCAGGCCTCACTGAGCGATCGGATTTTATCAAATATATCTTAATTTGTGTTCCAAAGATGAACGAAGGTCTTACGGATGTAGAAGGACATGAGGGTGAGTAATTAATGACAGTATTTTAATTTTTGGGTGAACCAACCCTTTAAGTTTGTCTAAATTAAAAGAAATAAGTTAATAAAACTCAAACCAATGAAATAGTTAACTTAAAATATATAAGTTCTGTGAACTTGAAAGAAAAAGAAAGTGCTAAAAACTCATAAAATTTAATTTGACTGAACTCATTTGTTTAATTTAAGTTTGTCCTACTCAAACCAATTAATTATTTTGAGCATTAGGGTTTGCAGTGTAGAAAATATAAAATAAATTAAAAATATATAATATACAATAACTGTCTTGAATTAAAGCTGGTTATGTGGAGCACTGGGTGTGTCCTGCAAAATCCACGAGAGATGTGAAGTGATGCTTTGTAGTGGTGAAGTTAAGTAAATGCCTTACTAGAAAAGGCTACTTCCTCTTTTCGTATCCTTAACTCTAAAGCAGTGTTTAGTGAAGTGGACATAAAAACATGTCTGAAATAGTTTTACAAAAAACTATTTGCATAAAAGACATTCTAAAACGGTCTGAATTTTTTTTTAACCTAACTACAGCTACAAGTGCAGCATGTAAATCTGTGTACACATGCTCTGTTTGACTGGTCTGGATAGTTCCCTTAAATCATGCTGCTGAAAAAAAGAGACACGATTTTGTAAGTTTCAATCAGGCTATTCAGTTTCACTACCTCCTGTGACTCACTGTTTGCATGTTTGAATTCTGTTTGTTTTCCTTTATTATGACTACTGCCAAACTGGAGTTTGCGTGCATAAGAGGAGCAGACAAAATAATGGGAGTCAGGTAATCAAATTTCTTTTTTTTTTCTTGGAATTTGCAGGACTGGCAGTACTTCAATATTCGACTGCAAACGTCAGCTTGCGAGTGTGGTGTAGAGAGTAGATATAGATATAACTGAGAGAGCACACGGCTGATGGAGTAGTCGTGAGTAAAAAAAAAAAAAAAAAAAACTAAAACAAATTGAATTACACTAATATATGTAAAATACTACCGATAATAAAAATATGAATAAAAAAATAGCCTATATATATATATAAATATAAATATAAGTATATAAATGTATGCTTACAACCTACATGTATGCACAAAGATTTTCAATTGGTTCAAGTTAAGTTGATTCTATTCTACAGGAATGTTAAAATTGTTTATTGATCACATGAAACCCCTGACAATCACACTGTAGAACATCCAGGGCATTAACTCATCAAGTTTTGGATGTGAAGTCAAAACCCTGGATTTTAAGAAAAGTGTATTAGACATAGACATAATAATATTACAACATGGCGCAGAACTGATGAGGTCACTCTTTGTCCCCCAGGATGTCGGGAAATATCCATATATCATCCCAAAAATATGAAAAAATTACATGTGGGAGAGATTCAGGGGGCATCATAATCTGGCACAAGCTTGAAATGGCTAAATACATTCAAATAATTAAAAAAGAAAAATCTCATATCTGGCTAAAAATCAATAAGCAGCTTAGTCAAACTACGAAAGATATATTCTTATGTGCTATTTATATTCCTCCCTCTGAATCTCCTTACTATAATGAAAACATCTTTGAGACCCTCCACAGTCAAATCAACCACTTCCAGGCCCAGGGATGTGTGTTAATCTGTGGGGATCTCAACGCAAGAACGGGATCCCTACTCGACTACGCCACAGAAAACGTGAATAATTATATATTTGGACAGAGCTTTCAACAAAACAAAATACATTTTTCAAGGACTAACTCTGTTTCCCAAATAAATAAAAACGGGCGGCTTCTATTTGAGCTCTGTCGAAGCCTCGGTCTGTACCTCGTCAATGGCAAGGTGAGAGGGGATTCTATAGGGAGATACACCTATAGTTCATTTCATGGTTGCTCAACAGTTGACTACATGTTCACAGATTTTGATCTATTCTCTTTCAGAGCCTTCACGGTCAAACCACTAACACCCCTATCAGATCACAGCCAAATTACTGTGTATCTAAAAAGGACAGAAAATACTAACATACATGCACAACCCAGTAAGCTGTATAACATTACAAAAAATTACAGATGGGTCCAAGACAGCACAGAAAAATACCCGACTGCATTTGACCACCCCCAAGTGTGCTTATTAATGGATAACTTTATAGAAAATATTTATCCTCATAATGAAGATGGCATAAATATGGCTGTAGAAAACATAAATTACATATTTGATTATTTAGCAACAATATCTAATCTTAAAACCACTAAGAAATCTCATAAGCAAAAAGAAAAAAATGAAAAATGGTTTGATTTGGATTGTAAAAAAATAAAGAAAAATTTGAGACAGCTTGCAAATCAAAAACACAAGACAACCAGACGATTCAGATTTACGTCTTCATTATTGTGAGGAGCTTAAAAAATATAAAAACACACTCAGAAAAAAGAAAGAACAGTACATCCAAAATCAGCTCAAAACTATTGAAGAATGGGTCCGTTCAAACAGTTTTTGGGACAACTGGAATCTCCTGAATAAAAAGAATCATAACTATTCAAGACGGTGACACATGGAGAAAGCACTTTGAACAACTTTATAGCAAATTAAACATGAATATAGAACAAACACAGATATATGAAAAATTAAATCATATAGAAAATATAATTGTCAAATACCAAAATCTTCTAGATTACCCAATTACTGAAAAAGAGCTGATGGATAAAATACAAACCCTGCCAACAAAAAAGGCAAGTGGACCTGACGGCATCCTAAATGAAATGATTAAAAATATGCCATAATGAAACTGTTCAACATGGTTCTGAGTGTTGTCATTTCCCTGACACCTGGAATAGAGGACTCATAATGCCCATATTCAAGAGTGGAGACAAATCAGACCCAAACAATTACAGGGGCATCTGTGTGTGCAGTAGTCTGGGGAAACTGTTCTGCAACACGAGACTCATACACTTCCTTACAGGACACAATGTCCTGAGCAAAAGTCAGATTGGATTCTTAGCAAATTATAGAACATCAGACCATATCTTCACCCTACATACTCTGATCAACAAATACGTTAACCAAAACAAAACCAAAATTTTTGCTTGCTTTGTAGATTTCCAGAAGGCCTTTGATTCAATTTGGCATGAAGGTCTTCAGTCTAAACTTCTAGAATCAGGTATTGGGGGTAAAACACACAACATTATAAAAACAATACTCAAACAATCAATGCGCTATTAAAGTTGACAATAAACAAACCGAATTCTTCACTCAAGGGTGGGGTGTGAGACAGGGCTGCCAACTATCACCAAAGACTATAGAATAACACAAGACATGTCACTCGTATTGAGGGTATGCATCGACGTCACTTTCCCGCTGAAAACGCGCTCCCTCAGCTGGACTGAGTGGCAAAAGAATCTGCTGCGTAACTGGATTAATAGGAGAAACGGCGAAAACGCAAGTAAAACTAACGAATTACCCTAAAGGTTGGACTCGAAAGTGTTTCTTACAACTTGTCAAATAAACCTAATCCATGGATATTGACATGCAGCCAGGAGTCGTGTTTCCTGACATTTATATCGTGCCTGATTTGACGCCGGGGAAATACATAAAGCAAATCTGGCTGTGAATATTTTATATAACTACAATATCGGTAGGTTTAAATCTGCTTAATCACTTATATCAATGTTATATCGTTAAATTGTCCAGCCCTAAAACATATATAGTTTTATAGTATAGTTTTTGACAGTGTTGTTTATTTAAAAACACCCAATTATGCATAATATAAGTTGGAAAATATTTAATTGATGAGTCGTCAACATAATATATAACAATACAATATATAAGGTATGATTTTACCTCAAAATCCAACAATTCGACACAAAATGATAACTGCAAATCCATGTTTCTTTGCCTGGAGTCCAGCTGTTTCTGTGACTTGCAGTGATCCATTTGCTTCTTTTTCTGTTGCTTTCTCTAGTTTTTAAATATATAGCCTACCTCAGGGTTTGTGTCAAATCTATTTGTACAGTCAGCCGCAAAGCTCTTTCCCGTTTTGAATGTGTTTTGTGAGTTTTTCGCGCCATTCACGCTGAAAACCAATGCTGCTGCTCAGTCTTTTGCCACTCAGCGTGCGTAACCGCAGTCCTAACGGTCGACGGTGACGTCACGTGCATACCCTCTATTGTTTTGAATGGGAGAAAGTAGGCTTGTTTGAGATGAGCAAATTCTGCGCAGAACCGATCACCGGTGATCACCGCGAGATGCATGCCGGTTAGAAATGTGTCCGAGGGTGGGCCGCCTTGCTCTGATGTCATGCCGACGTGTGTCAAAAACCTCTCACGAGTGCGAGGCGGACGTGTCGGATTCTGCAGTCGAGCGCAGTTGCTCTTCACCGACTGCGCTGACCAAAAGCACGATGGGAAACGACTTGCTGACGACACAGCTTAAAGCTTATTGGTTAAAACAACCGTGATGTATTGATCTCTTTTAAAATGTTTGATTTTAAAACTCTAATACCATTATTTTATGCGTATAAATTATGTGTGAATATTCCCAAACTCGCTGACACAGCGATCTCTCTATGGGTTATGTGATTGTTGTCATTTATAAAAAAATATAAAAACATGTCTATAATTAAAGTAAAAATGAGTGATACACACATCTTTTGAATGGAAATAAATAAGTACTTTGGGTGTATTGTTCATTATGTTTATTTTCATATAAAAGCAACAGAACTAAAATTACATCCAGTTTATCAGCAAAAAAGCGCGAGTGTGAATCCCGCGATATCCGCCTTTGATCTCGCAGGTGTCTGATCCACTACGAGAACAGAGAACTGTCCGTCTTGCCTGCACTTTTTTCACTCCTCCCCTCACTGCAGCCGCCTACTCTCGGCTGAACTTCAGGCAAGGCTAGGCGCATCTCAAACAAGCCTAGTGTAACGCGCAATATGGCGGAATAAGTCCCGCCTTCTAAATAAGAGCCAATCGCTGACTGGTAAAGTCATCGCGTTACTGCAGCAGCCGTTAGAAGCACCGGTTTCTATAGAAACAGTCAGACCCGCGCCTCTGAAACATGGCAGAAGAGACGCGCATTTAGGTCTGCGCATTCGCATTAGCTTGATCCAGCCTAAAAATTACAGTTTTTTGTCATGATTTGAGTGTTTGGATAAAACATTTATGAGACAGCTGTTGTCAGATTTCATTGGTGATTTCAAATATGAAATGTAATCCTAAGGTTGGCGAACAGTTTTGGAGAATTTGATGTTTCCCCATTCAAAGAGATAGGGCACGATGCCCAGGATGCCCGAGAGGCGTTTCAAAGATGGCCGCCGAGTGAAATGACTTGTCTTAAAGGGACTTTGCTATCACTGACCCTCTTCAATATTTACATTAATGAATTGGCAAAACAACTACAACAATCAGCAGCACCTGGTCTCACACTACATGACTCCACTATAAAGTTCCTCCTGTATGCAGATGATCTGGTCCTGCTGTCTCCAACAGAAGAGGGTCTACAGAAGAACCTGGACATCCTGCATCGGTTCTGTCAGACCTGGGCCCTTGACTATTAACCCAACTAAAACAAAAATAAATTCTAACATTCCAGAAAAGACCTAGATGTTAGGGAAAGAAACACAATTTCACCCTTGGTACGAAAAACAATTGATGATGCCACAAGCTACACATACCTCAGGCTGAAAATATGTGCAACTGGAAAGCTAAATTTGGCAGTGAATGAACTGAAAGAGAAAGCAAGAAGGGCCTTCTATGCCATCAAAAAAAATCTATCCAAATTGAAATACCAATCAGAATCTGGCTCAAAATATTCCAATCAGTCATAGCACCTATTGCACTATATGGCAGTGAAGTTTGGGTCCTCTTCTAAACCACGAATTTAAAGGTGCCCTCGAATATCTTGGCATAGTTAAATAACAAGTGTTCAGTACATGGAAATGACATACAGTGAGTCTCAAACTCCATTGTTTCCTCCTTCTTATATAAATCGCATTTGTTTAAAAGACCTCCGAAGAACAGGCGAATCTCAACGTAACACCGACTGTTACGTAACAGTCGGGGTGTACGCCCCCAATATTTGCATATGCCAGCCCACGTTTCCAACATTATAAAAGGCATTAGACAAGGGCATCCAGTATTAACGTCTGGATGTGCACAACCAAATCATCAGACTAGGTAAGCAAGCAAGAACAATAGCGAAAAATGGCAGATGGAGCAATAATAACTGACATGATCCATGATATCATGATATTTTTAGTGATATTTGTAAACTGTCTTTCTAAATGTTTCATTAGCATGTTGCTAATGTACTATTAAATGTGGTTAAAGTTACCATCGTTTATTACTGTATTCACGGAGACAAGAGAGCCGTCGCTATTTTCATTTTTAAACACTTGCAGTCTGTATAATTCATAAACACAACTTCATTCTTTATAAATCTCTCCAACAGTGTAGCATTAGCTGTTAGCCACGGAGCACTATCAAACTCATTCAAAATCAGAAGTAAACAATATAACAGTATACAATACTCACATAATCCGACGCATGCATGCCGCATGCATGACGAACACTTTGTAAAGATCCATTTTGAGGGTTTATTAGCTGTGTAAACTTTGTTAAGGCACTGTTCAAGGCAAGCGTGAGCTCCGTGGGCGGAGACCACGGGATTTAAAGGGGCCGCTGCATAAAATCGGCGCGTTTATAATGATGCCCCAAAATAGGCGGTTAAAAAAATTAATAAAAAAAAAATCAATGGGGTATTTTGAGATGCAACTTCACAGACACATTCAGGTGACACCTTAGACTTATATTACATCTTTTAAAAACATAATCTAGGGCACCTTTAACAAATGGGACAAAACCCCATCAGAAGCCCTGTATGCCGAGTTCTGTAAGAGTATCCTGAGAGTACAGAGGAATACACTGAACAATGCATGCAGGACAGAATTAGGCCAATACCCTCTATTACTCCGCATTGAGAAATGAGCCATCAAATTTTGGAAACATCTAAAAACGAGTGATCCCAACTCTTATCATTCTAAAGCCCTTAAAGACCACGAAGTGAACATTGAAAAAAGCCCCCTGATTGAGATGGTCCTACAAAAACAAACTAACACGACTAACAGCCAGCCTCAGGACACTGACACCCTCAACCACAGAATTTGGCCCAACCAAATTATAAAAGTACAAAAAGAAAATTACCTGACCTATTGGATTGAAACAACAAAAAAACAAAGTAAATTTGAATGTTATTTGGCCCTAAATAGAGACAACACCACTACAGAATATCTGAGTGCAGTGAAAGACTGTAAATTAAGAAAAAAAATGACGAGGTACAGACTGAGCAATCACATGCTGACTGTAGAGACGGGCAGATACAGACAGAACTGGCTGCCCATAGAGAGATGCATCTGCCCGTACTGTGACCTGGGAGAAGTAGAGACACAGCAACACTTTCTCACCAGCTGCCATAACTATGAGGAAATCAGAAAGACATTTTATCCAAAATTTGAAATACTTTGCCCTAATTTCATAAAAGTAAACAATAAAACACAACTTCAACATTTATTAGGTGAAAAAATAGATTGTATCCTACTAGCAGCAAGATACACTGATGCCTGTCACAAAAAGAGGGAGGAGTCGACTAATCAGTAATGCGCTCACACACACACACACACACACACAGAGAGAATTCTAAATTGTTCATAGAATTCTAAATGTTGATTGATTAATCGTTCTGCTTTTTATGTTTCTATGTGTACGTGTGATTCACTGTATGTTGATGACAGAAATGCTTTGGCAATACTTTGTAACAATTGTCATGCCAATAAAGCACTTTGAACTGAATTATAACGAGAGTGGATGGATTGCATTTTTGAAATGAAGAACTATTTATGTTTCTGTTCACTGAATGATATGTTTTTTCTTTGATGAATAGAAAGTTCAAAAGTGAAGCATTTATTTGAAATAGAGTTTTACTATCACTTCTGATCAATTTAATGCGCCTTTACTGAATAAATGTTTTGTTTTATTTTTCTCTTTTTACAGGATGAGACTCTTGGGAGCAAAGTCCATCATTCTTTTTATATTGATTTTGGCTCAGGGCTCAGAGTCCTCTAGGACATGTAAATGTGATCAGCAATATTTTTGCAATTGCTCCTCAAATCATCTCCAACAGGTCCCAAAGGTTCCAGCGAACGCTCTTGGCCTTGACCTGTCCTTCAATCAAATTGAGTCTATTAACATAAATGACCTCAGCCCTTATAGTGAGCTGAAAACCCTAAACTTGCACAAGAACAAGCTCAGTTTTATACACAAGGAGGCATTCAAATCTCAACGTAATCTGAAAGCTCTTGATCTGTCCTTAAACAACCTGAAAGAACTGGTTTCGTCTTGGTTCCATGAGCTAAAATCTCTTCAGCATTTGAACCTTGTAGGAAACCCTTACTCCACCTTGGGACCTGCTTCCATCTTCCAGTCTCTGGTTAACTTGAGGACGCTGCAATTTGGTAGTCCTTCACTGAGGGTGGTTCACAAGAATGGCTTAGATGGGCTCACTCATCTGGACGAGATGACATTTATTGGCAGTAACCTGAGGTCGTATGAGAACGGGAGCTTGAAAGCAGCCCGTCCCATCGGTTTAGTCTCTTTGAGCCTTCAGAATCTGTTACAGAATGATCCAGAACTTGTCTCTAAGGTACTTCAAGATGTCTCCAACCCTGAAACTCTGCTGACTATCAAAGACGCCACACTCAGAACAAACACTTCGACAGAACCCTTCAAAGCGGCGAAAGAAGGTGGGACTAAAAGCTTGAGTTTCCAAAATGTAACCACAAGCGATGAAGCAATCACCTCTTTATTGCAGGTCATGGATGGTTCTCCTTTGTCTTTTCTTGGTCTCACAGATGTACATTTATTCGGTCAAGGGTGGTGGCAGAAAGCTTCGTACACACATTATGAAAACTTACATACAGCCTACATACGTAATCTTGACATCCAAGGATTCTTTGAGTTTAGTAGCATGATCCAGTTGGGTTTTCTCCTGGTGCATCTCCATAAGGTGTCTGTGATCAACGGCACAGTGTTTGTCATTCCTCGGGAAACGACTCTTCTGTTGAGAAATCTTGAATACCTGGACCTTAGTCAAAATCTCCTGTCAGACCTGACAATTGAACCGTCCTTATTTACAGGTTTCGGTGCATATCAAAACCTCAACACCCTTAATGTGAGCCAGAACATTTTAAAATCTCTTGGGCTGATGTCTCGGTTGGTAACTAACCTTAAGAGGCTCATATATTTAGACTTAAGTCACAATAGTTTTGTTTCTATGCCAGAAAAGTGTAGCTGGCCAGCGACTCTTAGGTTTCTGAACCTTTCCAGCACAAAGCTACGTACGATGACCGCTTGCCTGCCTTCTACCTTGACGGTTCTGGATCTCAGCGAAAATGATCTGATGGTGTTCAACCAAAGATTTCCTCAACTTACTACACTTATATTGACAGGAAACCGTTTTATGGAACTGCCACAGGGGGAATTATTTCCGAGGCTATGTACGCTGCTTATCCAAAGGAACGCTTTGCGGATGTTCAACGGGAGCTCTTTGGGGAGGTTTAAAAACCTGCAATACTTGGAGGCGGGTAACAACAATTTTGTGTGCTCCTGCGAGTTTGTATCTTTCTTCAAACAAGATGTTGACCGTTTCATCACACTACGGGATGGTCGTTGCAATTATGTGTGCGACACACCATTTGCTCTCAGAGGTGATGCTATTGAAAGTGTCAGATTGTCAGTCTTCGAGTGTTATATGATCCCTGCTGTCTCAGTGCTTTGTTCTGTGATTATCATAGTGCTTGGACTTATTGTTGTCACCTGCCATAAGCTTCACGTTATATGGTACCTGCAGATGACTAAAGCATGGATACAAGCCAAACGAAAACCTGCAGTTGGTCGACTGGCCGAAGAGCTCCGCTATGATGCTTTTGTATCCTACAGTCAACATGACGCTGAGTGGGTCGAGGAGATCCTTGTTCCAGAGCTGGAGAGCTCTCAGCCTTCGTTCACCCTGTGTTTGCACAAACGGGACTTCCGGCCGGGCCGTTGGATTGTGGACAACATAATCGACTCGATTGAGAAGAGCCATCGGACTCTCTTTGTTCTGTCTGAGCACTTTGTTACCAGCGAATGGTGTCGCTATGAGCTGGACTTCTCGCATTTCCGCATAGTCGATGAGCACAATGACTCCGCCGTCCTAGTGCTTCTAGAGCCAATCAAGAAGGAGACCATTCCTAAGCGTTTCTGCAAGCTGCGGAAGATTATGAACTCCAGGACGTATCTGGAGTGGCCCGAGGAAGAGGAAAAGAGAGGCGAGTTCTGGAGCAATCTGAGAGCCGCCCTACAGAGAGATGAATGTACAGAGAACGCCTCATGAAGGCTTGCCAGGTTTGTGTGACAAATACAGCCCAATCAAAACTAGCCCAAAACTGGCCCAATGCCAGAACTTAATGTCTCTATGATGCATTTTCAGATTTAGTTTTATTTGTACACTGTAAAAAATGACCGTGATTTTAACAGTAAAAGACTGTAAAAATGCTGCGGTGAAAAACTGTTAATTGGTTTACAGATTAACAGTTTTTCCCGTACTATAGACGGTGAATAACTATAATAGATCTAACGGTACATTTAATGTAATTTTACGGTAAAATACCGTCAAATTCATAGTTTTTGGAAGTGAAAATAACAATTCATTGTAAAATTTACAGTGAAAAAACATAAATTGACATTCCCACAGTTCCCTGCGTGACACTTCACATTTGATATATTTTCGTTGAAATAACTGTTTCTACTTAGTTTTTCTCATTTTTTTCTAATTAGTTATGTACATTAGGGTTTTATGTTACACCTAATGTTGTTAAATTAATGTTTATTGCATTTTTAAAATGTCATGTGTGTTACCATGATGGTGTTTAGTGTGTGTGTGAATGACACTGTGTGCTCCTTCTATATATTAGTGTTGTCCTTCTCAGCTTGTGGAAAAGCTGCTTGTGATGAATTTTGATTCATCATGTGACTCTTATCACCACTGTGTTTGGTGACTGTCAGTGTATAAAGGTACAAAACAGATATTAGTACTTCATCAGGTTGGTAAATTAACATTAATATCAGTTAATGAAATATGCTATTTTACCGTAAATTTAACAATTTTTTTTTACGTTGCTACCGTTTTTTTACGGTAAAATTCTGGCAACCACAGCTGCCGGTTTTTTACCGTAAATTTTACTGGGATTTTTTTTACAGTGCAGGCCTACTGAATCCATTGTTGTTATTGTTAACTAAAACTATTAATTGAAATGAAGCTGAAATATAATGACACTTACAAAACTTTAAAGGGTTAGTTCACCCAAAAAATTGATTTCTGTCATTAATTACTAACCTAATGTTTTTCCAAACACGTAAGACCTTTATCTTCAGAACACAAATTAAGATATTTTTGATGAAATCCGAGAGTCAACGTGACTACAGTGGTTCAAGTTATGAAGTGACATAACATGAAAGTGACATGAAAAAAGAACGTTCTACGTCAGAACGCCGGCTTCTGATGTAGAACCTGCACTGTCAGCGTAAACAGAGTAGGAGACTGACAAGAAAGAGAAGAGATTGTTGGATAAAGTTGTTATTTTTGGGGGGGATTTGCGCACAAAAACTATTCACGTCCCTTAATATTAAGGTTAAACCACTGTAGTCAATGTCTACTACCTTTCTGGGCCTTAAAAATTGCAATGACCTTGCTGCCTATGGGTGGTTCAGAGACCTCTCAGATTTCATTAAAAATCTTACGGGTCTTATGGGTCTTTGGAACTCTTACGGGTTTGGAACGATATGAGGGTGAGTAATTAATAACAGAAATGTGTGAACTAATCCTTTTTTGAAAATTAGAAATGATGCCTTGGCAACTAAAAATAACACTGCTGTATAATTTAATATAACATTTGCGCAGTTTAAAACGTCACATTCATTAAAATGACAACATAGATACTGTAAAAGCAACTGCTAAATGCTTTAAAATGTAGAATTTACAAAGCAACAAAATACAATGCCTGTCAGCTGAGGCTTTAGCGGGTTGTTTGGATAATATGAATGCAGACAGTCCTGCTTTTACTTCATACGTTGTTACTTGAGTATTTCACAAGACGTGATCAGAGTACTGACACCACTGGAATGCACGTGGTTTGAGGAACAATAATAATAGTTAGCATAACAAATATTAACATTCCAGGCCACGTGTTATCAGTAGAACGTGTTTGTGTAACGTGAGCTGTAACAATGAAAGGGTTATCTAAATGTTATTTAATGTACTGTAATGGCTAACTGTTTATCTCCAGTATCATTTCAGCCATTATCAGTTCAGCCGTTTTGTGTTAATTGGTAAGTCATTTATGTTCGCTAATGTATATGAGAGTGAGCCTTTGCAGTGAAATGTATAGCAACAATGAACTGCTATAGAATCAAATACTGAACCTTTTGTCTTCTGATGATATCCTTTTATTCACATAATGATATTTTAGACTTATTTAGAAGGTCTTTCGTTTTTAGCATATTGTATGTAGACTTTGGCTGAGGAACTGCTCTAGATATAGCTTTACTGGCTCAAACCATAGATATACCACCTGTCCTAACCCCATTTCCAGAAAAGTTGGGATATTTTATTAAATGTAATTAAATCAATAATCTGTGATTTGTTAATTCTTTTATTGAACTGACAAAACAGAACAAAAAAAGATTTCCAAAGTTTTCACAGACCAACTTAAGCGTATTTTGTAAATATAAACAAATTTGGATTTTGATGGCTGCAACACATTCCAAAAAGTTGGGACAGAGGCATGTTTACCACTGTGCCACATCACCTTTCATTACACTTTTTAATAATTTGGGAATTGAGGATACTAATTGTTGCAGTTTTGCAAATAGGAATGTTTGCCCTGTCTTGCCTGATATAGGACAGCTGCTCAACAGTCTGTGGTCATCGTTGTTTGATTCTCCATGTCATGAGGGGCCACACATTTTCAATAAGAGTCAGATCTGGACTGCAGGCAGACCAGTCAAGTACATCCAATCTGTAGGGCTTCTACTAAACCACTCTGTTGTAGCACGTGCAGAATAAGGCCTGGGATTGTCTTGCTTCCAAGGAAAGATGTCATCTTGATGGCAGTATGTCTCTGTACAGTCCCAAAATACGTATGGTACCTTCACACATATGCATGCTGTTTGCACTGATGTACTGTACCCCATACATGACAGATGTTTGCTTTTGCACCTTTCGCTGATGAAAGTCTGGATGGTCCCTGAGAACTCAATGTCTGTTTTTCCATAGTATTCCCGATATTTATATTTAAAGGGATAGCTCACCCAAAAATGAAAATTTGATGTTTATCTGCTTACCACCAGGGCATCCAAGATGTAGGTGACTTTGGTTCTTCAGTAGAACACAAATGATGATTTTTAACTCCAACTGTTGCCGTCTGTCAGTCAAATAATGCACGTGAATGGGAACTCTATCAATAAAAGTAAAAAAAGCACGACAGACAAATCCAAATTAAACCCTGCGGCATGTGACAACACATTGATGTCCTAAGACACGAAACGATCGGTTTGTGCGAGAAACCGACACAGTATTATATATATATATATATATATATATATATATATATATATGTCCAACTGCGTTCAGCACTCGTGATTAGTGAGGTCTGATCGCGCTCTGACAACGGAAGTGATGTCTTATACTTCAATGAGTGCTAGACATTACTTCCGTTGTCAGAGCGCAATCAGACCTCACTAACCGGATGTGGAGGGCAGTTGGACAGAGTGGTGTATCAGAGGTTAAAAATTATATAAATACTGTTCGGTTTCTTGTACAAACCGATCGTTTTGTGTGTTAAAGGATTAGTTCACTTCTGAATGGAAATTTCCTGATAATTTACTCATCCCCATGTCATCCAAGATGTTCATGACTTTCTTTCTTCAGTCGAAAAGAAATTAAGGTTTTTGAGGAAAACATTCCAGGATTTTTCTCCATATAGTGGACTTCATTTGGGTTCACTGGGTGGAAGGTCCAAATTGCAGTTTCAATGCAGCTTCACAGGGCTCTACACGATCCCAGATGATTGGTCATTTTTAAAAAAATAAATAAAAATAAATAAATTATATACTTTTTAAACACAAATGCTCATCTTGCACTGCTCTGTGCCATGCATTATGTTAGAAAGGTCACGCGTGACATAGGCGGAAGTACCGCAGTAGGGTGAAAAAGTTTATCTACTTTTCTCCTCCAACTTCAAAATCGTTCAATATCATTGTTTTACCTTTTTTTTTTTTTGTAAAGGGCGTTTGGCTTTGCATGTTTGTTTTGTAGACACAGGATCAGTACATGTGACCTTTGTAGTGTGATTTACTCCACTACATGGAGAAGAATCCTGGAATGTTTTCCTCAAAAACCTTAATTTATTTTTGACTGAAGAAAGAAAGACATGAACATCTTGGATGACATGGGAGTGAGTAAATTATCAGGAAATTTTCATTCAGAAGTGAACTAATCCTTTAACAGAGCAGCATGATGAATTTCATGCAGTGCTAGCTGAGGACTTTGAAGGTCACACACATTCAACTGAGGTCTATTGCCTTGCCCACACGGACTGAGATTTCACTAAATTCCCTGAATCTTTTCACAATATTATGTATGTTAGATGGTGAAAAACCTAATGTTTTTGCAATCTTGCATTGAGAAGTGTGATTTTTGAATTGTTTGACAGTTCTCTCATGAAATTTGGCACAAAGTGATGAGCCATGACTCATCTTTGCTTGCAATACCCAATAATGTTACCCCCACCTTATTACCAATTCATCTGCTCATTATGGACTGTTTCAGAACAGTTTAACTTGGATATTCTGTAATCTTTTTACTTTTATTTTACCTTTGTCCCAACTTTTTTGGAGTGTGTTGCAGCCATCGAAATCAAAATGTGTTCATTATTTACAAAATACATTAAGTTGATCAGTGAAAACATTGGAAATCTTTTCTTTGTACCTTTATCAGTTAAATAGCGGTTCAAGAGAATCACAAAACTTTATTGCATTTTACAAAATGTCCTAACTTTTCTGGCCATGCTGTAAAAATTATATTTTTAAATAAATGATTTATATTGATAAATAATTTTTAATTTAAAGCTGCTAAATAACATTCTAACACATGATTGTCTGTATGTTATGGATGAGTAGTTCCTTTACAATGTTTCTGTAATATATGTGTTGAAATAATTTTATCAATAAAAACCATTCATTCAAGTAACATGCCATAAAAAGTACTGAAACCAAGTTGTAGTCATTGCTTTTAAGAGGAAAATGTGGCTTTTTTTAAGATTTCTTTTTTTAAGCAATCTGATTTTCAGATCTCTTTTTCAGTAAATCTCATGATTTGCTACTAAAAATGACAGCTTTTAAATAGTATTTTATGGTTTTAGCGCCACCTGTTGGATATTTTATGATTTTTCATTTAAGATGGTGTTTACAATTTGAAGGAACTAATTTCTAGCTGTGAACTCATATCTAATCAGTGAAGATACTGGTGAGGTGGGAAAGACCAGATCAGAGTGTTTTGGGTTTTTTCACCTGTTATTACACTATTTCTCTAATGGTCTCACAATAAAATTCTCACATTGAAACCCAAACCAGGGCACATTTGTCCAATGATTTGGAAGTACAGAAATCACAAGATCTTCATCTTGTACCTGCGTGGAGCTCAGCAGATGGTGGATGACTGTATCAAATGCTTTTGTTGCCAATTCAAGTGATTCAAAGAAAAGGTTTTGGTACAGTGATTATTGGTCAGGGTCGTACATATTGTTGTCAAAGAATAAACTGTAACCTTTGACTAAATATTGCATGTTTAAATAATGTAATCACAGTCGGTGTCCTTATCATTAAACTCACCAGTGACCCTGTTCATCATCAAGCTAATTAGTGAACATAATGCGTGAGAATTTTATTCCTTGGCTCCAGAAGTATTTGCACAGGAGTCTTTACAGATAGGCTCTGCCATCAAAATCAGAGTATCTCAGAGTCAGATAGCATTTAACAATAATCACATCATCCAACCTGTCTGATGAGAAGAAAAGCCTCACTGATGAGATCTTTTGTGTTTATTAGTAATCTGATTTACGAGCCCTAGTGCAGTAAGATCATTGGTCAACAACTGAATCAAGACATAATTACACCAGTCTGCCGGAAGCTAGTTATTATAGTTAATAAAGTTTTAAATATGGATATTTTTCTTACAAAAACCCATCGCTTCGCTTCAGAAGGCCTTTATTAATCCCCTGGAGCCGTATGGATTATTTTTATGATGGATGGATGGATGCATTTTTTGGGGGGGGCTTCAAAATCACACACCCCATTCACTACTATTATAAAGCTTGGAAGAGCCAGGATATTTTAAAATATATTTCAGATTGTGTTTGTCTAAAAGAAGATAGTCACCTAGGATGGCTTGAGGGTGAATAAATCATGAGAGAATTTTCATTTTTGGGTGAACTATCCCTTTAAGTGAACGTAAACAGTTGAGAAAGAAAATGAACAGACCTGTAACAGATCTGTGCGTCAGGTCTTAAAGTGACCCATTGATTGTCTACATGATGATTATGTCATCATTAACAAACAGTCAACATCACCCGCTCACATTTTTTTGGCTTTCTTTGCCATAACAAACGTGCTTTATAAACACAGTTACGGCAGCCAGAGAAAACTTAAAAGCAAAGTTAAAAAAGCAACTAAAGTCACTGCTGATCTCCATCGTGGAGACTTCAAATGAACAGAAAGTCAATCTGGTTAGTAAAAAGTAAAGCTGGTAATGCGATGATTGTTGAGTTGTTTAATCGTGCTTTGCTGAGATCTTGAGAGATTTAATGTCTTTTATCTTCAGTTGATTTCCTCTGAGGCTGTGGCTGAAGTCAGTTATAGTTCTTGTGTTTCTCTTCAGTGATTCTGCTTGTTATCATCAAGTGTCTTCAATGTTGGCAATAAAAACTAGAGTTCTAAATTTATCTTTGATGTCTGTATGTTATTCAGATTTTTGTTTAAATTTTACTTAAATTTTACTCAGTTTAAATGGTTGACTTTTCATTCATTTGATTAATTCTTCCTCAATTCTTATTTGTTGAATTTAATTAATAATATTGCTTGTAATCTGTTGCCAAAATTTTAATGAGTAGATATATTACTTTTTACAGTGGTACTGATTTCAAAAGTGTAGTAACTTTGGAAAACCAGCTAGCCACGGTGGCTGGTGAGCAAAAAAGTTACAGGGTTAATTCACCCAAAAATGAAAATTCTGTCATTAATTACTCACCCTCATGTCGTTCCACACCCGTAAGACCTTCATTCATCTTCAGAACACATATTAAGACATTTTTGATAAAATCCGATGGCTCAGTGAGGCCTCCATCGCCAGCAAGACAATTATCAGATGCCCAGAAAGCTACTAAAGACATACACAGTTCATGCGAGTACAGTGGTTCAACCTTAATGTTATGCAGTGACGAGAATACTTTTTGTGCACCAAAAAAACAAAATAACGACTTTATTCAACAATATCTAGTGATGGGCGATTTCAAAACACTGTTTCATGAAGCTTCGAAGCTTTACGAATCTTTTGTTTCAAATCAGTGATTTGGAGCATGGATCAAACTGCCAAAGTCACGTGATTTCAGTAAACGAGGCTTCATTATGTTATAAGTGTTGAAATTTCAATGGTTCACCACTGGGGTCGTAACTTTGGGAGTTTGATACATGCTCTGAAAAACTGATTGGAAACAAAAGATTTGTAAAGCTTTGAAGCTTCATGAAGCAGTGTTTTGAAATCACACATCACTAGATATTGTTGAATAAAGTCGTTATTTTATTTTTTTGGCGAACAAAAAGTATTCTCGTCGCTTCATAACATTAAGGTTGAACCACTGTAGTCACATGAACTGTTTTAAATATGTCTTTAGTAGCTTTCTGGGCATTTGATAGTGTTATTTTATCCTGCTAGCAATGCAGACCTCACTGAGCCATCAGATTTCATCAAAAATATCTTAATTTGCGTTCCAAAGATGAACGAAGGTTTTATGGGTGTGGAATGATATGAGGGTGAGTAATTACTGACAGAATTTTCATTTTTGGGTGAACTAACTCTTTAATGTCAAGCCCATATATATTTTTTGGTGTGTAATTATATCTCTGCCTCAAAACACTTCCCAGTGTGACAACTAGCCCTGGCCACCTATATACTTTAATTAATTTGCAGACATTAACTATCTCTCTAGAGGTCAACTTCTGGATGGAATTTGCCTCCTTTTAAAGGTGCCCTAGAACCAGTTTTTACAAGATGTAATATAAGTCTAAGGTGTCCCCTGAATGTGTCTGTGAAAGTTTCAGCTCAAAATACCCCATAGATTTTTTTTTATTCATTTTTTTAACTGCCTATTTTGGGGCATCATTAACTATGCACTGATTCAGGCTGCGGCCCCTTTAAATCGCATACTCCCTGCCCCCCGAGCTCTCGACTATAATACAGTGCATTTACAAAGTTCACACAGCTAATATAACCCTCAAATGGATCTTTACACAATGTTCGTCATGCATACTGCATGCATGCGTCAGATCATGTGAGTATAGTATTTATTTGTATGTTTACATTTGATTCTGAATGAGTTTGAGGTTTTGCTCCGTGGCTAAAGCTAACATTACACACTGTTGGAGAGATTTATAAAGAATGAAGTTGTGTTTATGAATTAAACAGACTGCAAGTGTTTCAAAATGAAAATAGCGACGGCTCTCATCTCTGTGAATACAGTAAGAAATGATGGTAACTTTAACCACATTTAACAGTACATTAGCAACATGCTAACGAAACATTTAGAAAGACAATTCACAAATATCACTAAAAATATCATGATATCATGGATCATGTCAGTTATTATTGCTCCATCTGCCATTTTTCGCTATTGTTCTTGCTTGCTTACCTAGTCTGATGATTCAGCTGTGCACAGATCCAGACGTTAATACTGGCTGCCCTTGTGTAATGCCTTGAACATGAGCTGGCATATGCAAATATTGGGGTCGTACATATTAATGATCCTGACTGTTACGTAACAGTCGGTGTTATGTTGAGATTCGCCTGTTCTTCTGAGGTCTTTTAAACAAATGAGATTTACATAAGAAGGAGGAAACAATGGAGTTTGAAACTCAATGTATGTCTTTTAGATGTACTGAACACTTGTTATTCAACTATGCCAAGATAAATTCAAATTTTGATTCTAGGGCACGTTTAAAGATTAATCTCTTATACTGTAGCATCTGCTAAATGGCAAATTTAATGTAAATGAAAAAGGGAACTTGTTTCCACAAAGAATAAGTGGGAGATCTCAACTGTTCCTCATTCAGTCATTTTATGCTTTGCTCTTGAACAATTAGTGCAATAACAGTCCCTCTGATGGTACCTGAGGTTAAGTGTACTCAGGGGCACAATGGTGATTTTGACTATAGGCTTCAACCATAGATGTGCTACTCCTTCAGAAAGAATCTATTTAAGTGAAAATAAAAGTACTTGGTCTGAAAAACAACAGTCATCATTTTAAAAACAAATGAAGAACAAAAGTTCTCAGGCATGAAAATAGTCTTCCACAGAAACTAGACGAGTTACCACTCCTTCTGCACATATTATGAGTTGATTTGCATACACAGGCATACAGCTACTTATGATATTTAAACAGATATTACTAGTTTTAGTGCCAAAAGTTCTCAGAGACTAGTTCTCACACACATAACACAGTAAAAAGAAAAGATATTGAGATGCCCTTTGGGGCTCCTCAGATTGCCACAGTGAAACATTTGGAGAGCCCTTTCAAACAAGGCTAGTCCTTGAATAACTTATAAGGTTTCCTAAGATTGCATCATGACTTCAGAACCTTAAAGCTGAAACTTTATGCACAATGCTATCCTTAAGTTCCTGCAAAAAGTTCCTAAAATGTTTACACTGAAGTTTCTTGAGTATTCCACGGTTATTTAAATCTTGAATTGTGTTTAACTGGAATTATTGTGTTAATAATTGTTCAGAAATGACAGCCTGAATCAGCAGGTGATTCTCATGTTAAATTTTACATAAAACATTCACATGTTTTTCCATACTGAAAAAAAAAAGAATGAAAAGTTCAAATATAAATGTCATGGTTGACCAGACTGTGAGGGTTGTAACATTACTTTCACATGTACTTCTGTTGAACCCACAAAGATTGCACAAAATGGGACTGTCTATAAGCCAACATCTGGTGTAACTGCAAAAGTGACTAACATGCATTCACACACTGTATGCATGTAATGTTTTTAGCCCATGTTCTATTTCTTTTGCCGTTTTGAATTAAATATGCCCTATATGTACCATTTCAAATTAAAATGAACTGAGGGGAACGGTAACGGTGGAGTAGTGCAACTGTCTTTGTCTAGACCTACAAGTAAATTTGATTATTGCAATAAATTCATCCACAATATTTAAAGTGTCCATGTTTTCTAATAGTGTTACAGCTCAATCCAGTAGTCGTATTATACAGTGCTTCTTGTACTTGACTAGCAGAAGTTTGCATCCAAAGGTATACTCTTTATTAGTGCATGCGTTCGCTGGGAATCGAACCCATGACCTTGGGGTTGCTCTATAGGAATGATTAAAACGTTTAGTAAAAATTTCTGCCAAAATACTACAGTGCTTTCTACTGTATACTGGATAAAAATGAAATGTAAAGAACTGGCAGATGAAAAATACCTAAATGATTTCAAGTTACTGAAACAACCTCTTCAGCACAATTACCCACACAAGTAACAACATGTGGCACTAACATAATGCAATGGACATTAAATAATGCAGCAGTGAGTGTCATAATTGATAACAAAAATAAGAAATCCACACGTGCAGGGAATCCTGGGAATGCCCTTTTCGCAATACAGGCGATTCATGTTTTTTTTTTTTTCTTTAAAAAAAAATCGTCAGTATAGCAATTTTTAGCCTTAAAAAATACAAGTATTGCATATCATCAATTTTTATATAGAACTAGTAATTTCTGAGAACTTCTTCAGTGTGTGCACAAAGCTTTCTAGAAACCTTGTGTCATTTTTGATGACAGAGATGAATAATAACCACGTACAACAATTCCAGTGCAGTAGCTACAAATATTAATGTTATTAATATTATTTAAGCATCTTGACAGAAAGCTACGCTACCATGATAAATGTTTGCAGTGCGCCAAATCAACAAGTGAGCTGTGCATCTGGCGCTCGATCACTCACAATTAATGACAGTTTCATCAGAAATTATTTTAAACGGGTTTCTCAATCAGGATGCACGACCAAAATGTTTATGTCGACCGCAACAGTCATTCAAAACGAAGGGGGCGTGGTTACAGTATCACTGAAGCACCGCTGCCCGCGCGCTCCACCACAACAGTCAGCTGGGGAGAGGCAGGCGTGTGTGTGTGCGCGCGCGTGCCGACCAACCGGGAAGCGAAGCGCAAGCAGAGCAAGACCCCGTACAACGGCGCAGGCTACAAGTCGAGAAGATTTCTACCCACTACATCCATTCCGTCCCCATCATGGCCGACCCAACGGTTGCCGAGGGCGAGGGGGGCGCGCGAGGCTTCGCCAGGCAAGGCGCGCTGAGGCAGAAGAACGTGCACGAAGTGAAGAACCACAAGTTCATCGCGCGCTTCTTCAAGCAACCGACCTTCTGCAGCCACTGCACCGACTTCATCTGGTGAGTATGTTGGAGGACGTAGAGGTGTTGTTGTATATACACGGCTGCGAAGGACACAGGTGACTCACTTGATGCTCGTGAAAGGAAAAACACCAAAGCGTTTGAACGCTCTCAGACATCCGCAGTGGTGTCAACACTGAACAAAGACGCTTGAGCGCAGACGGAAAAGACAAGCGCTTCGCGCTGCGAGTCCAACGCAATGCTGCAGCTCTACAAGATATTTATATGTCAGTGCACTTGTATGTTTACGCATTTGGGTCAGTTAGAGCACAGTTATTTAGGCTCTTCTCTTCATTTAGTAAGGGTAAATGTTAAAGTGTAGATCACGAGAATGAAATTCCTCGCGCTATGATTAAGCCATCATCATCATCATCCTAGAGATGGATTTGGCGATTTTGCGGAATATGGCGCGCGCCTGCGCGTCTTGCTGCTGCGCGCAGAGGAATGCGTCCAGATTTGGTTTCTGTGCTGTAATCTCTCACACAGTCTCTCCTCTTTTGCAGGGGTTTCGGCAAGCAAGGCTTCCAGTGTCAAGGTAAGACTCTTTGCCCCCCCTAGAGAAATTTGAGTCTGTACATTTTCAATGACTGCAACTATTTCTGTTCTGTTACCTGACAGCTGCTTTCATTTTTAACGCTAGCAGTGTTGCAAACTTGAGTACATGGCTCTTTCGTTTCATTTGCGTATGTTTGAGGAAGAAATACAGAGAAGCATATTTGGTTTCTAGTGGTGGGTTGAAGAAATTACTAGTGACAGTTTGTGTTGTACTGCAGGGGCTAGTTGTCACAGCCAGCATACACACATGACAAAACTTAACTATTTTACGTTCTGGCCAGTTGGTGGCTAATTCCTATGAATTTGTACAACATCATTCCTATGTTTCAGTACAATCTGACGGTTAACATTAGGGGTGGACCCTTATTTTTGTACAAATTACATCATATGAACTGCAAATTCATGCAGAAATAGTTACGTTTTCTCATTAGATATGTTTGTCACAGTTTATACACCAATGAATATTTACTGGGATAGGCATTTACCTTAAAGTTTTAGCTGCAAAGTTATTGCACAATTACACCATTATTTCCATTGCATATGAAACTGCTGCTAGAGAATTGAATTGAACTTATGCTCTTAACTTGGTGTCATTGAGTATAGCTCTTGGTGACAACTTCCCTATATGAACATTTAGATATGAAATACAATATTCAGGCCGTGTTGCCTTGAATGTCAAACTGCCATTATACTGGCATTTGGCAGCATTATCCTGAACACATCACCTCCTACTCAGATCATTAATGGGCTGTTAAAAACTCATCATCCGCAATTACTACATTACAGTGCTACTTTCTAAGACAGCGACAATATATTGTGGCAGAACCGGGGCTAGTTGTCACATTTTACAACAATTAACATTTCTTACTTAAATCAGCTAAAAAGCATCAAACACAACAAACACCAGCCACTACTGTGTAACGAACTGCTTTGACTAACACAGGTGAAACTAAATAAGTTAGACGCAGAGGATTTAGACCAATCAAATATGATTCAATTACATGTGGACTTGGCAATTAGCTTAAAGGTAATTAATGAATCAAGATACCCCACCCCCTGCACACATCTGTCTGGAAAAAAAGGAAACCTGGAAATTCTGCTGTGGATTTTCTCCATCTGTTATATGTGTATTTTCAGCAAATCATTTTAGATAAAATCTACCTCTATCAAAGTAAGCCTTTCTAAATTGATCCAAATTTTAAAGGTGCCCTAGAACCAGTTTTTACAAGATGTAATGTAAGTCTAAGATGTCCCCTGAATGTGTCTGTGAAGTTTCAGCTCAAAATACCCCATAGATTTTTTTTTATAATTTTTTTTAATTGCCTATTTTGGGGCATCATTAACTATGCACCGATTCAGCACACGGCCCCTTTAAATCGCTTGCTCCCTGCCCCCCGAGCTCTCGACTATAATACAGTGCATTTACAAAGTTCACACAGCTAATATAACCCTCAAATGGATCTTTACAAGATGTTCGTCATGCATACTGCATGCATGCGTCAGATCCACTGAGTATTGTATTTATTTGGATGTTTACATTTGATTCTGAATAAGTTTGATAGTGCTCCGTGGCTAAAGCTAACATTACACACTGTTGGAGAGATTTATAAAGAATGAAGTTGTGTTTATGAATTATACAGATTGCAAGTGTTTAAAAATTAAAATAGCGACGGCTCTCTTGTCTCCGTGAATACAGTAAGAAATGATGGTAACTTTAACCACATTTAACAGTACATTAGCAACATGCTAACGAAACATTTATAAAGTCAATTTACAAATATCACTAAAAATATCATGTAATCATGGATCATGTCAGTTATTATTGCTCCATCTGCCATTTTTCGCTGTTGTCCTTGCTTGCTTACCTAGTCTGATGATTCAGCTGTGCACAGATCCAGACATTAATACTGGCTGCCCTTGTCTAATGCCTTGAACATGAGCTGGCATATGCAAATATTGGGGTCATACATATTAATGATCCCGACTGTTACGTAACAGTCGGTGTTATGTTGAGATTCGCCTGTTCTTCGGAGGTCTTTTAAACAAATGAGATTTATATAAGAAGGAGGAAACAATGGTGTTTGAGACTCACTGTATGTCATTTCCATGTACTGAACTCTTGTTATTCAACTATGCCAAGATAAATTCAATTTTTGATTCTAGGGCACCTTTAAATGTCTCCTATGATGATCAATATGGATCTCACCACTTTGTGTCTGCTTTTGTGAATAATCTTTGATATTTAAGCTCAGATCTCAGTAGGGACTGTTATATTATAACATTACACCACAATTAATACACTGAAATTGTCATCTGCGTGTTTTAGCACAATGAGTTCTGTACAAATGGCCTGCTTGGCTTGTCTGCGGAGATAACGCCTCGTTCCCATGTTTCCTGCCTCCACATGGTCTCCAACAAATTCTAAATTTATGGAATTGATTAGCATATTTTATCACACTTGGAGAGACATCTCTCTTCCACGGCTCTTTATCTTTGCAGTCACTAATGTTGAGTACTGTTGTGAATTTGTTTTGGGTTTTTTTTACTAATTTTCTGATATTTCATCACTCTGGCATCATCAACTGCATACGAAAGCTTTTAACGTCAAATCTACCATCTCATGCCATTTTGTAAAGTATATTGGCATGATACCAATTTTTAGCAAACAATTTCTATATTGCATAGTCATATAAAAACTGCATTCATTTTGGTAGATTTTATGTTTACCAAGCAAAAGACCATATTCGCTCTGTTGATAGATTTATAGTTCTCTGTAAGGGCCAGCCAGGGCCATTGCTGATGCAGCGATATGTTAACAATTCATGTTGATCATTTACTTTGTGGACACACACACAAACAAATACACACACATAGAAATGCAACTGTAAAAGAAATAAAAATTGATTCAACAAAGCATAGATCTGGCCTCCACTTGTCTATGCACATTTGCAGATTGAATAGAGTGAGATAGAACAGCCTGCACTTTTCCTTGTGCCAAAATTACATTTATTCACTCAAGAATCATTGTCAATCATTTAGTCATTCATGTGGGCATTTAGTTGGTTTTTAAGGACACTATGAAATCCAAATTTGAGTTTTGTTGCTTTTAGTCCATGACTGTTAGCTTGGAGACCATCCTTATTTTATAGTGTACTCCTAAAAATTGACCAAATCAATGTTTTTAATGGGAAATGCATCGACAAAGGACAGAAAACAAGTTTCTCTAGTGATTTCATGGGTTCTTTAAATTCATTTTATATATATATATATATATATATATATATATTATTATTATTATTATTATTATATATATTAATTAGTATTTTTATATATATATTAGTATTAGTATTTGTATTTGGTAGCAATGAAAAATAGAAGGCAAGAGAGGAGGTCAGAGCTGTGTGTCCCTGACCTGCTTCAGTTAACAAAGGGATGCGTTTGATACCAGCACAACAGCTATTTTTACCATTTAATTTTACTGGCAAATACTTGCACTGAGACTCAAGTGAAGAGAGAAAGAGAGAGCGAAAATGCAAACAAGAGGTTGAAGAGAAGGCTACTGTTCAATTAACCAAGACATGCTTGACAAAATGCTTATATTAATGCCTTTGTTACAGCCACAGCCAAATACAATGCTTTTTAATAATGCCAGCACATTAATTCATTCATTAACGTCATTGATCTTTCTAACACTGCAAAACATGTACTTGATGTGCACCTGTGTGTATGTAAATCTATAAACCTGACCAGGTAGGTTCGTATTAAATTACACAGACTCGAACAAGATGGATCAGTGCCAAAACAGTTGATGTCTTTGTCATTCATTTCTGTTATCAATCCAATTCTTATCGTTTATATGTAAGTTTGGGGTATAAAAATATGCATATACTTTGAGTGTATTAAAAAGCTGTCTGATATGTAAACGGTCCATTAGCAAAAATGAGTGCATGCTAACAATCGTAAATTTTTCTTTTAAAGTTGGTTAATTAAAAGCATTAGGTTGCAAAAATATATATATATATTTTAGTGTTTGCCATCCCATGTTCTGGTCTCTAGTTCTGGTCCCTTCTTCAGTTTGTTTTGTTCACACATTTGTCTAATGAAACTTGTCAGACCTAAAAAATATTGCCACTAGACAGACAATGACTATGAAGTAAACAGTAACATTTAGTTTACAGTAGCATTATAAATAAATGTGTACAACTAATGGGACAGTGGATGCAATGTTTGGAAATGTTATGATAGTAACTGCATGGACACTGTGGTTGCTTGGTGAGTTTTAAAGGGACAGACAAACTGATAGCAGGCCTTTGCTATAGAACCCCGTCATCACTGACTGCATGAACCTTCTGTAATGACACAGCTGTAATGACTGGAGGGCAATAATTGAACGCAAAGATATAATTAATAAGGACCTTGACTCTAATTAAGATGCATGTAGCTGTGGGATTTAAGAGATTCCATAATGAATGTGTGCAAAGTCCTAGTTTTGCCAGTTGTATGCGGTTTACGTGCACTGTAATTCCTTTTATTGGTAGTGATTGCTAGGACAAGCATCACAAGGGATTTTAACAAACCCCTAACCCTGAAGTTAATAAATTTTGAAGCTAAGTTTAAAATCAGCATGAAGCAAAAGCTGTGATAGTCTGTTCTTCGCTATTGTGACATTTATCCAAGCAATTGGGCGGGACTTGATTTTGTCCATTGGGAATTGATTGGATGGTTGTGGTTTGCTATTGCTGTGATGTCATGTGACTGACAGGTTGTTCCGCCCTCCCGCCAGTAAACAAGTCATCGTAGAAGAGAAGAGGGGCCTCATTTATAAAATGTTGCGCAGAAACCATCCTAAATTTGATCTTACGATCATTTCTCTGATGTGCGTACATGTGATTCATAGAATGAACATACACACAGAAAACGAGCGTAAATCACAAATGATCTTGAACTTGTGCGGAGCTGAATAGTTTCAGTTCTCCACGTTTTAAACAACACCCAATTAATGTAATTTACATATAAAAGATCACCAGACATCGTCTGAAATCTTGGTGGGTTGCAAGAATAGCTTAGATTTCCAAAAACCTGCAGTAATCTGACCAGGAAAAGAGCATACGTCTACTCAGACCCTGACGTGGCGCTAAGCACTTTTCCACATCAAAGATCGTTTTTATAAATATGAGCGTTGGCGTGGATTTAATCATACGCACACTCTAAGATCAAATCTGTGCATACGCACACTTTATAAATGAGGCCCGAGATGGTGCTGCAAGAAGCAGGGGAGGTTATTTTGATAAAAGATAATGAGGGCACATGAATTAAAAAAAATAATGATGTGCACAAATAAATAATTTATAATAAATGCTGCAATATTTCATAAAAAATTTGATTGATGATTAGGGGTGTGACAAGACACTTAGCTCAGATGAGACCAGATATGAGATAGGGTTCACGAGAAAAGATTTTTGCACAGTATTTTTAAGAAATCCTCAATGACAAAATTCTTGACTGGAAAAACAGTCTGCAGGTGCTTTTGAAATGTTTTAACTAATCATCTTGCAATGAATGTCATTTCAGTTCTACTTTCCAAGTATGAATTATCATATGAATTGAAAGACAACAATATACAAGCACTGTAAAAGGTTTTGCCACAAACTCAACTGACTGGATTCTCTCCTGTATGAGTTCACATGAGTTTCTTCAGACCGTACTGTACATGAATTATGAGCTTCCAGAACTTCTGATTGAGGCTGTGTGTGTGACCTCCAAATTGAACTCCTTTCCACAAATTAAACATAGAAATAAAAATGGTATAAATATCAAAAATAAATAACACAGTTTTTTATTAGACTTATTAAGTGCAAACATAATCTAGTACTCTCTCAATATTCAAAGTACAAACAGAGTGGCGGTGCTGAGTGTGCATTCTACAAGATAAGACATTTATCAGACGCTTGGGCTCCGTTGTGCAAAGAATCCTCTGCCATGGTCTTTTCAGTCATCTCGCCTTTTCTAGTTACATGATCAGTGAACTGTGATTCCTGCTGCACTGTTTGCGACTCTGCAGCTCATGCTGGATGAAGAGTGGCACGAAGGAAAACCAGTTCCTAAACGATCAACATATATTGTCATGCCAGCAGCATGATAAACAAAACCATTAAATAATGTTTCTTAACTTGTTCTCATGCGCCAGTGCGACCACTTACACCAACCAACATACAATAGAGTTTGATTTGATTGGATGCATAGCCTTTGACATCTACAAGAAAGGATATGGGAAGCATTTCTCTTCCCTTTTAAACTTTGTATATTTATTTTTTATATCCAAACAATGCATAATTGTTTGGTTAGATTAATTGCATTCTGTTACTTTCATTTAGCATTGTATTGTCGTGACCCACCAGTTAAACTTACATTGAATTGACATTGAAGGAAGGATCTGAGCCACATCTAAGGATTATCCTAGAACATGAACCATTCGGAACACCCTAGTAACCATATAACAATGCCCTGGCAACCACCTACAACACCTTCAGGCAGTGACATTTACAAGCACAGCTCTCTCTTCTTTAGTTCACTTGAGTTTGTTGTATTTAAGCACCATGTATTCCAAGAAGCGCAGGAGCAGTTCAGGGTTAATTGGCAAGCGTGAGGGTGCAATGGTGTTCATAATTTTCTTGGTGGTGATGACCACACATCAAGTTAGTCAGTCTAAGCAAGAGCATCTTTCTATCACTGCTATGCAATATTTTGGTGTTTGAGATGGGATGTACCAAAGGTTGAACTTCTTAACTTCTATTGTGCAGGTTCAGACTTGTTTAGCTACTTAGAAAACATGCCAAACACGTCATGGATGGAAAGTGTGTCTTATCATAATACACAAATGCGTAGGTGTGAACTAAGCTAAGCTGTGCCACTTTTACTTGTAATATGACTTTATAAAAAAATCTATCATGTCATGTAAGTTGAATAATTAGGAAAACTTAAACATTTCTATAACATTAAACTATCTCATGTAAATATGTTAACATAAGTGAGTAGTTTGTAATTAAATAGACACCCATTTTTCAGCAGTGCTGGTTCCGGAAGTATTTTTCCATACATTTTTCCCATAGACTTCGTTAAAAAGTTATAAGCCATGAACCAAGCCAAACAGCTGGTGAATCATAAGATTACAAACTTTGATTTGAAGCAAACAAGTTTTTGAAAATTGGACAAAATGATAAAGGTACAAGACTGTGTACTTAACGGCTTTAGTGAGGGAAAGAACTACAATCCCATGAAGCATTGCGAACAGCATAATCAAATTAAAAACAATGGAGAAATATTAGGGTGCGTTCACACTTGTCATGTTTGGTTCGATTAAAATGAACCCTGGTGCGATTGCTCGATGCAGTTCATTTGAACATGTGCCATCCGAACCCTGGTGCGCACCAAACAAGAGTTCATTTGGAAGTGGACCGAGACCCATCTTTTCAGCGGTCTCGGTCCACTTCCAAATGAACTCTGGTGCGGTTCGAATGATATATGCATGCAACATGGACCAAAGACATGTAAACTAACCAAAAACAGGAAGACAAGACCCTAAAAAGGACAGAATCCTCACGCATGTCGGTTTTTCTTGTCATAGTCGCGAGTTTGGCCATCACAGGCATCAGACGCGCGTCTCCACGCAGCAGATCGTTTGTGTGTGACGGATGGATTCCCGACGCTGTTTTGACTACTTTACACATTTTATAAGCTCTTCACGAGTTCCCAACTGGCCAAAATACCATCACATGTAGGCTACGCACCGTTACGCACACACAACGAGAGCATTTACCCCAGCAAACAGCATTGTTTTGGATGTTCGTTAGTTCCGTCTCAAAATCCGACCAATCACGTTGTGAATGTATCCCTATGCCTCAAGGTTCGGTGATAAAATTGCCAATCTGAAAGCTAATCGGACCAGGACTAAATGTTTTTTTTCTTCTTTGGTCCAGACCAAATGAACCAAACGAACCGAACTACAAGTGTGAACGCACCCTTAAACTTCTTATATACAAAATGTTGATTATATATATCAATTACATAATTCACCAGTGCTTAATTGGAGTGAGTGGAGCTAAAGAGATATTTTGGCCTGTGTTGCTTTTTTCAACACACTGATTGGTGTAATTTAACAGCAGTACAGCATCATGGGTACTGTAGTTTTTCACTAGGATTCCTAATGTTGAATATGATTATTTTAAAAAATAAGCTGGAATAATGCAGGCTGACAGCTTCAACAGAAGCATTTACCATTGATTAACAACCTCATAGCTCACAGTAGGGCTTTCTTTAAAAGGTTTCAAATTTATCGTTCAAAATCAATTTTTCTATGTAGAAAATGAATGGAAGTTTTACTTCTGGAGCCTGACTATTGCACTCTATAGGCTGCAAATGAATGCAGCCTTGGTGAGCATAAGTGACTTCTTTCAAAAATGTTTGAACGATAGTGTATACAATCACATGACAAAAAATTGTGTATACTTTTTAGATTAAGGGGGATACGTGTTTTAACCTCTAACACATCTTACCCCACGCTCCTCTACATGTTTTAATTGTGATATTGTCAAGAGTTAAGATCCTTTCTATAGGGCTTATTGCAATAACCAAGGCACGATAACGTTCTGTTTATTATAAACACACACTGCAGTTTTGCTGTATGCCGCTTTAAATGCTCAAGCGCTTTAAAGCAGGATGATTCTGATTGGCTGTCAATGTTTTTATCGTTCATCAGCAAGAAAAAAAAATTATTCCAACGATATCGTTACTCTGTGTTGTTATCGTTATAGTTGTGGTGTGTACTCTGCTATTCTTTTAAATTTTAAACGATTTTTAAAACTAAATCTTTATCGTTATCGTTATCCTCCTTGGTGTGAACGGGCCTTTAAAACTGAGGCAGACTATAAACTTGACATTTAGCGGAGAGAACAGTTCTACCCTCTTTAACCCTTAGGTCTAGTTGCTAGGCAACAACTGACAGATTATAGAAGGAATGTCCTGGAATGCTTCTCTGGAAAAGGGGAAGGGTTTGCTGAATAGAATAGGCTGTTTACATGTGAAGGGGAGATCCTATAGCTTTAGTCTGGCCGCTGTAACTCGACTGTACCTGCCTTCCCCTTTATGTAAATAAGCATTAATTGCAGTGGCTGGAATGTGCGTGTCAGATTAGCTAGATTTACCATGTGTACATGTTTGTGGTTCCCTCTGTCACCTCCACCCATGTAATTGTGTTTACCTGGTCTGTCAAGTTCGGCGAGGTATTCAGAAGGGTAAAATGTACATAAAGAAAAAGTGTTTTGGTGAAACAGATTTGCAGTTAAATCACAGATTGCAACAGTTGCCACAGAGTTATCAACCTCATAAATAATTTGACAAACTATGCATATTTAATAGTCTGGTTAATAATGAATGCTAGATCCCAGTGATTAAAGTCTGAAGGCCTATAATGTGGTGGTGTTGTTGTTGTGTTTCTTTATGGTTGTCAATCCAGTTTTATTTGTCAGAATATTCAGTTTATATTGCATATTTACAGAAAATGATGCTTTAATATAGGCATTAGGTAAGACAGATACACCTTTATGTTCCTGAAATTGTTAACAAAATAGACTGAACATGTTCTTAAAATAATCAACTACTGACAGGAATAACACAAAATATGTATCATTCTGCAGCTTAGAAACTCAGCTTTTTAATGCATCTAACCATTTTGATCAACTCTTAACAAGTGCGTAGTTATCCGCTGGCCGGCACCACTTAGCTATGAAAAAATTAAAAATCATATTTTTCAAAACTACTGCCTTGATCAACACAAAATAGGTGTCATTTGAAAGCTTAGAGTCTGAACTTTACAATGCATGTAGCAATTTGATTTACTCATAAGTAGTGCTGAGTTATTTGCTGATAAATAAATAATTTATGAAATTTAGTTTTTTACAACTGTAATATTTCAAAAACATCATACAGCTCAGATAGTCAAGTGTCACATGTCATTTGAAAGGTCTCACGGAGTAGAATACAACAAGCACAATTGTTTTGGGCTTTGACTAAACTTGAGCAAGTTTTTGTATGTGAAACCCCCATACGGATGCGGCATTTATGTCTCATTTTTGATTCTCTCCATTAAAAAGAGCCCAAACTTACCATAATCTGTGACTTAGATCTAAAGATATTTCTCATGGAGTTCTAACACACATAAAACCCCACAGACGCACATGTAGCTAAGTAAAATCAAATGCAGCTTTCATGTGGTGTTTTTCGCTCATAACTTCATGAAACATGCATAGATTGTGGAAAATGGCACGGTATTATTTCCATTAGTTATTGCATGTCAAATAAGAAAGATATGTAAAATTTCCCTTGAGCACACTTTTTTTTTTTTTTGTCTTTTATCAGTAGTTTGTAATGTAATGAAAATGTAATAATAAAGTTTAATTATTTTTTTTCTTTCTAAAAATTCAAAAAGTTTTCTGTCCTACAGAAAATTACCTACCTTTTGACTCTATTTGCTATAGTTTTGGAGTTATGAGTCTTTACTTTTGTGTATGTCACTCAGAAAAAAACAACTCTAAAAATGCCTTCAGGGCTTAATGGGTTAACAAGATAAATTAAACACTTATATAATAAGTGTATTTTGTCTGTACTGCACTGTCAGATTTGTTTACTTTCTTTAACTTGTTTGAACCTAAAACAAATGAAAAAAACCTGTCAATGCAATAAGAACAATACACTTTTATTAAAGATATGCTAATTATCTCAAACAGTGTTGCTTCTCAAGTACATTTATCTTGAGTCAAATATTTTATAGAATATGTGAACCAGACAAATAATACAAAAATACAAGGATTTTGCTTCATTGTTCAGTGCTGATCGGGGCTAAGCTAGCAACTGATCATTTAGCGGTTTATGATTATTGGCTTTACTTGCCACACTGTTAGACTGATTATAATTAATTATATATATATATATATATATATATATATTATATTATTATTATTTTTTTATCCAATCCCATGCTTTTAGGGATATAGGCTGTTTTGAATATGGGCATTATCTAGTAAAGCATTATGAACTGATTGAATTTTTTTATTCTGCTAGTGACAATATCATATTTAGACAGATCAATACATGTATTCTTTATTGATGCCCATACATTTATTTGGCAGACATTCTGAAGTGATTTACAGTGACTATACATTTATCATTATGTGCATGTTTGGCTAATTTGATTGTGCTTTATGATTTATTCTAAAACAATTTTTAAATATGCTTCGCAGAATTTTCCTCTAAAAATCAGCACAGTATATTTCGTTTGGGCCTACATGAAATCCATGGGATCCCTAATGGGAATGGCTTGGGCTCTTTTAGCATGTGATATGTTTTCATAGTTTCACCTAATGCTAGTTTAACTTTGTATGCAGAGATTTAGATGTGAATGTCACCCTTTATTTGTTCCAATAACTGTGATGAATATGAAAATATTTGTCATTGTCTTACCTTGTTGCTCTTCCTGTTTGTATTGGCCAGATAATTTGGTGTTTTGGTGATTTATTATAATCGTTTAGGAAGTATTAGACTATTAGACAGAGGCACATTCTGGTATAACCTTGCGCTGTGAGGTTTATGATAAAGCAATAGGCAAATAAGGCAAATACTAGTGGGAAGAGCAAGACTCCTGGCTCAGGTCCGCAATTCTACTAAACCAGCAAGACTGGGCTTGATTACATATGGCAACTTTTATTTGTCAATATAATGATAGGTTCACTTTTCACTTACAGTATATGCAAATAATCCCAGAGCATTATGGGATATTACACTCTTAAAAACAACCCATGTTGGGTTGAAAATATACAAACCCAGCAGTTGGGTTAAATGTTTGCCCAACATGTTGGGTAGTTTTATTAAAAAAAATTTAACCCAACTATTGTTTAAAAATGACTATATGGCTGGCTTAAAATGAACCCAAAATAGGTTGTAAATTGAAAATCAGACGCATAATTACTAGAAGCAACAATAATGATCAAAAGGTGAACATTTATTAATAAGCAATTTATTAAATGTTTATTGTTTAATTATTATTCATTAAACTTATTAATAAATGTTAATTTATTAAACATATTATTAAATGTTCATTTCCAACCTATTTTGGGTTCATTTTAAGCAAACAATACAGTAATTTTTTAAACAATAGTTGAGTTAAATAATACTAACCAGCAGGCTGGTCAAACCTAACCCATCCGCTGGGTTTGTCAATTTTTAACCCAACTTGGGTTATTTTTAAACCCAGCATTTTTGGGAGTTCACATAACAAAATTGCAACAGCTAAAGCAAAAACTGGAAATATAAGAATAAGGGATTATTAAAAATGTATAAATACAATAATAATAATATATTATAATATAATCTCATCCTCTAAAGATGTACCTACTGCTTTTGAAGATATAGTGTTTCCAAGAAGTATTTGGACACTTGAGCGTTACGTAAATATGTCTGAATGTGACTGCAAAAGACCACAAAATATCTAACCACGTGGCATCTGCAAACAAATGATGCCGCAGCTTTACTCAGAACTAACAGAGCATTTACTTTGAACCTGTTACACTAACATTTGACAACCAGAAAGTGTCCAAATACTTTTTGTCTTCATTCTGAACTGTGTATCTACCATTTTATCATTTAAAACCTAAGAACTGTACTTATGCTTTCTTTCTGTAAACTAAATGTCACTTGTTTTGATACTATATTGATATTGAATACAATAAAAAAAAAGTCTGAATATGTTTTAGGGTCACTTGATAAAGCGTTCTCTTTCTTGCTCTCTCTCCCCCAGTGTGCTGTTTCGTGGTCCACAAACGCTGCCATGAATTTGTTACTTTCACCTGCCCAGGAGCCGACAGGGGCCCTGCATCAGATGTAAGTGAAGCTTGTGAGCGCACTAGACCTCAAAAAACTCCCTCACCCACCCCCTTTCTATCCTTCAGCTTCTCTTGCGCCATCTTTTCTGATAGTGAAATACACTTCCTTTTCATTTGAAAGAAACTTCTTCCTGTGACTAAGCATTACACACACAAACACACACTTATTCATGTATACACACTGCTTGGTGAGCAGTTTAAATATTTATTCAGTGGTAACTGATTATGTACTGTTTAATGAAGCCTAACACTAATCATGTTCCTCATGTGTTTGCTTGCACTATATAATCACATGCACACAGTCAGACACATCAGTTTTCTCTTCTCTAATCTCTATTTATAACCGCGCTTCCTCCCTATATGTGTAAAAGCAGGCGCACACATGCGCACTTCCTGTGTTGTGCTTTGTTTCTGCATTGCAGCCAATTATATTTGTTTTCCTTGAATGATACTGTACTTGACGAGTGATGTTTGTTGCATCTCCATTGTGTGATGCTGATGCATGGAAAAGCTTTGATTCTTGGCCTTTACACCATTGACTCCTGTATAAAAGCTTGAAGAATGCCAGAGATTGTGTTTAGTGATTAGACCATTAACTTGCTTTTGTTTAATTGTTTAACTTTCTGCCATCATTTAAACAAAGGAAAAGCAGCAATCTAAATTCTGCTGCTTCATATAGCTGCACTTTATTTTTTTATAGTGATATTTGCGGCATTTTATTCCTTGAGTCCCTGCGCTGGCGCCCCCTAGTTTTAGGAATTTAACATATATAGTGCTTGATATCCACTGAATTGTTTTTCAACTCCTTCCTGTATATGTTGCTGCAATTGACCCTTCGCTAAGCTCTGTTCTTTTTTCGATTTTTCTATCGATTTTTCTGTTCATATTTTTTGCTAATTTCTAAGAATCAATTGGAAATTGGAAAGTGATTACAACTGATAACATTAGTCCAGGGTTTGTCATAGTAAACTAAAACTAAAACCGTAAAAAACATCAAGTAAAACATTACTTGAAAATTAATTATTTCATTTAATCTAGTTGCCATGGTACGGAAGAGGATTAGGGCCAAGCAATAATAAAAAATAAAACCATCTCGAGATTAAAG
The DNA here is from genome assembly GCF_018812025.1 of Megalobrama amblycephala. NCBI lineage: Eukaryota > Metazoa > Chordata > Actinopteri > Cypriniformes > Xenocyprididae > Megalobrama > Megalobrama amblycephala. The sequence goes on from NC_063050.1 coordinate 46,474,028, forward strand.
TTGTTAAATTTCGAGAAAAAACTCGTTAAATTTCGAGAAAAAAGTTGAGATAAAATGTTGAGAATAAAGTTATTAAATTACTAGAAAAAATGTGTTAAATTATGAGAAAGATGTCGTTAAATTTCGAGAAAAAAGTTGAGATATAGAGAATGTTGAGAATAAACTCATTAAATTATGAGAATAAAGTCATTAAATTACAAGAAAAAAGTTGTTAAATTATGAGAACAAATTCGTAATTTAACGAATTTGTTCTTTTAATTTAATGACTTTTTTCTCATAATTTAATGACTTTATTCTCCAAATTTTATCTCGACTTTTTTCTCGAAATTTAACAACTTTAATCTCGATGGTTTTATTTTTTTATTATTGCTTGGCCCTAATCCTCTTCCGTACCATGGTCTAATTTCTTATTTTTCATTTAGCTTAACTTGATAAACTAAAATAACTAAAAAGTAAACCTGAAATAAAAAATAATAAAAACTATTTAGACATACTTAAAAAAAAAAAAAAAAAAAAAAACTTGAAACATAAAACTTAAACATAAAAATGACACACACAAAAAACACCCAGCAAAATTACTAAAACTTCAACCAAAATGAAAATGAAAACAGAAAATATATAAATGAAAACTAATTCAAAATATCAATAAAACTATAATATTATCTCAATATAATTAAAATAACACTCCATAATTGTAGGTGAACAGACCTGTTTCTAACCTGTTTCGCTATGATATGATGAATTCCAGCAACACTGTAATATTAATCAATGTGTAATTTAAATGATGTTAAGCAACATTGGAGCAGATGATATATATATATATATATATATATATATATATATATATATATATAGGTCAATGACGTGACAGGTCATTTTTTTGTACAAAGGCTTTAATAATAATAAAATGACATCCAATGTATGTAAGGCAATACAACTAAATCTCTTTTATTGAATCCAAAAGGTTTTAATTATATTTTGCTACATATAAAGGTATTTTAAAGATTTTGAAGTGTCAAAAGGTCATTGGGTTTAACCGTCCAAAGGCAAATGCAGCCATTTCATTTGTGATTAATATATCTTAAAATTTAATAAATGTATATATTTTTTATTATGGCATGATTTTTTTTAATATCATATATCAACATAGTGCAAAATGGTATTAAAATTATGTGTAGAAGTCATTGCTTTGTTATGAGAAAGAATGTCCAGAAAAATGAATTTCATTGATGTCATTCAGAGTAACCAAAATAAAGGGACCATTTTGGATCAAGTCATGCAGTCAATATCATGTGACAGGATGTGACATCATTCAGACACCTGCAAAGGACCACATGGTCATGAAGCAAAGTAACTAACTCTCTTAACTGTTTGAAAAATTCATGTTTTCACTTGCTCATACGCATGTCCCGAAACATCAGGTGATTCAGTTCAACCGCTAAAAAACATGGAAAATGGTGTAAAATTTTAAAAATTTGTACTAAATATAAAATTTTGATTGTCCTTTTGCTAGCTAACTGGCAAGCTGACTAGATAGATATCAGCCTGTTAGCTTTGTTTGAAAATATTGTCATTCAGGATAACCAAAAGTGTCATTCGGTAAAACCAAAATTTTGGTTAAACAGAATGACTTTTTTGGTGACAAATTTTGTCCATCTTGTAAAAAATGACTACTAAAAAATGAAGTAGTGTTAATTGATTATAAAAACCACATAATCTCATTGTTAACACTTAATAAAACTTTTTAAGTTTAAAATAAAATAAAAATACACTTTTAAAAACCTTATTCGTCAATGACCCATATATATATATATATATATATATATATATATATATATATATATAGTGATTTAACTAAATATCACAAATATAATATAAATATATAGTACTAAATAATGTAATTATTATATAAACCTATATATACTCTACTTTCCTGCTATAGCTTGCTTTGTAGCTTTGCTTGGCTTTTGTATTATCATTGTAACCTAAGGTTTAGCAATATCACTTTCCTGTTGAGGTAATTTCTTACTTTGATAAGAAAGCGTGTGTTTTTGTGTCACAGGACCCTCGCAGTAAGCATAAATTCAAAGTACACACATACTCCAGCCCCACATTCTGTGACCACTGTGGATCTCTACTGTACGGGCTCATACACCAAGGGATGAAATGTGACAGTGAGTCTAAACCTGCACACACACACACACCTGTGTCACTGCACAATGAATCCCCTCATACAGTGACCTCTGCAGGTTATGATGATGCATTACATGATGCACTGTTTGAGCTACTCTGTTTGGAACTGATGGATGGTAATGCATATGTAAAAATATCTTAAGTTTTTAAATCTTGAAAATGTTATATTTATTTTTGTGTGTGGTACAGCTGTTTATTAAGTGTTGTTCTGTAAATGTTTTTTTTAGTGTGGGTGTGATCTTTTTGTGTGACTGTGGGTGTGTTTGAGTGTGTATGTGTGTGTGTGTGTGTGTCCTGGTGTCTGCAGTGTTTGTGTGGGCATTTCATAGTAGTGAGTGAGAACCAAACGCTACATGTGTAATGCTGTCAATCTAATTATCTGTGGTTTTCTGCAGCTTGTATGATGAATATTCATAAACGATGTGTGGAAATGGTTCCCAGCCTGTGCGGAACAGACCACACCGAGAGGAGAGGACGGCTGCATATCACTGCTAGTATCACAAATAATGTTCTCTCCGTGACCAGTGAGTTCACACACACTCACACACACATTCTTTATATGTATAATAATGTTTTTAAATTAAGCTAATTTAGTGATTCACAACACCTCCTGCAAAAAAAACCCAGAACACTGTAGCAACTGTCTGAAATACCCTAGTAACCACTCATTTTAACACATTAGCAATGTCCCGGCAACCGAAACCTCCACATAGCAATGTCTTGGTTTGCTGGTCTCTTGGCCTGGTCAGGCTGGTCTTTGCACTATCTTTCAAAAGTTTGGGGTCAGTAAAAAAAAAAAATATTTGGAAAGAATTTAATGCTTAATCAGCATAGACGCATTAAATGGACCAAAATGACATTAAAGACATTTATAATGTGACAAAGAGTTCTGTTTCAAATAAATGCTGAATAAAATGTTAAAGGCCCACTAAAGTGCCTTTGAATGCGCAGCATTATTCAGTGTTTTGATGTTATTTCCTCTGAAACAGGAAGACAGGGCGGGACATATCAAACAGCTCCTCACCCTTTTTAAAATAGCCAGTAGCACTTTGTTTATATCACAGCTCGGGCAGAGCTGCTATGTTGGTAAAACCTCAGTTTCTTTTCAATCTCTAATCGTTTCTCCTCCTAATCTACTCTATTTTGCTTCAAAATGCAGCATTCTGTGCAGAATTCAAATGGGTCTGATACTTTTCATCTGCTCTGTGCTGTCGTGTCTCTGGACCGGAGCAGAGTGTGCGCGCGCTGTGGCAGTTCTCGTGACACTAACATCAAAGCAGACTTAATTCGCCTCAATGGAAAGCATATTTACACTGTCTGAATCGTTCCCTATCCCCTATATCAGGGGTCGGCAACCCAAAATGTTCAAAGAGCCATATTGGACCAAAAAAACAAAAAACAAATCTGTCTGGAGCCGCAAAAAAATTAAAAGCCTTATATAAGCCTTATATGAAGGCAACACAGGCTGTAAGTGTATATTAGCTATATTAGCCTACTATCAAAATGACTAAGTAGGCTACATAATGAGGTATTCCCGAGGTATATGTTTAAAAACTGCTGAAAGCTACAGAAAAAAAAGAAGCAAATGGATCGGTGCAATTCACAGAAACAGCTGGACTCCAGGCAGAGAAACATGGATTTGCAGTTATCATTTTATGTCAAATTGTTGGATTTTGAGGTAAAATCATTCCATATATATTGCATTGTTATATATTATGTTGACAAATCATCAATTAAATATTTTTCATCTTATATTCTGCATAATTGTGTTTTAAAATAAACACTGACAAAAACTATACTGTAAAACGATATGTTTTAGGGCTGGACAATATGACGATATATATATATATATATATATAACATTGATATAAGTGATTACGCGGATTTAAACCTACCTATATTGTAGTTATATAAAATATTCACAGGCAGATTTGCTTTATGTATTTCCCCGGCGTCAAAATCAGGCACATATAAATGTGAGGAAACACGACTCCTGGCTGCATGTCAATATCCATGGATTAGGTTTATTTGACAAGTTGTAAGAAACACTTTCGAGTCCAACCTTTAGTGTAATTCGTTTGTTTTACCCGCGTTTTCTCAGTTTCCCCTATTAAATCCAGTCACGAATCAGGTTCTTTTGCCACTCAGTCCAGCTGAGGCAGCGCGCTTTCGACGGGAAAGTGACGTCGATGCATACCTTCGCGCCGCGCTGAAACGTGTGTCGCAGGCTATGACGCAGATCTTCGTTGACAGAAATGTTGAAATTTAATATTTATTATACACATTTTTACAGAATTGGGAAACGTTAAGAATGTTTGTGTCATGTTTGTCCTCCTACAGAAACCATACATTTTTGAAAAAGCTCCAGGGAGCCACTAGGGGAGCGCTAAAGAGCCGCACGCCCTATATAATGCACTATGCGCCATTCACCATGTAGAAAATAGTAAATGTGTGAACAAGTGACCAATTTCAGCTGCAGCTTCAGCATCTATTTATAATGTAGGGGGCGGGAGGCTTTAGATTCTAGAGAGCATCTGATTGGACAGAAAATCCGATGAGAAGCTGAAGTGCAGGGTGATGTCATCGAAATCGTTGATCCATATTGGTGGAAGTGAGAGACTGTAAGTTTAGAATGCTTATATCTTCTAAATACGAATTTTGCCATTGTTTTGGAGCACACTAGCTTAAAGATAAGAGTAAGGCTAACATATTCATACCAAATGTCAAAAAACTTTGATTTCATGGCAACTTTAAAGGTTTCCACAAAAATATTAAGGAGCGCAAGTTGTTTTTAACAATGTTTCTTGATCACCAAATCATCATATTAGAATGATTTCTGAGGGATCATGTGACACTGAAGACTGGAGTAAAGTTTTGGACACTTTTCAACTGGTCAGGCTAATCTAGCTGGACTCAAAATTGTTCAGCTGAGGACCAACTAAAACCAGTTTAAATCACCTTGACCAGTTTGGTTATCTGACAAAACCTTTTATGACCCCAGACACTACAATGTAGTTTTTTAGGTTGCACTATCGGTGTGCGGATATTTGGTCCTGACATAGATAGATAAAGATTTTATTGGTTTAGAGTTAACCCTTTACAATAAGGTCCCATTAGTTAATGCATTAACTAACATTACCAATTAACAATGAGCAATACATTTGTTTCAGTATCTTTGTTAACATTAGTTCATAAAAATACAGCTGTTCATTGTTGGTTCATGTTAGCTCAGATCCATTAAATAATATACAACTTTTGATTTGAATGTATTAGTAAATGTTAAAATGAACATGAGATTAATAAATGCTTTTGAAATATTTTTCATTGTTAGTTTATATTAACTAATGTAATTAACAAGTGTTAACAAATGAAACCTTATTGTATAGTGTTAGATACACAGATAAAATGCACTGGATTTTTATGTGTCATTTGTGCTTTTTTAAATTGGTCTGTTGCTTTTCCAAACAAATGCTCTGATAATAATTTACTCATCTTTATGGACTCGAGGTGCTGAGGAAGGGCTTTGCTCAGAAACTAGAATAGCCACAGCTGTGCTGGTTTTGAATATGGGATGTTATAAGCAAATAATGGTCAGTGCTGTTGTGGGTTATGTGATATATTAGCAGGGCAGAAAGCAAACTGCTTTACTAGCTTCAGCCAAGCATGCAAATCAGTAGAACAAGAGAAGAGAATTGAAAGGAAATGTTGCAATATTAGTAAATTTTGCATTTTTTTAGCTTAGCTATGGAGGATTTCTAGATCTTGTTACAAAAGAAAAAATGAGAAAATGGTTTTCATGAGAAATATTTCTATTACTCAAAAAAAAACCCTGCTCAGCAACAAAGTGTTCTAAACGAGTTTGTGTTTTTCCTCAGCTCTTTTTGCCTTGGGCAGAAACAGCATCCTCTGGAAACATGAGATCAATCCGCCAACGATCGCCCCACATCCCATTCACACACACCCACACACCAGCTCACCCATCCATCAGCTCTCTACAGCTACATTTAGAAGACTGTGTATATAGATAGCTGAAGTTTCATACACTTTGCCTATTATTTATAGCAACCTTACAGATTTTTTAGTGTCAAAAGGTGAGCTGCATATGAAATTGTTATAATATAATCCTAGCAACAATCACCCAGCAGCATGGTAGCAATATTCTAGCAATAGGGTTGTCAAAAGTACCAACTTCGGTACCAAGTCGGTACTGAAATTTTAAAAATGTGACGATACCAGCATTTCCCCTAGCCTAGCATTTTGAGCACTGTTGAGCGGATTCTTAAACAGCTCTGATTGGCCCTTGTGTTCAAACACTCAATAGATATGTCTGTGATTGGCTACAATGATAATCCGAATATATTAGGGATCCGCTGATAGAGGTCTGCTTTCAAACGTTCCTGTGTGTATCTAAAGATGTCTGTTTACAACATGTTTTTGAACCGATTATCATTGTAGCCAATCACAGACATATCTGTTGAGTGCCTGAACACAATGGCCAATCAGAGCTGTTTAAGAATCCGCTCAACATGCTGGGGGGAAATGCTGGTATCGTCACATTTTTAAAATTTTTAAGACTTTCAGTACTGAAGTTGGTACTTTCGACAACCCTACTAGCAACCACACAAAACACATTAGATGCCACCTAACAACACCCTAGCAACCTCCAAAACAGCCTAGTAACCACCTAGCAACCACCCATAACACCCTAGCAATCACCCAGAACGCCCTATAAACTGCCTAGTAAAATTCTACTTTAGAAATTTAGTTTAGATCAGTGGTATTATTGTTAACTAAAACTACTAAAAATCATTTTCGTTAGTTGAGATGAAGCTGTAATAAAATGAGATGAAAACTTATAAAATAATGAAAATTAGAAATGGTAGCTAACAAATAAAATAAGTTGAATTACTAACATTGCTAAGATTGAAGTAAAAATAAATTAAAGCTAAATAGAAATATTAAAAATACTAATAACATTGACAAAAGCACATAATGATTATTAAAATTCAAAGTAAAATGGAAATGAAAACTGAAAAAATAAAAGATAAAAGATAAATTAAGAATATTAATAAATACTATAATATAGTACTAAAATAGTACTTGTGTAACCCTGGTTCCCTGAATAAGGGAACAAGACGCTACGACATATGACGTAGCATCCCATAACGTCATATGACGTAGCGTCGACAGTTCACATGAAAGGGAACCTTGTATCTCTAAAAACTAGCCTGGGTGCCAGCCCGAACCCCGCCCACAACATTTTTTGGACGGGAAGTTCGGTCTGGACTCGATCCATTGTGGAGTAATTATGCTCGGCTCCCAGAAGGCCGAGCCAATCAAATTGCCAGGGCGGGCTTTAATCGATGATGGACAGGCTATCTGCGGTTACGTAACCACCCACGTCATCAAAGAGCGTTTGGGTTGAATTGGTTTTCACCAACGATGACTGCAACTGGAGAAGTAAGATGTTTAGATTCCACTATCACGTCTGTAATAAAAGAAATCGTCAGCGCATTAATTTTAAAAGACGAACAAAGAACCGCAATCAAGGCATTTGTCGATGGGAAAGATGTGTTTGCCGTCCTTCCAACGGGATTCGGCAAAAGTTTAAGTACAAGTTCAACATACGTCACTTACTGCGTTGCTCAGATTGGTTGTAGGTTTATCCAATTGAGTGCAGAGGTTTTTTTTTTTACTGGTTCGGTTAAGACACGCCCCATAATTCAAGTGCAATGGAGCAGTATCAGACTCACATTCTGCCTAGAATATGAGTATGACGAAGTCAGGCTATCTAAAAACACTACTTTTCAGGAAATGGAAAAAAACTAATTTTTTTAACCCTTATGTCTTGTTCAGGTCATTTTGACCTGGAGAGGATTTTCTTCGACCTACAATCAAACAGTTCTAAAAAGGAAGACAAAACCTGTCCTAATTGAAAGAAAACAAGTACAAAAAAATGTAATCCAATATTTAGATCATAAAATAGCATAACAAGGCAAAAAGGCTTGTTATTTTTGACTGGGAACACCAAGGGCCCGATTTACTAAAAGCTTACGCCAGCGCAAACCCTATTTTGGCGTGAAAAAAGACTGTCAGGATTTACTTAAGACACGCAGTCAAAAATTAGAACAGAAAAGGCGTGGACAAGTTTATTTTTGCAGCTGACCTTATTGCACATGCATTTGTAGGAGTTTCCCTTTCAGAAGCAAACATTTATAGGAGGAGAGTATTTAAATGAATCATGCAAGGTGATTTAATAAGGTTTGCGCTAGTCAATTTACTGATATTTGTGCCATTATTTACTGCCCAAAAAAAGTGTCTTAACCCAGATGCTAATTTGCGCTGCTCTTAGATTGCTTTGGTCATTATGGAAAGATCCGGCTGCGTCTGTGTTTTTTAATTGTGCGTCTTCAGTAGATCACTTGCAGAACTTTCCACTCCCATCGGCACTTTTTTGGAATTGCGCTAATTTACCTTCTCTAGTAAATCTGGCCCATAATGTGTTACAGGTTTTTCAGCACAGTGTAAGGGTTAAGTAATTAAACACAGTGTTGTCAAAGTTGATAATATGGCTTTATACTGTATGTGGTCAGACACTTGCATGTGACATTATATTAACATTTTGTCAAAATCAAACTCAAATGGAGTTACGAGGTTTCCGCCTCACAGCGAAGATATAATAATGCTTTAATTCCTGCATTCATTGGTTTTCACATTGTGTATTTTAATTTACAGTCAAGGAGGCTCGTAACTTGGTGCCAATGGATCCAAATGGACTGTCAGATCCATACGTGAAGCTTAAATTAATTCCAGACCCAAAGAGTGAGAGCAAGCAGAAGACCAAAACCATCAAGTGCTCCCTCAATCCTACCTGGGAAGAACACTTCAGCTTGTGAGTGAAAAATAAACCAATCTGCAATCAAGTGCATGCATTTATGTGGATGTGGATTTTTTTACATGTGTGCAATGTCTGTTTGCATCTTCATGTTATCATAGTAACCTCAAAGATACAGATAAAGACAGGCGTTTGTCAGTGGAGGTGTGGGATTGGGATCTGACCAGCAGAAATGACTTCATGGGGTCCATGTCTTTTGGCATCTCTGAGCTGCAGAAACAAGCTGTTAATGGATGGTAAGCACTAACATGATGAGATACACCTGCACATCAGACCTCAGTGCTCGAGGTTTGAGACCATCACCTTGATCTGTGTGGATTGTAGGTTTAAGTTGCTGGGTCAAGAGGAAGGGGAATATTTCAATGTTCCAGTTCCGCCAGATGGAGAGGAGGGCAATGAAGAACTGAGGCAGAAATTTGAGGTGGAGTCCACCTTCTCATTTTGTAGACACATTTTTATTTTTTACATCTAGCTTTTCTCCCTTACTCACAATATTCTGATTTCTTAACTGCAGAGAGCCAAGATTGGCCCTGGTACTAAGAATATAGATGGCTCTTCAAAGAACGACATCTCCAAATATGATGCCAATGGCAACAAAGACCGCATGAAGCTCACAGACTTCAACTTCATCATGGTGCTGGGCAAAGGCAGCTTTGGCAAGGTAGCACACACTATTCATTCATGTACACATGCTCATTCACACATGCCATCATGTTAGTATAAGGGCTGTTGAAGCTAACATTACATTTAGAGATTAAATACACTACTGTTTAAAAAGCTTGGGGTCAATAAGAGAACAAAAAAACAGCATTTATTTGAAATAGATTTTTCTTTATTGTCACTTTTAATGTTTAATATTGTCGATTTAATGTGTCCTTGCTGAATAAAATAATTTCTTTCAAAAAAAAAGATTTTATTGTAAGATGTTTTGGTAACACTTTATTTTACAGTGTCCTTGTTACATACACATATGTTCAAAAAATATAAATGCCTCATTCATTCATTCATTCATTATATATATATATGTTCAAAAATATAAATGCCTCATTCATATATATATATATATATATATATATATATATATATATATATATATATATATATACAGGTCATATAATTAGAATATCATCAAAAAGTTGATTTATTTCATTAATTCCATTCAAAAAGTGAAACTTGTATATTATATTCATTCATTACACACAGACTGATATATTTCAAATTTTTATTTCTTTTAATTTTGATGATTATAACTGACAACTAAGGAAAATACCAAATTCAGTATCTCAGAAAATTAAAATATTACTTAAGACCAATACAAAGAAAGGATTTTTAGAAATCTTGGCCAACTGAAAAGTATGAACATGAAAAGTATGAGCATGTACAGCACTCAATACTTAGTTGGGGCTCCTTTTGCCTGAATTACTGCAGCAATGCGGCGTAACTTTGGACCACTCAGCAGCAGTCCAGTCCTTTTTGTCTTCAGCCCAGGCGAGACGCTTCTGACGCTGTATGTTGTTCAAGAGTGGCTTGACACAAGGAATGCGACAGCTGAAACCCATGTATTGCATATGTCTGTGCGTAGTGGTTCTTGAAGCACTGACCAGCTGCAGTCCACTCTTTGTGAATATTTAATTTATTTTATTTAATAGGGACAGTGTGTGTTAATGAACAAACATTGATAATACATGGATGTAAACACACCGGATTGTAGCCAAAGGCTAATTTCCATCCGTTGTCCCCAGGACTGTAATCACAAGAGCCAATACATAAACAACCAAGTTTCATATACAAAAAAAAAAAAAAAAAAAAAAAAAAAAATTACACAATCACATTATTGCACAAGCTCATGTTGCACGATCCACAATTATTGTACACACTTCACATTGCACATTACTCACTTTACACGATTCACATGATTACACAATCCACTCATTACACACTCCACTAAGTTTCTACACATATACGCACAATCACCACATACATACAGTTATCTCCCAATAAAAAAATTTTTTTAAATAGAAATATAGATTGCTACTAAGAATGACTACAGGTTTGGTTTAACCAGAGCCAGTTCTTCATCTGAATTTTAAAAATATCATATGTAGAAATTTCTCTCAATGCTAATGGAAGACTATTCCACAGATTCCCACCATGAACAGACAGCACAGTCTGTCCAAAGGTGGTGCATCTGTGGGGTATTGCCAGGTCACCTCTGGTAGTAGCTCGCGTGATCCTTTCTGCGCTATCTTTATATTTAATAAAATCATTCAACGGTGGTGGTGCGAGGGAGTGTAGGGCCTTGTAAATCAGACAAGCTCTTTTAAGATTAATCATATTATTAAGATCCAATAATCTATGCTTTTTTAAAATATTACAGTGATGGTGAGAAATGGTTTTTTTTTCAAGTATTTTTAAACTTTTTTTGTAAGGATTTTCAATAGTTTTTAGTGTTGTGGGACAAGCAAGTGACCAACTAGTTAAACAGTAGTCCATATGAGAAATGATCATAGAATAAAAGTAGGTTTTAGCAGCAATCTCCCCCACATTTTTGAATGGGTTTTGTTTCACAATCCTCTCCAGGGTGCGGTTATCCCTATTGCTTGTACACTTTTTTTCTACCACATCCTTTCCTTCCCTTCACCTCTCTATTAATGTGCTTGGACACAGAGCTGTGTGAACAGCCAGCCTCTTTTGCAATGACCTTTTGTGTCTTGCCCTCCTTGTGCAAGGTGTCAATGGTCGTCTTTTGGACAACTGTCAAGTCAGCAGTCTTCCCCATGATTGTGTAGCCTACAGAACTAGACTGAGAGACCATTTAAAGGCCTTTGCAGGTGTTTTGAGTTAATTAGCTGATTAGAGTGTGGCACCAGGTGTCTTCAATACTGAACCTATTCTAATTTTCTGTGATACTGAATTTGGGATTTTCCTTAGTTGTCAGTTATAATCATCAAAATTAAAAGAAATAAACATTTGAAATATATCAGTCTGTGTGTAATGAATGAATATAATATACAAGTTTCACTTTTTGAATGAAATAAGTGAAATAAATAAACTTTTTGATGATATATTATATGACCAGCACCTGTGTGTGTGTGTGTGTGTGTATATATATATATATATATATATATATATATATATATATATATATATATATATATATATATATATATATATGTAACAAGGACACTGCAAAATAAAGTGTTACAAAAAAATCTTACAAACTCCAAACTTTTCAGTGGTAGTGTATATTTAGTATTAATAAAAGTATTTTCTTGTTAAAGTCTGATTGAATAGTCAAAAAATGTATACGAAAAAAATATTGAAAACAAAACATTGTATCCCATACTTATCAGTAAATAATTTAAAAAGACCTTCTTAACAGCAAATTTATTTATAAATGAAAACCATCATGGGATGTTTAACAAAAAAACAATGTCCTTTCTAGGCTTCAAATGATGTAATGTAATTATCATCAAGTCAATTATACATAATTACTCAAAAAAGCATGTTTATTTTAAATTGAAATAAACTATTAATTAATATTTCAATTATTTGAATCACTATCACAGTATTCATGCTCTGTCTTTCTCCAGGTGATGCTGGCTGAGCGTAAAGGCTCAGATGAGCTGTATGCAGTGAAGATCTTGAAGAAGGATGTGGTCATTCAGGATGATGATGTGGAATGCACTATGGTGGAGAAGAGAGTTCTCGCTCTCTCTGGCAAACCGCCCTTCCTCACCCACCTCCACTCGTGCTTTCAGACCATGGTACACATCACACACACAAAACAGACTCACATACACATGACAAACACTTTATAATCTCATACTCAATTGTGTTGTTGTTGTTGTTGTTGTTTGTAGGACCGCCTTTACTTTGTGATGGAGTTTATCAATGGTGGAGATTTGATGTATCAGATACAACAAGTGGGAAAATTTAAGGAACCCCATGCTGTGTATGTATTTACTCCCAAGCACACAAAACTCTTAAATAATGACAAAATTAAATAGATAAATATTCATTTAATTATTTATTGAACAAAGTACTATTTTATTTTTTATCTTAAGACTGGAGTAATATCTGCTGAAAATTCAGCTTTGATATCACAGGAATAAATTATATTTTAAAATATATTATAATAAAAAACTACTGTTATTGTGATTTATTCCTACAGCGGATCAGTACTTTAGCTTGTTTTAATTCTAGTTTTTGTTTACCATCAGGTTCTATGCTGCAGAGATTGCCATCGGCCTGTTCTTTCTTCATTCTAAGGGAATTATTTACAGGTGACATGTTTGTTTTGTTGGTTTGTGAGTGTATGGCGAAAATTAGAAAATTAGAACGGTGGAATCTAAGCATAAAAGTTAAATGCAACAATTGCATAATTTAATTGTCTGTTATAATAACACATAGTGTATTATGCTTTTTTTTTTACCACTGTGATGTAAATTGTCCCTCTAGTTAATTTGTGTTATATTTTTGAAAATAAATGATGTAGTAAATTTGTAGTACCAAAGTAATGGAATAAATTTTTTTGGTATCAAATTTCTCATATTTCATGATGCATTGCATTGTTAGTAAAGAATCATAGTCAAATTGTTGTGAGAGCAAATATTTACTAATATACGTATTCGTGTGTGTGTCTGAACTTTGTGTAGAGATCTGAAGCTGGATAATGTGATGTTGGACTCTGAAGGTCACATTAAGATCGCTGATTTTGGCATGTGCAAAGAGAACATGTTTGATGGGGCCACAACCAAAACCTTCTGTGGCACTCCAGACTACATTGCCCCAGAGGTGTGTGTGTGAACGTATTATGTGCAGTAGAGCGAGTCTATGTTAGTGTACACGAGGCATATAAACGCTCTCCTGTGTTACAGATCATTGCATATCAACCGTATGGGAAGTCTGTTGACTGGTGGGCTTATGGAGTTCTCCTGTATGAAATGCTGGCTGGACAGGTAAACCAACATTACATTCATTCTGGGTTTAAATTCAGATTGGATGAGCCATTTTCATAAGTAATTACGTAATTGTTTGTGATAGATACAGTGGTGCCAATGTTTTTCCACCCCTTTAGCCTCCTTTTGATGGTGAGGATGAAGATGAGCTATTCCAGTCCATCATGGAGCATCATGTATCTTACCCGAAATCCATGTCCAAAGAAGCAGTGGCCATATGCAAGGGGGTAGGCTACACAGACAAGCACACACTTTATACATTCTTGTCTATGAAAAGTGAAAGTGACATGTGAAGGCCAAGTATTGTAACCCATACCCAAACTGTCTTCTGCATTTAAAGACTTAGTTCACCAAAAAATGAAAATTCTGTCATTAATTACTCACCCTCATCTCATTCTACACCCGTAAGACCTTCGTTCATCTTCGGAACACAAATTAAGATATTTTTGATAAAATCCGATGGCTCAGTGAGGCCTCTATTGCCAGCAATATCATTTCCTTTTTCAATGTCCAGAAAGGTACTAAAAACATATCTAAAACAGTTCATATGAGTACAGTGGTTCAACCTTAATATTATAAAGCAACAAGAATACTCCAAGCTTCGAAGCTTTATGAATCTTTTTTTTCGAATCAGTGGTTCAGAGTGCCAAGATCGCGTGATTGCAGTAAACGAGGCTTTGTTACATCATAAGTGTTTCGAAATTTCAATACTTCATGTGAATTTGGCAGTTTGATACGTGCTTCGAACCACTTATTAGGAACAAAAGATTCGTAAAGCTTCATGAAGCAGTGTTTTGATATTGTTAAATAAAGTCGTTATTTTGTTGTTGTTTTTTTTGGCACACAAAAAGTATTCTCGTCGCTTCATAACATTAAGGTTGAACCACTGTACTCGCATGAACTGTTTTAAATACGTCTTTAGTAGCTTTCTGGGCACTGAAAAAGGAAATGATCTTGCTGGCAATGCAGACCTCACCATCGGATTTTATCAAAAATATCTTAATTTGTGTTCTGAAGATGAACGAAGGCCTTACGGATGTGGAACGACATGAGGGTGAGTAATAAATGACAGAATTTTCATTTTTGGGTGAACTAACCCTTTAACCCATCCAAGTTAGTGCACACACATTAGGAGTAGTGAGTAGTGAACACATACACACTGCAAACCGTGGACACACACCCAGAGCAGTGGGCAGCCATTTTGCTGTGGCGCCCAGGGAGTGATTGGGGGTTTGGTGCCTTGCTCAAGGCCACCTCAGTCATTTCCTGCTAGTATTGAGAATCGAATCAGCAACTTTTGGGTTACCAGTCTGACTCTCTAGCCATTAGGCCGCAACTGCCCGTATGCTTGCATACACTAACAGACAATCTTGCGTGTTTGTAGCTGATGACCAAGCACCCAGCGAAGCGTCTGGGTTGTGGACCAGAGGGAGAACGAGATATTAAGGAACACGCTTTCTTCCGCTACATGGACTGGGATAAGCTGCAAGATAAAGAAGTTCAACCCCCCTTCAAACCCAAAGCAGTAAGTAATAATGCAGCTGTGTATGTTTTTATTTCTATAGTCCACTTCAGACATTCTTCTATCTATAAGTAGCTTTGCAACTACAGTCAACTAGCAGTCATTAGAGTATTAGTAGACTGTCTGCTTAATATCTCCTAACACCGTATTTTGATGTTCCCCAACAGACATTCTACTGACTATAAGTAACTTTTTAGATCCATGTCAACTTATTATACTAACCTGAACCCTAATAGTCTACTAATAATCTAATGAGAGTTAGATGACATGTAGTTGCAAATTTACTTACAGTTAGTAGAATGTCTAAAGTGAACCACTGAAATAAAGCGTAACTGTGTTTTTATCAGGAGGGTGCATTACAGCACAAGTGGCAATAAAAGTACAATGGCAACCTTTTTACACTTCTTTCTCATAGTACACTGTATTTTAGCTGCAGCATATCTCAGTTATTTAAGTGCCTAATTTTCAGAGAAGATTTGGTGCATGTGGACAAGATGCTGTGGTTCCAACCTGCTCAGTGCAGGAAGTAAAGCGTCACAGTTCATGTTCCACTGTTAAACCACAAAGATTTTGTGAACACGAAAGATGTGAAAGGTTTGCATTCAGATTCAGACTCACGAATCCTGTAGAAAACAATAATGGAGCATTTAAAAAATTTTAGAATTTTGATTGTGCAGATTTTGCGGGTTTTCAGTGTTGTTTGGTGTGGGTCCGAGTCTGATTTAGGATGTGGATATACAGTGACCCCAACCACCAAAATGTGTGAAAAGCGTTGATTTTAAAGAAGTATAGCACACTTTACACACATTTCACAATAAAAGAAGTTAATAATGATAAAACAATACATATTCTGTTTCAAAGCCAACCAGCTGCTTTGGCTTTATACATGTATATATGATTGTATGTTTGGTAAGATTTTTTTAATGCATTTAAAAGAAATGTCTAATGCTCAACAAGGCAGCATTTATTTGATCAAAAAACAGTAATGGTGTGAATTATTACAATTTAAAATAACTATTTTCTATTTTAAAATATTTTAAATAGTGCTGTCAAATAAATTAATCACATCTAACATTTGTAAATAATGTATAATACTATATATAATATAATATAATATAATATAATATAATATATACACAGTGCTGCTTGAAAGTTTGTGAACCCCTTGCAGAATCTGTGAAAATGTGAATAATTTGAACAAAATAAGAGGGATCATACAATATGCATGATATTTTTCATTTAGTACTGTCCTGAGTAAGATATTTTACATAAAAAATGTTTACATATGGTCCACAAGACAAAACAAATAGCTGAATTTATAAAAACGACCCGCTCAAAAGTATGTGAACCATTTATACTGTGTGTGGTTACTTGGATGATCTACGACTGTTTTTATGTTTATATATATATATATATATATATATATATATATATATATATATATATATATATATATATTATTTACAAACTTTTATGTTAGATGTGACAAATTGCGATTCATTTATTTGACAGCGCGATAATCGATTTTATAGCACTAATTTTAAAATGTAATTTATTCTGGTGATGTCAAAGCTGATATTTTCAGCATCATTACTCCAGTCTTCAGTGTCACATGATTTTCAGAAATCATTCTAATATAATGATTTGCTGCTCAAGTATTTCTGTTGAGCAACAGTTGTGTTGCTTAATATTTTTTTTTGTGGAAACCGTGATAGAATAGAAAAATAAAATAGAAATCTTTTGTAACAATGTAAAAGGCTTTACTGTCACTTTTGATCAATATAATGCATCCTTATTGTATAATATTAATTTCTTAAAAAAAAATCTTACTGACCCAAAACGTTTGAACGATGTATTTATGCAAATTTATATTCGTAGCTGTTGCAACAAAGTTTAGTTCTAATAATTAAAGTGACAAAAATGCTCAAGTAATCACCAGAGCTTCTCATATGAATGTATCCATGGCAACTAAAAAAAAAATCTAATGAGGCTAATGAGATTTTTAATGCTCTCTCCCACTTTTCAGATCATTCCTAAACCCCTGCTCTTATTTGTTACAAACTGCATTTGATAGAAATCGCATTACGAGTATTTTAATTTTATTATTTGATTAATTTTGACTTCTTTGTGAAGAGTCTTTGTGTATAGATGACCATATAACAGTGCTGCCGGAGTCAGATTAATGTTCGATTGTAATTTTATTTAAAGTCTAAGCGTATACGTCTAATAATGCATTTGACTGTGGCCTGATTGGCCAGTTTAGTAAGCCACGCCCCCACTTTATGTGACACGAGTTCAACGAATAAACATTTTAATGTTCAATTAAAATGATTTCATCCGTTCACAGGTAAGTGGTTTGGATACAGATCCCTTGTTATTTTCTCACTATCCCTCTTCACTCTCTCACTTTTGTAATGCTTGGAATTTTCCAATTCCACGGATCACATTTTTCTGAATGCTGCACCTTCATCGGCTGAAAACACAATGCTTCTTTAACATGTGCTGACTTACATTCTGTAATAGCAAAATAATTGGCAGCATCAGAAATATGTTTCCAACACAGAAAATGATGTGCATGAAATGTTTGCAGGAAGGTGATCGTAATACAATATGTTCATTCATATATTGTAGTTATGCAATACAGATATGTGCTCATCATTTTCTGTCATTACGCATTCCCTCGATTAAGGGAATGTACAAAAGTACTGTTATTATTATCACACTTTTGGATGAATCTTTTCCCATTTTTTTCACATTTGAGGCTTCCATTTGTCATTAATTCTTCATTTGGTTGCTCATGCCGTTTTATCATTTTCCCATCCCATATCTCTCTTCTCTCGTCTTCTCCACAGTGCGGTCGAGACGCAGAGAACTTTGATCGTTTTTTCACCCGCCATCCTCCCGTCCTGACCCCTCCTGACCAAGAAGTGATTCAAAACCTGGACCAAGAAGAATTTCAGGGCTTCTCGTACATTAACCCAAATTTTGCATCTGTGAAATCCAAGTAGCCAGTTTTAGCCAAGCACGATACAGGGACCAATGAGATTACAGATCTTGAAATTACATAGTTTGAATGAACCAATGAGAGAGTTCAACCAGATTGATGGAGGAATGGGGGTTATTTCAATCTATTTTGTTCCTTCCTGTTTATTTCTTGTTTGATTTAAAGGATCAAGGGAAGAGATCGACTAACTTTGTAAATGAACTTCTAAAGAGTGAGCGAGTGTGTGGCGGCTTTGCGAGATTTTGACTATTTGATGCTTGTATATCATGGACTGTGGTGTTACGGGTCTCAGAAAACTAAAAAAATATCTGGGTGAATCCAGTGTCCCAGTCCCATTTCACCCCAAAATCAATTTATTTTGCATAAAGGCATGAAGCTGTTTTGCGAGCATAACTTTTTTTTTTTTTTTTTTTTTTTTTTTGCATTGTGACATTATTGTCATGACAATTTCATGAGAATCAAACAAATAACATGCTTAATTGTGATGAAAATGTGCAAAAAATGTTTTATCGTTTTAAAAGTAGGCTTAATTATGTATTCTTACAGAGCCCTGCACATGAAATGCTGGGAGAAAAAATATGTACATTGCGGTCACAAACTAAAAATTCGATCCCACGCCTTATACATTAGTGTTGTCAATCGATACTGAAATTTTAAAAATGTGATGATACCAGCATTTCCCCCTAGCATTTTGAGCGGATTCTTAAACACCTCTGATTGGTCATTGTGTTCACGTGCTCAACAGATATGTCTGTGATTGGCTACAATGACCAACACTTCAAAAAAATGTTATAAATAGACATCTTTGACGCTCTTCACCAAGAGCTTACACTCAGATACACACAGGAGCGTTTGAAAGTAGGCGTCTATCAGCGGATCCTTAATATATCCGCTCATAGACGGATCCGCTGATGGACGCCTGCTTTCAAAAACTCCCGTGTGTATCTGTATGTGTAAATATGTCTATTTACAACATGTTTTTGAAGCGCTGATCATTAGAGCCAATCACAGACATATCTGTTGAGCTTGTGAACACAATGGCCAATCAGAGGTGTTTAAGAATCCCTTCAAAATTCTAGGGGGAAATGCAGGTATCGTCACATTTTTTAGATTTCAGTACCGAAGACGGTACTTTTGACAACGATATAATACATAAATACATTTACTAATTTGTTCCCTCGTTTTAAGTGAATAATACACACAATTTGTCCCTTGATTTTCTAAATCGTGGCCACGTTGTACTAATTCATTTCCTTGTTTTATTTAAATCAAAACAACAAATTTTGTTAAACTAACAAGATCAACGCAGCCACGATTTACTGAAACAAGGGGACGAATTCTTAATTCGTGGCCATGACATATATACTTTTGTCCATATGTCATGTCCGGGGGCTTCGTATATTCTAAATGTTTCTTCTTTTTTTTTTCAGTTTGGGGTGAAATGTAACCTGGACATGTCAATGTAACCATGATAGGTTTTATAAGATTCATTTATTGCTTCTGATGTAACATATCTTTAGAATTTCAAATATAGCTGCCAAATCTCTCTGTCTCCCCATAACATACACACACACTTACACAAACCATACGCCTCAGATGAACCATTTACCACTTATTGATCAGGATGTTTACTGGGTCACCCCATTTTAGTGCTTTTTTCGGTTGGGTGTCGTACGTGTGTTTGTGTGAAACTGTGCCAAGTCAGAGATTCAAGTTTAGGAACTGGTCATGCAACGTGTAGTTTTCCAACCAGTGCTGCTTGGATACTCATAACCACATCCTTAAACCAACTGGAAATGATAGTGATGTAACTACAACAACTTAATTCCAGACATGATGATGATGTAACTACTAACGAGAACATATCTTTTATGTCTTTATTCTGCCAAATCTGTGATGTATGACATTTTTTGACTTGTTACCTGTGCCTGGCAGTGTTTGGATCAAATTACTGTGAAACTGTGGACAGACTGTTTCTATAGAGGAAAATATATGAATATGTATTTGGAATATATTAATGATCTCTGTGTGTCTGTATATTTTCCTCCTCTGTGTTTATTCTTGCGCACACACACAAACAGTGCCGAAACGAAGTGTATGGATACTGATATTTTAGAATATTAAAATATATTAAAGTTAAAATATGGTCCATAAAATGAACCATCATTTTTAGATGACATCGCATTTTCATAGTTGCATTTATACAGCTGGTGAATATATTATGTCTGCAATTTAAAGAGATTTTTTGTAACATGTTTTTGTTTTTGAAAGAAGTCACTTGTTCTCACCAAGGCTGCATTTTTTTTTATCAAAAATACAGTAACTATTGTGAAATATTATGATTTAAAACACTGTTTTCTATTTTAATATATTTTAGAATGTGCCATTTATTCATGTGAAAATCATTTTAATATGCTGATTTGGTGCTCAAGAAACATTTCTAATTGTCTTATGGAAACCTGATACATTTTTTTTAGGATTCTTTGATGAATGAAGTTTAAAAGAACAGTATATATTTGAAAAAATAAATCTTTTGTAACAAATTATTTTTCAGCACTTTTGATCAGTTTAATGCATCCTTGATGAGTAAAAGTGTTCATTTCTTTCAAAAAACAAAAACTTTTGATTTATAGTTTATTATCCATATTGAGCATAATAACATCAGCTACAATGATACCAAATACCAGCTTGAGCTGGATTTTCCAGCAGGGAAATAATGATTATAGATTTTGAAACATAAAATGTGATAAATAGCGATAAATGTTCATAATGCGAATGGTTAATAAATCTCCACAATGCAAGTACACTTTGACCAGTCTTAAAAATATGCTATCAACTCTTCTGAACTCGCATGCATGCTTATTTATTATCATAGCGTACCAATACTACCTGCAAAATAACCATCCGCGAACAGCAGATCCATACGAGAACAAAAGGAGTGTTTTGTATAAATTGTGCATTTGGACTTCTGGGTCTCATGAGAACATGATGGCGTAGTTATTGAGTAGATACAGGGACCAGACTCTCAAGAAGCACTTCTCTCCAAGGGCCCTTTTTCTTGAGCTGGTTTTGGGCCTCTGTCAGAAGGTAGGACCTTGTTGATTGTCCTGTCTTGAATGAAAGGGCATTTGGTGTCTCTGTTCCTGGTTTATGTGTTTAGCAGAAATTTCTTGAGCTGTTTGTCTCCAGTTGGTGGCTGGACTTGATGTCCAAACATTCATCTCATTCTCATGGGTGTTTTTCAGATGTTAATGGTCCAGTCTGCTCTCCTCTGTACTGTCCCTCTATGTTTTTTGTGGTTTATTCTGCCTAATCCAGATTGACTCTCAAAGTTTTGTTTGTCTTGAGTTTTTGATTCTGATGTATTAAGCTGTGGGTTCCTCTTCATCAGTTTCCTCTTGGTCCTTTTTGCCGTTTATTACTTCTATCTGATTATCCTCTGTGATGTTTTTTTTTTGTTGTTGTTGTTGTTGTGTGTTATCTTATGCATTTATAATGATAGACGTTTGCTTTAAAGTCAACATAAAATCTAAACTGTCCCTAATTGCATGTTCTTGATGTTTTGGCATTTTTTCATCAACTTGCTCCACTTCTGAAATTATTTTAGTTTTTGATGTCACCAAGACCTTGTGGGCTATTGGATAATGTTAACCAATTAGCAGTTTCCAATGGATAAATTTTTTCTTGTTGAATATCCTGTTTCAGTCAGAAATGCACCACATTTTGGAAGTAAATGCAATTTTGTATTGACTTTAAAACCAAATTTTAATTGCATTTTTGCTAGAATAACTCTCTTATTGAATTGATGCTTTAAGTAAAAGTTGTAAAATGTGGTTTATGCTTTTCAAAAAAATCTATCCCATTTTATAGAGATGGAAAAATCAAAGTCATTTCCGTTAAAAAAAAAAAAAAAAAATGGTAAAAGAAAAAAAAAAATCTTTTTAAAACAAAAATGTTTCTTTCACAATACAGTGATTAATGTTAATTTATACAACTTCAAAAGTTTGGGGTCGATACGATTTTTTAAAAAAGAAATTAATTTTATTCTGCAAGGATACATTAAATTGATCAAAAGTGACAGTAAAACATTTATAATGTTACAAAACAAATTTATTTCAAATAATTTTGAAATAAATTTATTTGAAAGTGCTGTTCTTTTGAACTTTCTATTCATCAAATAAACCTGAAAAAAAAAAAAAGTATCACATTCATAACTCTCTTTCTCACTTTTTCTTTCAGAAAAATCGACGTGACACTGGGAATTTCGACAAGGAGTTCACCAAGATGGCAGTTGAGCTGACACCAACCGATAAACTCTTCATCATGAATCTGGACCAAAATGAATTCCAAGGCTTCTCCTACACCAACCCTGAGTTTGTTATTCAGGTTTAACACCAAACAGACGGTCTTATTACCCAGAAAGCATTATTTTGTCCCTGTGCATCTTGATTGTCCTCTCTCTTCACTTAAAAAGGCACAAACCCAGCAGGATCAAGCAGAACCAAATCAGGATTATACTCAGTTTTTCAACCAAGGCCTCAGAAACTCTTGAAATTGAATTCGCCAGAGGAGAGAGAACGGTTATAAAAGAGTGTATTCATAGTCTCCATGAGAATGTCTTGTCTTTTCATCTCCAAGAGAATTATCCTACCTCTTTCTTTTATACATTCTCTCCATTTATTCAGTCAGCGTTTTACTGCAGCCCCTCGTTTCCAAATGAATTAACCTGACAACATGCAGCACTAATGGCTTTTTTCCCCAGAGCTAATTAAGCCTTGCACAACCTTGAGCCTTTTAAGTTCAAATCTGGTTTGAATTAGTAAAACATTTCGGTATCAATTCGAAGCAAAGTTCCAGTGCATCAGTAAATGATAGATAAGCACATATCCTTATTGCTAGATGTTGGTTTAAATGGATGATATCTTTCAGCTTGTTGTGAAATTCTGAGCATTAGCTTGCATATCATCAGAAGCAAACAGTCAAATAATGATATCCATATGGCCTTTAGTTTGCTACTGGCATAATGGCTTCTGTTCATTATTTATGTCATGATAGCTGGAGGGAATAACATAGGCCGTCAGGCTTAATTTATAATTTACATGCAACTCAAAAGCACATAAAGCTTTGAAAATCAACATTTTTATATTAAAATAGATCACTTTAGTTTAGTGGCAAAAATATGTTGATTGTTTACCTTGTTTTACATATCATTTGGTATTAAGAATATTTTAAATAAGTAAAAAATCTGATATTAAAACAGTCTGAAAGGTGCAGTAAGCAATTTCTGAGAATTTGAAATCAAACCGCTTTTCTTATGTAGTTCTGGCATGAAACTCTAGATGGCACAAGCTGATAGGTCTAACTCATTTGGTAGCGATCACGTCATTATCCATATAGCACAGCCGATTGGTTGTTGTTGCATCAGCAGCCAATGAGTTTCGGCTCAACATTCAAACAAATACCAGCAGTGTTTGCTGTTCGCAGTATGCAGCATGCTTTCAGAAACCCTCTACCTTCCCCAGCTCCACCTGTATAGATCTGCTATGGGGTTAATTCATGTATGTTACATGTGCAGCAGCAGCAGCAGCAGCATGTCTTACAAGCTCACAGGAATGCCTGTAAATGTATTGGCCGTAGCAAGCCTCTGTACTTGCTCTGCAGCATCAGCAGCGTAGCAGATTTATTCCACCAAGACCAAATACATTAGCATTGCCATATGCATGCCAATCTCTATTACCATACCAATCTCCAGAGAGTTGTCATGACAGAATTACAGTAACGCGGGTCCTAAAGTTCTTGCCTGATCATATCCCTTCTTTTTCCAGTGATATTCCTCTGACCTTTTCTCTTTTGTAATGTCTCTCAGCCATCTCTCTTTCTACAGTCTTTCTTCAAATCTCCCTCTTGCTCACTCTCTCTCCTCTCCATCATCATGAGTGGACACGCCCCCTACTGCTGATTGGCTACAAGGGTGTTGTGGCACTCAGACTGATCCACTTTCAACAGTGTTTCTCAGAAACTGCTTACTGCACCTTTAAATCAATTAATGGGCCAATGTGAAAAACAGTTATGGCATACTAAGTCACAATAAAAAAGTCGAATTTATGACATAAAAAGCCAAATTTGTTTATGTATGTGATTTTTACATTTTAATCTCCTATTTTCCAAATATATACTGTTTTTGTGTCATATTTACGGAAGAGGATTAGGGCCAAGCAATAATAAAAAATAAAACCATCTTGAGATTAAAGTTGTTAAATTTCGAGAAAAAACTCGTTAAATTTCGAGAAAAAAGTCGAGATAAAATGTTGAGAATAAACTCATTAAATTTCGAGAAAAAAGTCGAGATAAAATGTTGAGAATAATGTCATTAAATTACGAGAAAAAAGTCGTTAAATTACCAGAACAAATTCGTTAAATTATGAGAAAAATGTCGTTAAATTTCGAGAAAAAAGTTGAGATAAAATGTTGAGAATAAAGTCATTAAATTAACTAATTTATTCTCGTAATTTAACGAATTTGTTCTCGTAATTTAACGAGTTTGTTCTCGTAATTTAACGACTTTTTTCTCGTAATTTAATGACTTTATTCTCAACATTTTATCTCAATTTTTTTCTCGAAATTTAACGAGTTTGTTCTCGTAATTTAACGACTTTTTTCTCGTAATTTAATGACTTTATTCTCAACATTTTATCTCGACTTTTTTCTCGAAATTTAACAAGTTTGTTCTCGTAATTTAACGACTTTTTTCTCGTAATTTAATGACTTTATTCTCAACATTTTATCTCGACTTTTTTCTCGAAATTTAACGTGTTTTTTCTCGTAATTTAACGAGTTTATTCTCAACATTTTAACTCGACTTTTTTCTCGAAATTTAATGAATTTGTTCTCATAATTTAACGACTTTTTTCTCATAATTTAATGACTTTATTCTCAACATTTTATCTCGACTTTTTTCTCGAAATTTAACGTGTTTTTTCTCGTAATTTAACAAGTTTATTCTCAACATTTTAACTCGACTTTTTTCTCGAAATTTAACGAATTTGTTCTCGTAATTTAACGACTTTTTTCTCATAATTTAACGAGTTTATTCTCAACATTTTATCTCGACCTTTTTCTCGAAATTTAATGAGTTTTTTCTCGAAATTTAACAACTTTAATCTCGAGATGGTTTTATTTTTTTATTATTGCTTGGCCCTAATCCTCTTCCGTACATATTTGAATTGTGTCATTATTTCTTTTTAATCTCATAATAATTAAAATTTTTGTCATAATTATTTACTTTTATGTCATTTGTGACTTTTCTGTCATAATTTTGACTTTTTTAAACTCATAATTATGACTTAATATGTCATAATTTCAACTTTTTATGCCATAATTATGATTTACCAAAGGACGTTTTTTTCCCTTATGTGGTGGAATTATATTTTTTTACTGAGAGATTTACATAATACCTAGTGTTTGAGAAGGAAACTTTCTGCAAGCATGACACAGAAGCAGTGACTAGCAAAAAGTAATATTAAACAAATAGATGAAAATTAGCTTGTGAATAAAAGGGATAATGAGACATCTTTGAGGGCACAGAACAAATGATATTGTATGATATTGCAGATTTTTGATTTGCAGACCGATTCGCTGATGTATTGGTACATGTTATAGTGCACATTCAACCTTTATTGTGTTTAAAGTACTAAGTTTTACCACGTATTTTTAATTGATTTACAAACAGATGACGGGTGCGTGCATTAGTGCTGTTAATGGAATAGGCATCAGAGGTTGTTCCATGCATATCACGGGCTGCAGAGAATGTGATTCATACCGTATGAGCTGAAAACTACAACTCCAGCTACCAGTCTTGACTGAAACCCTAATGTGCCATATATTTTGTTGGGGAATCTGCAGTGTTTAGGGAGCTCATTGTGTGCCATGTGTCTGTGTTAAACAGACTCCATAAGGAGTTTTAGTCTACCCTATGCATGCCTGGTAGAGCCCTTGCTCTTTAACTCGGTGTTTACTTATTAACCAAGTGTGTCAGTAATGGTTGGATCTGTTGTAGCATAGATCCTTATAAGGTTGATGGTGTGTAAACATTTATATTTGTTAACGTTTCATTTTGTAATTAGATATATGAAATAGAAATATAAGTATTCTAGTCTTCCAAATGAAAACACATTGTGTGATCATGTAAACAGTGACAATATAAGTATAATCTGCTTTTCCTGAGGCGATAAATGGAAAAGTGGGGATACTGTAAAGATATTGTATAATATTTATTGTATAGTGTATATGGAAGGATAATTGTTTATGAAGGACCTGTAGCCTGAACTACACAGATGTGAAAGCCAGACTGAAGGATAGAAAAGCTGTTATCTTAACTGGATGTTTTATGAAAAAGACATCAGAAAGTGCAGATACAATAAGTGAGTATACAAACTGACAGCCTTGCTACCGTTCCTGTCCTGAACTATTAAACTGCTTTGGCATGATGTGCATAACTGTAAATTAATAATGTGGCCTTTAAGTGATCAAAGTAATTGTCACACCTTTGAAAAAACGTGCATATTTTAGCATTGTAAACCCCTGGCCCTGGTTAATTTTTTAGTTTTTCTATCATGTTTTAATGATGAAGACTTTAAAGGGCTTCCTGTGCAAGAATCAATCCCCCAAAATGAGTTTTTATACTATGCAAGACAGATGCATGTCAACAACGACACATAAACATTAACATCCAGACAGCAGCAGTGGTTGGCTATATTGGGGAGGGATATCGCTGGTGATTGCAGAGATATTTTGCATGTTATTTATTTATGCTATGTGGATTATTAAAGCTGAAGTTTTCAAATGCCAATCTGTGTGTTCATAACTTTTGTAAGATTGTGTTTTGAGGTTAAAAGGTTATGAGTCATTTTAGCCCCGTGGGGCCCATTCACAAGAAACGGAGAAATTTGCACCTGAAAATTATAGGATTTTTTTCTAGCATTTTACTTTAAAAGTTACAGCTTAACTTTGCCACAGACATTGTCGAACCACAGCAGGGTGCACATCTCCCCTAATATTCATACTAGTAGGCTATATGCATATTATGTATGTATGTATGTGTGCGTCTGCATGTGTGTGTGTGCGCGTGCATGTGTGTGTGTGTGTGTGTGTGTGTGTGTGTGTGTGTGTGTGTGTGTGTGTGTGTGTGTGTGTGTGCGTGTCTATGTGCGTGCATGTGTGTTTGTGTGTGTGAGAGTGTGTGTGTCTATTTGTTTGTGTCTCTGGGTGTGTCTATATGTATGTCTGTGTATGTGTGTGTGTCTCTCTGTGTGTGTGTGTGTCTATGTGTGTCTGTGAGTGTGTGTGTCTCTGTGTGTGCGTGTGTGTGTATGTCTGCGTGTGTCTATGTGTGTGTGTCTGTGTGTGTCTATGTGTATGTCTGTGTGTGTGTGTGTGTCTGTGTGTGTGTGTGTGTGTGTGTGTATGTCTGCGTGTGTGTCTATGTGTATGTCTGTGTATGTGTGTCTGTGAGTGTGTGTCTCTGTATGTGTATGTGTGTGTGTGTGTCTATGTGTATGTCTGTGCGTGTGTGTGTATGTCTGCGTGTGTCTATGTGTGTGTGTCTCTGTGTGTGTCTATGCGTATGTCTGTGTGTGTCTGTGTGTCTGTGTATGTCTGTGCGTGTTTCTGTGTGCATGTGTGTGTATGTCTGCGTGTGTGTCTATGTGTATGTCTGTGTATGTGTGTCTGTGAGTGTGTGTCTCTGTATGTGTATGTGTGTGTGTGTCTATGTGTATGTCTGTGTGTGTGTGTGTATGTCTGCGTGTGTCTATGTGTGTGTCTATGTGTATGTCTGTGTATGTCTGTGTATGTGTGTCTGTGAGTGTGTGTCTCTGTATGTGTGTGTGTGTGTGTGTGTGTGTGTGTGTGTGTGTGTGTGTCTATGTGTGTGTCTGTGCGTGTGTGTGTATGTCTGTGTGTGTCTATGTGTGTGTCTATGTGTATGTCTGTGTGTGTGTCTGTGTATATGTGTGCGTATCCATGTGATGCTGAAAAATTGGGGCAAAAAATGTGTAAAATACAGAGTTAAATCTATTTTTAAAAATGTAGTATTTGTTTCCCTGTTAAATATATCAGTCATTGGGACACAAATAGTTTCCAATAGTTTCCAATAGTACATACAGTCAGACATATAACATTATCGTACACATTCTACATGAACATCAGAACTATCACATAAGCAGGCAGAATACTGAATAATAGGCTACAATGTAGCAACTTAATATTGTATACTGTAAAAAAACACAACATAATGTCAAAATAGCATCAGTGTCCATCTACGAATAGCCTATTACAATAATTTTATACATTTTATACGATATCATAATTTTTTTAATAAGTTTCCATTACATTTTTTACAAGATTTTAGAGTTTTAACTAGCTAATTAAATTTGAAGTGGTCTAAAAAGAACAATAAATTAAATATGAATTTATTGCGCTAAAAGTGTGGCCACTTATGCATCTTACGAAATTAAAAGTCCCACCTCATTTTTACAGTTTTAAAATTATGTTCAGTTAATTTGTTAGCTTGTGCAGCATGTTCTTCTTTAAATTGCACAGATACTCTTTTGCATTGCGTAACTTTGCACTATCGAGCGCAAAGTAAGAGGCGGTGCTTTACATTCACAAGCACGAGCAGAGAGAGACCCACCAGAGACTCGACCAAAACCACCTCAGCATGTTCCACGGGAATGCGCACAGTTCAGTCATGGGCAAACTTCACTTATCTGAAGGAATACCGAGAAAACCCGACCTTACCGCAATGACTGTTGGGAGAAAGTCATTCTTGGAGTTGATTTTTGATGTATAAGGTAAGTTTGGAGCGTCAAAATGAGGATTTACCTACTTGAAGGAGAATTATCTCTCTCACTTACCGCGTAAAAGCGCACAGCATGAGGGACGCGTGCCAAAACTTAAAGAAAACTTCACTGACATGTGAGAGAGTTCATTAACACCAGTGAATTTCCTTGTGGATAAGCCGGTCGTGGCCCTCACTTGTGTACACTGATGCCAGAGAGCCGCGTGCAGGATGAAGGTGTGTAACCGTGGAATGCAGATGCTCCTCACCACGGCGGGGGCTTTCGCGGCCTTCAGTCTGATGACCATCGCGGTGGGCACCGACTACTGGCTGTACTCGCGCGGCGTCTGCAGAACCAAAAGCGTGAATGACAATGACACGAACCGAAAGAATGAAGAGGTGCTCACGCACTCTGGGCTCTGGAGACAGTGCTGCATGGAAGGTACATTATTTTAAAAACGGTGATAAACCGCTTTTTACTGCATGTTTATGTGGATGACATGAAAACAATATATATTAGTGCTGTCAAACGATTCATCGCAAGCAAAATAAAAGTTTGTTTTTATGTGTGTGTACTGTGTATAATTATTATGTAAATACACACATAATATATATAGCCGATATACATCTAAATATTTCTTAAATATATACATGTATGTGTGTGTATTTAAATATACATAATATTTATTACACAGTACACACACATATATTACGTAAAAACAAACTTTTATTTTGTTTGTGATTAATCGCGATTAATTGTTTTACATATATCTAAAATTGTATATTTATATGTTATTTTTTAATACATTTTGACCCTGATAATCACAGTTCCAGCTAAAATACCTTACCACTATAGTTAATGTTGCAATAAAACTGGTATTGAACAAAAAAAATAATCAAATGATCATTAACGAAATGACAGAAAGGTTCTGAAACCTTCATGCAGTGTTTGGTTGAGATTTAATGGTTGATTTAATTTAATTTAATGTTCTGAATAATTGAAATATTCATATAAATCCACTTTTTTTCATTTCATACAATAGTTTTACTGTTTTTTTTTTTTTTTTTAAATGTTCCATGCTAGCATCATGCTAGTCTTTGAAGCATTTTGGATTACTCATGAATATAGTAAACACTATTCAATGTCCACTATTACATATTATTCCTGTCTCTCATCTATTACCATAACTGCTCATCACTTTTTTTGCAGTGGAGTTGTGTTGACTATAAATGTATCAAAGTTGGAGCTGAATCAAACATCTTTCCTGTGGAATGATTTATTTATTTAATTATTGATTGAATTATTTTTACTTTCTCGCACACTACGCGTTCCTCTAGTTTCGACCCATCTCTCACACCCTACTCTCTGACCTATATCTGTTCAACGTCAATTATTTTAATGGAATGTGTAATGAAGCGTTCACTCTGTTAAAAGGGCATCAAAGTGGCAGCGTTCACTTTACGTGTGTGAATGCGAGAGCGAGTACGAGATACTTAGGGTACGAGATGCCAGTTATGAAAGATGGCTGTGCAATTTCTCTACAAATGTCAATTATGCACACAAAGAGCTACATCAACAGAAATACAGCTCCTAAACATCCAGATACAGACACACACACTCCTCACACACTAACATACACCCATGTGGGGACCATTTTGTTGATTTTATATTGCACATAACAACAAAAAATAGCAATGGAGGCCCAGTTTGTAAAGTTATGCCACTTTAATCAGCTTCTATAGATCTTTGATAATAGTTATGTGGTTCATATGTGGAATGAAACTATAAGAGAAAGAGAAAATGTGTTGCCCATTTAAAAGAGAAATAGAGGGTTTGCCTGTGTTTTTTTTTTTTTTTTAGAATGACTAATTAGATGGGAGGATATTGATATTGTTAATGATTTCATAGCATTAGTCCAATCATGTGGAAAATGGCATTGGCCATTAACTGACGCACGTGTGACTGTGAAGGCGTCTGGATGTGTGTGTGTGTGTGTGTGTTTCTTACAGGCGTATTTAAGGGAGTTTGTAAGAACATTGATCATTTCCCAGAGGACACAGATTATGAGCAAGATGCTGCGGAATATCTACTGCGTGAGTATCTACAAATGCTTGACATTCAGTTAAAGGTCAAACACATACAATAAAAATAGCACTTAAAAACTTTATAGAGCATATTCACTGTAAAAAAAAAAAAAATTATAGCAACATTTTGAATTTCAGTTCAATTATTTAGATAAATCACAACAAATACTGACTTTAAATCAGAGACACTAATGAACTTGTGTGTGAAAATAAATAATATGCCAAAATATTAACAGTCAGTTGTACATTTTTGTTTTGTGCGTGTGTGTGTGTGGCAGGTGCTGTGCGCGCCTCCAGTCTTTTCCCTATAATGAGTGTGGGACTGCTGTTCATTGGTGGAGTGTGTGTAGCCGCCAGCGAGTTCTACAAGAGCCGACACAACGTCATTCTGTGCGCAGGCATCTTTTTTGTCTCAGCTGGTATGTCTATGCACATATATAGACTTTTACCTAGTTATTTAAATGGGTATGTACCATAGATGTTATTTTCAAATACATCTAAATATGAATATATCTGAAAGTGGCAATCACAGGGTGAACCTCTCCAACTGCAGCCTGTAGGTGGCACTGTAACCAAATTTATGTGGTGTTTTTATGGCAATGAAATGGAAGCCAATTTCTGCCACACAAAAAAATCATGCTTTGGTAAATCATAATTGATGCTTCGCAAAGACCTGACCCCCTTAGTTACTGTTGCTATGTCCGATAAGCCAAGGCGCTCTCACACCACACATCATGTTATAATATATAGCGGAGCAAAGAGGACACTCACAATATGCCAACAGACAAGAGTTAATTTTGGTATAAAACTAAGTGTTAGCTTTCAAATTTTGTCATTTTTTTAAGAAATTCAAACAATAAGTACCATTTTGTGACCATGTTTCGTGACAGATCGCCTCAGTTCAAGCGTCATGTGAACCGATAATCTCTTCCTACTAGTTATAGCACGAAATAAACATGAATGAACATCAGAAGATACGTTGTTTCAACTGCGGAAATATGTCAATACACAATTTTTCCAAAAAAAGTTAATCTACTAACTCTCCTGTCTGGTTTGTTTGTCAGACAAAATGGTGAATTCGCCGTTATGATTGGACAGATCACCTGTCAATCAAACGAAGGGTGAATTTCGACAGAAAAGTCATAATTATGACATAAAAAGTATAAATGATGAGATACTAATTCAAATATGATAAAAGGTCATTATTATTACTAAAACAAAAAAAGTTAAAATTCTGATAAAAAGTTGTAATTATGTCAAAATGTTTACATATGTCATTTCAACTTTCCTTTTAATTTCATAATTAGGACTTAGTTTCCCACAATTTCGACTTTTATCTAATTTTTTGGGGTGATTTTTGTCTTTGTTATGATAGGGTAGTATAAAGTGGACAGGAAGCGAGGTGGGAGAGAGAGAGGGATGGGATCTTGAAACGTTCGCAAGCCGGGACTCGAACCCGGGTCGCCCAAAGCGCAACAGCGCTATATCCCGGACCCCCTCTCTGATAAGGGCCCTTGAAATCATCCTAACATAATAACTTCTATGAACATTTAGCTTATTTCTAGGTACATTTTTTAGCAAATTTGTCCCCAACATATGACTAGGTTTGAAACACTCACACAGACATGGATTGCAGCAAAAGAAGGAAAATTGATCGCATGCTTTTCTTTCAGGTCTCAGCAACATCATTGGCATTATCGTGTACATCTCGTCCAACGCTGGCGACCCCAACCAGAGCGAGTCCAAGCGCAGTCACTGGTACGGCTGGAGCTTCTACTGCGGCGCTCTTTCCTTCATCATAGCAGAGACTGTGGGGGTCCTGACCGTGCATCTGTTCATCGACACGCACCGTGTGTTGAGAGCGCGTTCGCATCGCACATTCCAAACCAGCACGCATTCCCTGCAGCATCGCCGCTCGACCAGCTACCGTTCCCGCTACCGCTGGAGGCAGGGTCAAAACCGCTCGTCTGACTCCCGATCTCGCGAACCCTCCCCTGCCCGTCGCGGGAACGACCTCGGGCTGTACGCTCTGGGACGCGGGATTCCACCCACAGCTACCCACACGCTCGCGCGCAACTCCCTCAACACTAGCCATGGTTTTGCACATTTTCATAACTCTGTCATTGTTAATAACAGCTTTGCAAATCCTCACGTTGTCACCGTGCAGAACTCTGTGAAATCAGAAAGAGGGCTCCCGCACATACAGAACTCGTTGAGCACTGAGAAAGGGTTTGCACATGGACAAAATTCAGTCAAGCCGGAAAATGGAGTCATGCTGTCGCAGAACTATAAGCTCAACTCAGTAAATCCCAGTAAAAGCACAGCGCACATGCAAAATTCTGGGGATGACATTGCACACATGCAAAATGCTGTAAAAGAGCCCTCATATGTGTCTCAAAGTGGGACAAAAACAACTCCAGTGTGAAAAGAAATGGTTTAACTCTGCTGCTACTTGAAAAGCTATATATGAAAGGTCTGAGTGAAGATTAGCTTACCTTTACTGAATATGTGCATATTATTTTCTTTTAACTTTATGTACTAAATTATGAAAGCTTGTTTGCACCACGAAATAAAAAAGGTAATTGTAACTTTATATCTCACAATTCTGACTTGTGAGTTTATATCTCGGAGTTCCGACTTTATAAGACACAATTCCAAGTTTATATCATGCAATTCTGACTTTATAACTTGCAATTGTGTTTATATCTCGCAATTCTGAGGAAAAAAAAGTCCGAATTGTGAAATAAAAAGTCGCATTTACCTTTTTTATTTGTTTATTTAGTCGCAGAAACAAGCTTCCAAACTAAATGGAGTGGATTGACAAAAAAATGGTGCTGTTTATTGTCCCTCTGCTGTCTTTATGCAGAAGCGAACATGCTACTTTGTCCTTGGGATGTTTTTCGGATGCAATACTCATAATGGCCACATGAGCAGCCAAGTGCAACTGTCATGTCAAAAATAGACACTCTCAGTACTGGTTCATCCTTCATTTCTAGATCCTTATGAATCATAAAATCAATCCAGTGTAAAAAACACAATGCATGATTCTCAAGTCAGTGCTCACACATCTGCAAATTCCAGCCAGTGATTTAACAGACAATTTTATACAAATTAATGACAACTCAATTGATAGGACAGATGGCTTCGGGCAATGAGGGTTAAGTGGATTGATTTTAGACTCGGTGACGACAGAACAGAATGGTGACATTAGTGTCTGGGTCACACATGACTATGACTGAACCTTGAACCCTTGTTTTAGCATATTAGCCAATCAGCATCTCACTGCCTCATTCATTTGTTGTCACCCTTTGGAAGGCAGAGCGGGAGTGTTACAAAATATTCTCAAAAACAAATTTTAGTTTTTTATTTTAGTCTTTTGATATGAAAAACTATGTGTTATATCTTTCAGAATAAGTACCTCATTTTATTTAAATTAGCACTTACAAAAATTTTATGTACACTACTGCTCAAAAGTTTAGGGTTGGTAGGATTTTTAATGTTTTTAAAGGATTGTCTTCTGCTCACCAAGGCTGCATTTGTTTGATCAAAATAAATGCAGTAAAAACTGTAATATTTTTAAACATCGGTACAATTTAAAATAATTGTCTTCTGTTTTAATACATTTAAACTGTAATTTATTCCTGTGATGATGGCAAAACTGAATTTTCAGTATCATTACAGTCTTCAGTGTCACATGATCCTTCAGAAATCATTCATGCTCAAGAAACATTTATTGTTTTAAATGTTAAAAACAATTGTGCTGCTTAATTTTTTTTTTGTTTGTTTTTTGTGCAAACTGTGATTCATTAGAAGTTCAAAAGAAGTTCCTTGCTGAATAAAAGTATGAATTTACTTAAAAAAGTAAGAGTGCACTGGAAGAAAATTAAAAAAAGAGATTTTATTAAGATGGATCCATATCAGTTTGGCACAACAATGGTGTTCCTTAAACAGATGAAATATTCTCACTCTTGGCCAGAAGGTTTCTCTGAATCTTCGTTAAGCTGTCCAGCTCTTCTCTAAATCTACAAGTTCCATGCCTTCACAGTAAGAGCGAGGACGAGACGCTTTCACCTGGATGAGTATAGCATAGTTTTCATGCTACAACAATACAATCTCAATCAGTTACAACAATATAGAAATAGAGTCTGTGTTTGTGTCTTACCGTAGTTGTATTCCTGCTGAGCTGCTGCAGTAAAGGGAATGGTGTCCACTGAATCGGCTCGATTGGCCAGCTACAGACCGACAGGTCGCTAGCTTTCCCAGAATCCACTACACCATCTGCCAAGCTGCAGTTGCTGAGATCCCAACCATACTGAGAACTGTAAGCCCAAACATACACAGAAAAATCAAGTTAACAACTTACTCTACTTGTGTACTTTGGAATATTCACTGCCAATCAAGTGTTTGTTTAGTTTTCGTTTTGATAGTTTTATTCAGCAAGGACACATTAAATTGATCAAAAGTGACAGTAAAGACATTTATAATATATATTTAAAAAAAATCTATTTCAAATAAATGCTGTTCTTTTCAACGTTTTATTTATCAAATAATCCTGAAAAATGTATCAGTGTTTCCGCAAAAATATTAAGAAGTGTAACTGTTTTCAACATTGATAATAAGAAATTTTTCTTGAGCAGTAAATCAACATGTTAGAGTAATGGCTGCTAAAAATGTAGTTTAGAAATAAATGACATTTTTAAATATATTGAAATAGAAGACCGTTATTTTAAGTTGTAAAAGTGCCCGCCCACTTTTTCAGCAGCATTGGTTCTGGAAGTATTTTCCATTCATTCCTCTAGGTATTTCAAAAAAGTCTTCGTTAAAGCGTTATAAGCCATGAACCAAGTCAAGCAGCTGCGAGATGAGTCATAACATTACAATCTTTATTTGAAGCAAAAAATTATTTTAAAATTGGACAAAAATACAAAGGTACAAGACTGCGTACTTAACGGCTTTAGTGAGGGAAAGAACTACAATCCCATGAAGCATTGCGAACAGCATAATACAAACAGCATATAAGTTTATTGCAAAATATGCATATATACTGAAATATTTAAATATTTTGAGAGTGGAGGGAGACCGACTCGATTACATCATTCGCGAGGCTTCATGGGAGTTGGCGAAGCTAACGAGATCTTTTGGAAAGTGTTGCTTTTTTCGTTGGTCTAATTTTCTGTACACAATCATGGGTAATCTAGTTTTTCACCAGGAATTCCATTGTTAAACACGATTATCTTAAAAATAAGCTGAAATAATGCGGGCTGACAGCTTCAACAGAAGCATATACCATCGATTAACAATCTAGTAGCTCACAGTAGGGCTGTCTTTAAAGGTTTATAAGTTATCATTAAAAATTAATTTCCCTATGGAGAAATTTAAAAGTGCCCTAGAATTAAAAATGGAATTTATCTTGGCATAGTTAAATAACAAGAGTTCAGTACATGGAAATGACATACAGTGAGTCTCAAACTCCATTGTTTCCTCCTTCTTATATAAATCTCATTTGTTTAAAGGGATAGTTCACCCAAAAATGAAAATTTGATGTTTATCTGCTTACCCCCAGCGCATCCAAAGATGTAGGTGACTTTGTTTCTTCAGCAGAACACAAATGATGATTTTCAACTCCAACCGTTGCCGTCTGTCAGTCAAATAATGCTAGTGGATGGGAACTTCTACTATAAGAGTAAATAAAACATGCATAGACAAGTCCAAATTAATCCCTGCGGCTCGTGACGACACATTGATGTCCTTAGATACGAAACGATCGGTTTGTGTGAGAAACCGAACAGTATTTATATCTTTTTTAACTCTAATACACCACTATGTCCAACCGCGTTCAGCATTCGCTTAGTAAGGTCTGATCGCGCTCTGACAGCGGCAGTGATGTCTCGCTCTCATTGAAGTATATGCGCGAGACATCACTGCCGTTGTC
Organism: Megalobrama amblycephala; assembly: GCF_018812025.1. NCBI lineage: Eukaryota > Metazoa > Chordata > Actinopteri > Cypriniformes > Xenocyprididae > Megalobrama > Megalobrama amblycephala. The sequence goes on from NC_063050.1 coordinate 46,511,457, forward strand.
AGAGCGCGATCAGACCAAACGAATCGAGTGATGAATGCAGTTGGACATAGTGGTGTATTAGAGTTAAAAAAAGATATAAATACTGTTCGGTTTCTCGCACAAACCGATCGTTTCGTGTCTTAGGACATCAATGTGTCGTCACGAGCCGCAGGGTTTAATTTGGATTTGTCTGTGAATGTTTATTTGTTCCCATTCACTCGCATTATTTGACTGACAGACGGCAACGGTTGGAGTTGAAAATCATCATTTGTGTTCTGCTGAAGAAACAAAGTCATCTACATCTTGGATGCGCTGGGGGTAAGCAGATAAACATCAAATTTTCATTTTTGGGTGAACTATCCCTTTAAAAGACCTCCGAAGAACAGGCGAATCTCAACATAACACCGACTGTTACGTAACAGTCAGGATCATTAATATGTACGCCCCCAATATTTGCATATGCCAGCCCATGTTCAAGCATTACACAAGGACAGGACGTCTGGATGTGCACAGCTGAATCATCAGACTAGGTAAGCAAGCAAGGACAATAGCAAAAAATGGCAATAATAACTGATATGATCCATGATTACATTATATTTTTAGTGATATTTGTAAATTGTCTTTCTAAATGTTTCGTTAACATGTTGCTAATGTACTGTTAAATGTGGTTAAAGTTACCATCGTTTCTTACTGTACTCACGGAGACAAGACTGTCGTTATTTTCATTTTTAAACACTTGCAGTCTGTATAATTCATAAACACAACTTCATTCTTTATAAATCTCTCCAACAGTGTAGCATTAGCCGTTAGCCACGGAGCACTATCAAACTCATTCAGAATCAAATGTAAACATCCAAATAAATACCATACTTACGCGATTAGACACGTTGCATGACGAACACTTTGTAAAGATCCATTTTGAGGGTTATATTAGCTGTGTGAACTTTGTTTATGCACTGTTTAAGGCAAGCGCGAGCTCCGTGGGCGGGGAGCGTGAGCATTTAAAGGGGCCGCAGCCTAAGTCGGCTCATATTTAATTATGCCCCAAAATACGCAGTTAAAAAAATTAATAAAAAAAAATCTATGGGGTATTTTGAGCTGAAACTTCACAGACACATTTAGGGGACACCTTAGACTTATATTACATCTTTTAAAAAGATGTTCTATGGCACCTTTAATGGAGATTTTACTTCTGGAACGCAATTGTTGCACTCTATAGTAGTGTTGTCAAAAGTACCGACTTCGATACCAAGTTGGTACTGAAACTTTAAAAATGTGACGATATCAGCATTGATTGGCAACAATGATCAACGCTTCAAAAACATGTAAACAAACATCTTTGACGCTCTTCACTGAGCGCTTGCACAGACCGGTCCGCTGATAGGTGCCTGCTTTCAAACACTCGTGCTTTCAAAATGCTTTTGAAAACACCCGTGGGCTTTCAACACGCTCCCCTGTGTTGATCGTTGTAGCCAATCACAGACGTATCTATTGAGCGCATGAACACAATGGCCAATCAGATGTGTTTAAGAATCCACTCAACAGCAATCAAAATGCTAGGGGGAAATGCTGGTATTGTCACATTTTTAGAATTTCAGTACCAACTTGGTACCAAAGTCAGTACTTTTGACAACACTACTATAGTATAGTATTTCACTGTTTTACTGTATTTTTGATCAAATAAATGCAGTCTTGGTGAGTATAAGAGACTTCTTTCCAAAACATTTAAAATCTTGCCGACCCCAAACTTTTGAATTGTAGTGTACCATGGTACTGAAATTCATTTACCATGGCGTTCACAGGGTACTTGAAAGAATACCATTGTATTACTATGATACCATGTCCAAAAAACAATGGTAAACCATTGTTTATTCAATAATATGCAAATAATCTTACGGTACCCGTGAGGATATATGGTGTTGAGGTGTGTTCCGCTTCCATGGTATGTGGAAACCACAGAAAGAGTGTCATCATGGTAACAGCAGGTACGATCAAGTGCTCTCAGATGTAGTAATTCATCTGAGCGAGTGAAGGCAGGGTTATCCAACGAGTCGTCAGAGCCTGGCCAGGACCTTCCCCAAAAACGAGCCGAAAGCTCATCAAAGTGATTGAATCTGCGATAACTGTGTCCACACACACAGAAGACAAAAGAATATTAATAAAATTCACATATAAGAGTGTCTGTGTGTGTTCACTCGACCCTGTCCCTCCCTGTGTCACATTCAGTGGTGCTATCACAACATAAGGATTGTTTTAACTAGCCAATGATTTCCTGCAAACTATTTCCAATAACAAAGCCAGGCTACTACCGATGACTTCATGGTAGTGTTTGTGTGTTTAAAACGATTGCACATGATACCTGCTGCGTGTTTGTTCCACTTTGGCCTGCATAAGCATGCTTTTATATCGGCGCACTGCGAGATAAGACAGAAGAGCCATGACTGCAGCGACAGCGATCAGTACCCCAAAACACACGCCAACCAAACGCGGTCGGGTCATGCGGAGGTCACAGCGCTGCCCCATAAACCAGTAATCCTCCCCAACAGGACACCTTCAGAAAGAGAGAGTTTGGTCAAACCTGCAGGTCATTTCAGCAAGTATTTTTAATTAGTTCTCCTGGAAAGTTGCATTTACAAGCTATACGTATCAGTGAGAAGGTTTCTTCCTTTATAAATGGGAAGATCTTGACTGAAAGCTGCAATGAGGGCCAGATTTTATGCCGCAAGTACATGTAACTTACTGGCAGATAGGCTGTTGCCCGAGGCGATGGACACAGATGCCCTGATGTTTACAGTATTCAGAGTGGCAAACAGATGTACAGGTGGCATTGCCTTTCGAAGAAACACACTGGAACCCAGATGGACATTCAAACAACCATTCACAAACATCTGCCTGCAAACCTGAGAAAGAAAGAAAGAAACAAAGAGGGGGGGGGGGGGGGTATTTTCAAATGCTTTTGCGATCTCTTGCAAAAGTATTGCATTCCCCTGTGAAACTTTGCAGAATAATATGAGGTGTGAAGGACAACTATATTTCAGTACTTTTGAGAGATAATGCAGTTTCTCGAGTAACGCAAATGTTATGCAAGCGAACGCACATCTAATTTTTTTTCAACTCCGTATTATACGAATAAATGCGAGAGATATTAAAAAAGATGTAACTGGTTAAGATCTTGTTGTTCAACACTCACCTCCCACAGTAATATTTTTCACTTTAACTCCTCCCACAAATATTCCTTTCTTCGGTAGTGGGTTTAACCCCGCCTCCTGTAACAGAGACTCCACCCTTCCCAGCCAGGAGAGTGCTTCCACTGTTTGGAATTGAACTACTGTTTGCAGAACTGGACCACTGATGAAAACACACAGGACAGAGTCAATCAAAGGCATTTAACTGACACGTCATCAACCACAGATATTTTAGATCAGGTTTTCACAATCTTTTTGTCTGCTGAAGAACAACTGTGACTTTAATTAAAGCGGAACTCAGTAAGATTTGCGAAGCTCCCCCTACAGGTTCCTTCAGTGAATCACACTGTCGTGAATACTCCAAGCGCAGCTCTGGACTACAACGACTATAACGCTCACCAGCGTAGTAGTTTTGCAAATACAGTACAATAAATCTCGATGGAGGTGGGTAATTTTCGAAATTGTCTAATGAAGTCATAATATATACATTGTTTTTGAATTACCGTAAGGCATTTTGTCACTCTCGCGTGAACGTGAACATGAGGCGAGATTGTGTCGGGTCGGTGCAGCTCAACTTGCAAGTGCTGTTTTCTGGCGTAGACGTGCCGGGGGGGTTAGTGCACGCCTCAAACACACCAATACAAGCCAATTAACCATCGTAAGGACTTAGAAAACTATTTATGAAGGTAAAAAAGTTACTTAGTTCTGCTTTAAGTACTCCCTAAGATTTTAAACTTTATATTTTGATTGATTTAATAATTTATATTTAACAATATATTTTATATAGCCTAATAATATAATGTATATTTAATCATACATTGTGTTTTTTTTTTAAATAATGGTTTTATTTAGATTCATTTTGCATTTGCATTTCTATCACAATCTCATGAACCCTTTGCAGTTCAATTATGATCCTATACATATAATTAGGGTACGTTTACATGACAACAATGTACTAAAAACGGAAAAGTTTTTTCTTCGCGTACAGACAACACCATTGTCAAAACGATCCCCATTCACACACGGATTCACGAAAAAGATTAAAATGTTGCATTCTGCTGCAAGGCCAGTAGTTAGCGATGTCACTTTGTAAAGAAACACTATGCACCTATAGACTGAACATGCATGCGCATGACGTCACTGTTTTCACAAATTCGTGTTTTTGTAGTTTGTACGGAGACGATAATGGTATCGTTTTCAAAAACATGCACTTTGAAACCTGTTTTCAAAAGTTTGCGTTTTTAGCCACCCAAAACACCATTGTCATGTGAATGAATGGCCAAAACGCATAAAAAGTGTTATGTTTTTAGTTGAAAATGGTGTCGTGTAAATGGACCCTTAAAGTTTAGACAATCAGTCAAAACACTTAAAGGAACACTCCACTTTTTTTGAAAATAGGCTCATTTTCCAACTTCCCTAGAGTTAAACAGTTGAGTTTTACCGTTTTCGAATCCATTCAGCTGATCTCCAGGTCTGGCGGTACCAATTTTAGCATAGCTTAGCATAATTCATTGAATCTGATTAGACCATTAGCATCTCGCTCAAAAATGACCAAAGAGTTTTGATATTTTTCCTATTTAAAACTTGACTCTTCTGTAGTTACATTGTGTACTAAGACCGATGGAAAATGAAAAGTTGCGATTTTCTAGGCCGATATGGCTAGGAACTATACTCTCATTCCAGCGTAATAATCAAGGAACTTTGCTGCCGTAAGGGTGCAGCAGGCAGAGTGATATTACACAGTGTCTCTCACAAATGTCTCCATGGTTGCAAGGCACGCTCCCCGAGCAAGCAGGGGGGTCACAGGCAGTGCGTAATATCATTGCGCCTGCTACACCCATGGTACGGCAGCAAAGTTCCTTGTTTATTACGCCGGAATGAGAGTATAGTTCCTAGTCATATCGGCCTAGAAAATCGTAACTTTTCATTTTCCGTCGGTCTTAGTACACGATGTAACTACAGAAGAATCAAGTTTTAACTAAGAAAAATATTGAAATTCTTTGGTCATTTTTGAGCGAGATGCTATTGGTCTAATCAGATTCAATGAATTATGCTAAGCTATGCTAAAAGTGGTACTGCCAGACCCGGAGATCGGCTGAATGGATTTGAAAACGGTAAAACTCAACTGGAGTTGGAAATTGAGCCTATTTTTAAAAAAAAAGTGGAGTGTTCCTTTAAATTACATTAAAAGAAAAATGTGTTCATTTACATCAACAACTACTTTTTAAATACTGACTGAATGGCAATAATGATTACAGCAAAATCTAGTCTCTCAGCTAACCTACAATGCACATCTCTAAACAGATGAATTGCAAATATACAGGCCAATAAAGCTACCTGTGCCAGGTCACTTGTTGATTCTGGAATCCAGAAAGGCTCTGCAGAAATGTCTCCACCTGCAGGAGTGGATGATTAACCAAACATTATTGCAATGCCAATTAAATGGGATCAACCATCTAATGACATGAGTGTGCATACACTACAGTTCAAAAGTTTGAGGTAAGATTTTTTTTAAAGAAATTAAAATTCAGAAAAAAAAAAAACACATTAATTTGATCAAAATTACAGTAAACAGTAAAGACATTTTAATGTTTCAAAGCATATATATTTCAATATTCATAAATGCTGGTCTTTTGAACTTTTTGAAGTCTTCCTCAAAGAATGATGAAACAAATGTACTACAGGTTCCTCAAAAATATTAAGCACAACTGTTACCAAATCATGTGACACTAAAGTCTGAATATTAAAACAGACAATTTAAATTGTAATAATATTTTAATATTTTTTGTAACTGTATTTTCGATCAAATAAATGCAGCCTTCTTTCAAAAAAAAATTGTACCAAACTTTTGAACAGTAGTGTACATAAAGTAATTCAAATGGTTTCACCTCAAGCAGTCTCATACTAGGTGCATAATCCCCTTCCAGGATGATTTGTAAGAGTACTTGAAATGTTTTCTCTGAAAAAACAGAACAAATGTTTTTCATGAAAACAAAAAAAGATCCCTTTTTAATCAGAAATGTGTAATAAATTAGGAGTCTCAGAGAAGCAAAATCAACAGAAATGTTACTCACCCTTGATGATTGCTGGCTGGTCCTCCACTATGAAATAATGCTGCCCATGTGGCCACTTCCTGTCAACGCTGGATGCAGTAGAATGGATCTTAGATGTTTGGGTGACTGCTTGTGAAGATATTGTGTGTGCTTTTGTTTGAATAAGATAAGAGCTTGTGGTCATATGTTGGGGAGGTCTGACAGTGCTGGATTGAGGCACTGGGATGTGCGTACGGACCTGGGCTGAAGTCGTTTCTGTGGACGTGGCATGTGGATTCATCTGCAGTGTAGTTACTGAAGGTGGGTGAACCGCAGAAGTCTGACTGGTTTCCCAATGTGGAGTAGTCACGCTAATAGGTGTGCTTGTCCGAAAGCCACGATCAGTTGTACTGACCTGAGAGATGTAGGAAGCTGTGGTGTCAGATGATGAAGTACTCAATGTTATGGTAGTGTGGGCAGTAAAGACATTAGTGTTTTCTGTTGATCCAGTATGAATGTCATTAAATGGAGATAAGCCAAGAGTCGTCTTCAAACTTGTCGCACTAGTCAGAGTAGGACTCGAATGACTTACACCCATTGTTTGACCACTACTCATCTCACTGATATCTGTTGCATCGGAAAATCCCACATTGCTCTGCGTGTTTTCAGAAGATGGAGTTGAATACTGAGGTGTAAATGTAGGGAATTCAGTATGCATACTTGCATTTGTGTTGGCATTCTGTGATGGGGACACTTCAGGTTTCTCAAATCTCACTGTAGAGCTATCTTCAACCATGAGGTCAGAAGTCACATTAGGACTAATCTGAGGACTTGCAGAACTTGACAAAGAGATCGATGGAGAGCTGGTAATGGGGCTTTCTTGTTCTCCTAGTACTGTAGATGGTAAATACGAGGTGCATGCAAGACCAAGACAATCACTTCCAGATGGTGATAGACCCTCATCCTCTTCTGGTGTACTAGGACCTTCAGTAGGAGTCAGGTTTGGAGGGATGGTAGTTGGGAAAGTGGTGAAGGCACTGATTTTGTTATTGTTGTGTGCCGTCAGATCAGACATTGATGCAGACGCAGAGCTGGTTTCTTGGGTGCTTGTATTGTGCTGACTCTGGATGGTGTGTGAGATGTGAGGGGTTGATGCTTCCAAAGAAGTTAAAGTTGGAGTTGGAAGCGTGTTAAGTGAAGTGTGCATGAACTCGCTTGAGGTTGTTGGCTCGTTCTCAGTGGTAAGAGTTATTGGTGGCTCACTTATTTCACTTGGAGATGTGGAGTAACCTGAGTATTCATTCATGTCGCTATCAGAAAATGCTAATGGGTTGATTTGATTAACAACTTGAAACTTTGATACTGTAGCAGGCGTACTCCGAGTAAGTACTGAGTCATCATAGATTGTTTGATTTTGATTAGTTGACCTTGGAGAGCGATCTGTCCTGTCCATTTCCGATGCTATAGGCTGGTTGTCATCTGTGATAGTGTTTGAACTCAAAAAACTGGCATGAAATTCACTCGTTCCGACGTTCTCTGGTACTGTAAACACATCCTTGTTTGGGAGCGTCACTATTGTAGCTTTAGCCTTGTTAACAGTGTCACTAAGGAAGTCTTTAGGTTTAGAAGTTGTGTCAAATGGCTGAATATTTTGTGGACTTACCATAATAAAGCTGGAAGTCGGAAACATTGAACTCGGAAGACCTCTTTTAGTCGTTTTGGACTGAATTGTGTGTTGTGAACTTCCTCTATGCAATTTAGTGTGTGCAAAATCAGTAGTGGCTAAAAGTGCACTTGTTTTTGTCGCAACGTCTGTTGCCTGTCTGGGTGTAGTTTGGACAGACAGCAATGGTGATTGGATTTCAGTGGAAGCCAAAGAAGGTTCATGGGACAACCCGACGAGCGCGTTCATGTGTGTGTCAAGGGCAGAGGTGGTGTGCGTATCAAAATAAGAATGTGTGCCAGTGAGTGTGAGGTCGGAGTTCCAGGCTCCAGCCGTTTCCTGTCCATTGTTGGTGATTTCCTGCAGAAAGAGGGGTCTGCGCTTATCGGCCAGGTCAGACACACCTCCGCCCTGCTGTATATTCTCGCCCCTGAGAGCGTGTGTTCTGGGGGCTGCATTGCTGCTCACTGGAATGTCTGCGGTGTAGGTTACATCGTTTGAGCCACTCGGAGAGGGAGACACTGAGTTAGCGTCAAAGTGGGTGTAAGGAATCATAGCAAGAGTGTGATTGTCCTCTGACGTGTTCCATCCTGAGAAAAACACACACACACACACACAGATGAATGGAAACAGGAATTATGAGATTATTCATGACACAAGATTCTAATACTAAATAAATAAACATACAACAACCTTCTCTGAAAATATTATAATATGCTTGAGTAATGTTTCTTATCAATGTTGAAAACATAATATTTTTGTGAAAACAGTGATACTTTTTTAAGATTCTTTGATGAGTAGAAAGTTTAAAAGAACAGTTGAAATTAATTGAAATGTTACTGTAACTTTTGATCAATTAATGTGTCTTTGCTGAATAAAAGTATTAATTTCTCTATAGAAAAAACAGATTGCTGACCCCAAACTTTTGAATGATAGTGTAAATATTAATATGAAAATATTTTACACTGATGAGCGCTAAATACATCAACATCTAAGACACTTGTTTTTTGTTCTGATGTGTTTACAAGATTAGCAGATTATATGTGTACAAAAAATACCATGCTGTTCTTTTGAACTTTTTTGTTCATCAGAGAATCCTGAAAAAAATATCACGTTTCTCAGAAATTTTAAGCAGCACTCTTTTCAACATAGATAATAATATATGTTTCTTAAGCACCAAATCAGCCAATTAGAATGATTTCTGAAGGATCATGTGACACTGAAGACTGGAGTGATGATGCTGAAAATTCATCTATGCATCACAGGAATAAATTATATTTTAATCAAATAAATGCAGCCTTGGTGAGAATAAGAGACGTCTTTCAAAAACATTTAAAAATCTTACCAACGATACTTATAGTTTTTTGGACATGCCATGGTACCCCTTACCAAAAAGCTACTGTACCATGTCCTTACAAAAAAAGTATGGTTGCGGTATTATGGTATAGTGATGCTAATACTATATGGTACTTTGAAATTTACCATGGTCCTGAAATTCATGTACTATATGGTATTTACATGGCACTCTATGGTACTTCCTAGAATAACATGGTACTACCACGGTACATGAACAAACCTTTGATACTTGGTATTGGCATTATACGTGTCCAAAAAACATGGTATTACCATATTTACCTAAGTACTATGTCTAAAAACATGCTATTGACATCCTACTGGCTGGCATGACCTTATTACACTTACTTAGATGTAATGTGGCAAATGTTTTATCAGTCCTTCTCAAGCTCCATTCAATGATGGTTCTCCCAGTGCCAGAGAATAACGCCCGCTCCTCTTTTTTGTAAGTAAGTGTATCCCTTTTCCCAAACTGAATCCCAAGGGCACCTTTCCCAACAGAAATGACATCTATCCAAACAGTCTGGTTTTCATATGCATCAATATCCCAAGTGCAGGTAACATCCAACAGTTTTTCTGTGCTTTCGTTGGTTATCCTGTTAAATAAAAGGCTGTTTGGGTGTAAAGAGTACCGGATTGAGCCACTCCTCTCTCCAAGAATTTTACCACCACAGTCTTGCACGTTTAACAACGTCTTACCTACAGAGAAACATCATTATTCATCATCACCTTCAATAATTAAGAAGCATTACATATTTCTTCTGAAAGTTAGGCCATGAATTTCAGTACCATATTTCAAAGTATTAAAGTATTAACATCTGATACCAGCACTATTGGTGGTAAAGTACCACCACAGCACTTTTTTAAGGGGTGTTACTGTGGTACTTTGATAAATAATATACTGAGTTCATGTACCATGGTATTTACATGGTACTTCCAAGAATACCATAGTACTACCATGGCATATGTCCAAATACATGGTAGTACTTTTGATATGTGTGTAAATTCTGTGGTGCATAACAATTCAGTAGGTCTAGTATATGGAATTTTAAGGTTACCATGGTCAATTTATGTAGGAATATTATATATAAAATATTAAAAAACTATATGAAATACAGTTTTTTTTTAAAGAATATTGCTTATCAATAGGCTACATTTTTAACATAAAGCAGGATAAATAATATGTTTAGCATTTAAATATCTCCTATCGTCTATTAATGAAATGATCTTCTTACCTGGAGCAAAAATAAATAACAAAACATAGACAAAACGAAACATTTTGCGAGCCAAAACATTCCAGGATGGAATCCGTCCACACAGTTAATTCCATAAAGAATATTATACTGTTCTAAAATATGATGTAGACAATACTTAAACTAGTCGAGAAGAATGTGTAACGAGGGTCAATAGCAGTTTTCGTTCTGTTTCTTTAAAAAGACCTTTATAGAAGAGTCGGGTTCATCCTTCAGTCCGCCACAGAGAGGTTGAACTGACCGCAGCTCACTTTAATGAAGCGCGCGCGTGCGTGCGTTTCTGTGAGCGCGCAAGCTCGCCTACAGAGTGTAGAAAACAAGGCAACGTGCAAACATATGATTACGATTAGGCATCTTTTTAAGAGGGAAAATGGGACGGAAGCGGTTAAAAGTTAAGGGGACAGACAGAGGAGATTTCAAGATTAGGTTAACAACCCAGGTTGTGTGTGTTTGTGTGAGAGAAAACAGAGAGAGTGCTTGTTTTCGCTCCCCTGACGAGCTTGTGCTGTCAATTCAAACTAAAATACAGTTTAACATAGAAGGTCATTCAGAGATCATTGTCAATGTTGACTCATCATGCGTCTCAAAATCAAGAGATACCTATTTAGACAGCAGTTTTTGGGGATTGAATGCACCTAAAACAAACAACAAAAAAGTACTAAGGAATACCATATTATTACCACAGTATCTTTGTGTGAGGGTGTAGACGCAAGTACAAATCAGTTTCAGTACCAATATCACTAAAACAATGTCTTCTTTGGAGCTGCATTTGTACAGGCAAGTGAAAACTAAAACTCTAATATCATTGCATTTAAAACTTTGCTTAACAATTCCCAAATGCACAGAAATTCTGACACTCACAAACACAGAGAAAAGAAGGAAATGCCTGAAGCGTCCCTCCCTAGCTTCTCATCATCTCAGTGAGAGGTATGTTCACAGACATACTAACACACACATAAACACAGAGGGAGGGAGAAGGGTTTATTACACCTAAAAAGGAAACATGGGCTTATTTAAGTTAATAAATTTCAAATCTAAAATCTTTTGAACTTAACATCAACTAAAGTCTGAATGAGCCATTATGGCAATAGCATATTGCTTATTTATTAAGTCTAGATTAAGGATGAATCATATGTCAAAAATCATATAATAGTATTGCTGTAATCCTAAATTTTGATATAGATTAGTTCTCACTGAAATTGTGTTCTCTGCATTTTGCTCCTCAGACTATTTTGACTATTATGTGTAATATGTAATATTCTGAAGGAAATACAAGGTTGAGACAGACACATTAGTCCTTTTATGTTCAAGAGAAAATCCTGAAATACACAAAATTTAGAAATGGCATTAAAGGAATTCATGTGCAAATGTGAAAGTATTCACTATTTTAAGCCACACTATAATAAATGTTTACTGCTTGATATTATTTAGGGTGAGTTAAAAGTTATAGTGGAAGATTGTATTAGTTTAATTACAATGAAGATTGAGTACTGGACAAGAAATGTTTCCTAATATAGCCTGTTTAAACTCTTGGCTCCAGCTCTGGAAAAGACTTTGGGTAAAATTTTAGACTTTGAAAGCATTTCCAGTAGGTGGTGCTGTGACATACCAAATACAACCACTCCTAAATATGATTGTGAACTCTTGCAGTTTCTTGTTTTGTACATTACCATTCAAAGTTTTTTTTTCTTTTTTCTGTTTTGAAGGAAATTAAATACTTTTATTCAGCATGGATGCACTGAATTGATCAAAAGCGAAAGTAAATACATTTATAAACTTACAAAAGATTTCTGAAGGATCATGTGACACTGAAGACTGGAGTAATGATGCTGAAAATTCAGCTTTGATCACAGGAATAAATTACATTTTAATAAAATAAATGCAGCCTTGGTGAGAATAAGAGACTTCTTTCAAAAACATTTAAAAAAATATATATATACCAACCCCAAACCTTTGAATGGTAGTGTACTTAACATTGATACTTAATTGGGTAACACTTTATTTTACAGTGTCCTTGTTACATGTTACATGTACTTACCATAGTAATAACAGTAAATTATGCATAATTTCATGCAGCTAACCCTCAAACCCTTGTCCTACCTTAATCCTATAGTAAGTACATGTTGTCAATTAATATTATTCTGTACTCAATAAATATATAATTACACTGTAACAATGACATCTTAAAGGTGCCCTAGATTCAAAAATTGAATTTATCTTGGCATAGTTAAATAACGAGTTCAGTACATGGAAATGACATACAGTGAGTCTCAAACACTGTTGTTTCCTTCTTCTTATATAAATCTCATTTGTTTAAAAGACCTCCGAAGAACAGGCGAATCTCAACATAACACCAACTGTTACGTAACAGTTGGGGTGTACACCCCCAATATTTGCATATGCCAGCCCATGTTCAAGGCATTAGACAAGGGCAGGACGTCTGGATATGCACAGCTGAATCATCAGACTAGGTAAGCAAGCAAGGACAATAGCGAAAAATGGCAGATGGAGCAATAATAACTGACATGATCCATGATAACATGATATTTTTAGTGATATTTGTAAATTGTCTATCTAAATGTTTTGTTAGCATGTTGCTAATGTACTGTTAAATGTGGTTAAAGGTCCCGTTCTTCGTGATCCCATGTTTCAAACTTTAGTTAGTGTGTAATGTTGTTGTTAGAGTATAAATAAAATCTGTACAATTTTAAAGCTCAAAGTTCAATGCCAAGCGAGATATTTTATTTAACAGAAGTCGCCTACATCGAACGGCCAGTTTGGACTACATCCCTCTACTTCCTTCTTTAATGACGTCACTAAAACAGTTTTTTGACTAACCTCCGCCCACAGGAATACACAAGAGTTGCGTTTGTAGAGTGTGTTTGTCGCCATGTCGTCGAAACACTGTTATTTTCATCCCGCAGTCCAATCACCGGGTCTGATTCCGGCTCAAATTGATAGGGTAAAATTAAAGACATGTTTACAATAACACTGAGCGCGTGCATCTCCACGTTATGGTAAGAGGCGTGACCTTTCCGGGCAAGATGCGCTAAACTGCTGTCGAATCACAACACAGGAACCGCTGGCACAATCAGAACTCGTTACATATTTCTGAAGGAGGGACTTCATAGAACAAGGAAGTCATCAGCCCGTTTTTATGACAGTGGAAACAGCGGTATACAGATAAGTAAATTATGTGAAAAATACTGTTTTTTTACACGCGAAACATGAACACGTTATATTGCACACTATAAACACAATCAAAGCTTCAAAAAAACACGAAAAACGGGACCTTTAAATTAACCATAGTTTCTTACTGTATTCACGGAGACAAGAGCCGTCGTTATTTTCATTTTTAAACACTTGCAGTCTGTATAATGCATAAACACAACTTCATTCTTTATAAATCTCTCCAACAGTGTAGCATTAGCCGTTAGCCACGGAGCACAGTCAAACTCATTCATAACCAAATGTAAACATCCAAATAAACACTGTACTTACGCGATTAGACATGCTGCATGACGAACACTTTGTAAAGATCCATTTTGAGGGTTATATTAGCTGTTTGAACTTTTTTTATGTTGTTTAAGGCAAGAGCGAGCTCTTGGGGCGTGGAGCACGAGATTTAAAGGGCCACACACCCTGAATCAGCTCATTTATAATGATGCCCCAAAATAGACAGTTAAAAGAATGAATAATACAAAATCTATGGGGTATTTTGAGCTGAAACTTCACAGACACATTCAGGGGACACCTTAGACTTATATTACATCTTTTTAAAAAAGGTTCTAGTGCACCTTTAATTCTTATAAATACTTTCTGGTTTATACGTCAAAAAACAAAAAATCTTATCAATGAGCGAACTGATCACATTGGCAAAGATTCATAACGTACATCTGAAGACAAAATTAAGATGCTTAAAACTGATTTAAAGTCTTTATTGTTGTAGCATTCATATGAATTATTAACATTATTTGCAAGCTCTTTTTGTATGAATGAGGAGCTTGTATGTGTATCTAGCATAGAATGCTGCAGACCTGCAAATCACAAGCGGCCACAAACAAAATTATGAACACCGATTTAAACATGTATCTAAATACAAAAAGAATAAAGAATGAAGAACTGCAGAAACAAACAGTTCGTGACAAAACCTCCATGGTCTTTGTCATCTGACGGGATGATCTTTATCTGGATGAAAAAGAGCAAATAAACATTCATAAGCATAAGTGAAGTGAATGTTCAAGATAAATCTGCAGAACTGAGGCCAGCGGCGTCAGACCAGAAGTTCTGGTGGTGCTGACGATTGCGTATCCCGCTCCAACCACTAACCCTACCTTTCACTATATCTATAAGCTCAACCCTAATGAATGCCCAACCCCACCCAACTACTAAACCTACCCTTAATGATAAGCTATACCCCAACACGGGTCTGAGACGGCTCGTCTAGCACTGCTGTCCTGTTTTGATGTATGGCTCTGCGGTTCTGCAGTTGGTTATTATTGAAATATTTAAAAATTGCAAAGTGTAACTAAACTCACAATGAATATTTATGCTCATTCATAGACATCCTTCTTGTCTGCGATGTACTGAGCAATTTCTTGTGGTGTCATCAATTTCTCTGCCTCGGCGTCAGGGATCTCAAAACCTGTACACGTGAGAAAACACTGTATCAGCTGGGTGAATACACATCCAACAATGCATACATTCAAAGAATCCATAAATACAAAACAATGGTCATAATGTGAAATGTAATACATGAAATTAATTATAAACATTTGTAAATGCAAGTACAAACCAAATTCATCTTCCATAGCCATGATGATCTCCACTTGGTCTAAACTGTCCAATCCCAAATCTTTCATGAAGTGGGACGTAGCCTGAAGCTATAAAAATAAAAATAATCAAACAGTTAATCTGCAGAGAGCAATACATTTGGAGCTGATTTGAAATATTTCAGACAAACATGTCCATCTGATCAAACTGATGGAGTATTTACCTTCTCAGGGTTGATCTTGTCATAGAGCTTCAGGACGTAGAGGACACGGTCATGGATCGTCTCTAGGGTTAATGGAGGCAAGTCACCGTACGCCCTCCACTGCAAGACCTGAAACGAACTGCCAGAGATCTACAGAAGAAAACAAAACATTTTAGAAAGTATATATGTGACCCTGGACCACAAAATAAGTCACACAGGTATATTTGTAGCAATAGCCAACAATACATTGTATGGGTCAAAATTATCGATTTTTCTTTTATGCCAAAAATCATTAGGATGTTAAGTAAAGATCGTGTTCCATGAAGATATTTTGTAAATTTCCTACCGTGAATATATAAAAAAATGTATTTTTGTGAGTGGATATGCATTGCTAAGGACTTCATTTGGACAACTTTAAAAGCGATTTTCTTAATATTTTGATTTTTTTTGCACCCTCAGATTCCAGATTTTCAAATTGTTGTATCTCAGCCAAATATTGTCCTCTCCAAACAAGCTTATTAATTCAGCTTTCAGATGATGTATAAATCTCAATTTCAAAAAATGGACCCTTATGGCTGGTTTTGTGGTCCAGGATCACATATAGACAACTGGAGCAGTGTTGTTTTAATAATATTTATATATGATTATAGTATTAAAGTTTTGAATTAGCTTTTATTTTTATATTTTCAGTTTTCATTTTATCTTAAGTTTTAGCAATTTTGTTATGTGCTATTGTCATTTTCATATTTCTATTTAATTAGCTTTATTTTTTATTTCAAATTTTAGTAATGTTAGTACTTTAACAGTTCGATTTTTTTATTTAAGCTTCTTAGGATTAAGTTTTTCATCTAATATTTATATTTTATTTTATTTCAATTACCAAAGACAATTTAACAGTTTTAGTTTTAGGTAACAATAACAACACTGTAACGGAACTGTTCAGTTAATGATAAATGGTGAGTATTATGATAAGTGAATCATATATTTGTTTAATATCACAGAATATCAATGAGTTTGTTGCCATTATACTATACAAACATTTTTAAACTTTTAAACATTCATAAAGGTACATGTACGTACAATCTTGTAATGTATACAAACCATTATAATTGTTAAACCATGAGTGATTACAGGAAAAGAGATTAAAAATTAATAAATAAGAAAAGACCAGTCTAATTATCTGTTATGCCACATTAAGATGATAACACATTAAATTAGAAACAATATCGCTGACTGCATTCAGCTCGTTTGGTTCACACCTATTTCGTTGCTGCACACCGTACATAAACTGAAAAGAAGTGAAATAAGGCAGTTTGTCCATCATGTTGAAGTCATAACTAAAGACACGGGTAGGTCATTGGATGTCATCAGTCAATCATTAAAACACACCTGCGCCAGCGGAGACTTGTGTCCATTAGTCAGATGTGAAAATGTTCGGCCATGGGTGAGCGGAGCTGCTGTTAATGTCGCGGCAGTATTTACACGGTTAAAATATACGGAACGGTGGTTCAGGGATCGGACACACCGGGCAATGATGCGCGCCGCCATGTTTCTCAATCCGCTCCCACAATGCACGAGACTGTCACTGCGCATGCGCGACACACTGTCCTTACGAGACATCAAACAATATATTTTCGATTTACTTTAAATTTACATTTAAAGATTTTTTTTTAAGTACAATTTTAGTTTGACCACACATACTATATTACATAATAGTAAATATTCAAATAACTATGAACTATAACTATAAAAGCTGTTATGACCTTTTCTTTTTGTGTTCTTTTTATGTTGCCTTGGTATTGGCATTCATTTAAAAAATAATGGATAAAATAATATAGTTCAACATTAAAACCCACTAAAACCTTAAAATTAAAGACATATAAAGTATTTAATCTTTCACAGAAAAAAAGTCCATTCACAAAATTATATTTTATTTTGTAAAATATTTTTACATATCACATACAAAAAGTACAAATTCTCTGTAACAATTAGCTGTGCCCCTATTGAGATTTAACAACTCAAACACAAACACAAAATCTTGTGTAATCATTTTTTTTAAAGATTTTAACAGTGTAAGATTTTAAATGTTGTAGAAAAATGGTGTTCGAGAACTTTGAATTAAAGTGACTGACAAACATTTTGTTGAACTGGGATGTATGATCTGTTTATGTAGATTTATAATGAAACACACTAACATCCCCATTTAGATATCCAGTCAGCAGAGTGTTTGGCCCTGCCCATCGAGCTAGTCGACACAACTCGTCCAGCACGCCAACAACTTTCGCCACGCTTCCTCTAAGATCCCAAACAACAACATGACCAGACTGAAAAACGCCAACAAGCCCAGAGCCCAAGACATCACCATCTATTAACCTAGAGAAAGAGAGTAATATTGATTCAACTTTACTGCTAACATAATGTGCACTAACATCACAACATTTATCGCTTCTAGTCTTACTGCTGATTGTGTTGATCAGGGTAGTTGATAGAGGTCAGTGTGATGTGTTTGCCAGTAAGAGGATTCATGGCAATCAGAGTAAAAAGGGATGCGTTACTCTCTTCATCACACACATTTCCTGCATTTTGAAGCAATACACACAGCACACCCTGGAGGAATGAAAGCACAAGGTTATTACTGGCACATACTCATTTTAGTAACACGAGAACAATACACTGACTCACTCTGTAAGAATATCCTTTCATGCAGTTTGTCATGGTTAGAGTCTTTTCCAGGTATATAGTCTGAAGCAGCTGGCCGGATTTCATGCTCCTGAAATACACAATTATGACAAAAGAGATAATCAATTTGAAAAAATTAAAATACTAACAAAACAAGATATGAGAAGTACTAAGTCATTTACTGAAAAAAATGCTCAAAACTGACCCAAATTCAACCCACCTCTTAGTACCATATCAGAAAATAATTTAATCAGAAATTAATAATTACAAATCAAAACAAACATCAGTACAACATCAATATAATAATAGAAAACTTGTAATTGTATCTTAATATACAGGACAGATACAAAAAATCGTTTAAAAGTTTAAGGCTCAATATTGCCCAATTCATCACCATATGAGGAGGGTTTTGCATTCTGTCCAACCAATCAGAGCATCTTTTTCCCCCTCTACAGCTGCAAGGGTCCGAATGTTCTGCTTAGCAGACACCAAGGGAAGAGTGTTCACTACCCTGTAATTATGAAATAATTAATAGTTTTGCTAAAATATTTTAAGCGAATGATATATTAAAAAGGTTTCAGGTCTTTAAAGGGTTAGTTCACCCAAAAATGAAAATTCTGTCATTTATTACTTACCCTCATGCCGTTCCAAACCCGTAAGCCCTTCGTTCATCTTCGGAACACAAATTAAGATATTTTTGATGAAATCTGAGAGGTTTATGACTTTTTAACCGACACTTTCAAGGTCCAGAAAGGTAGTAAAGACATTGTTAAAGCAGTTGACGTGACTGCAGTGGTTCAACCTTAATTTTATGAAGCGACAAGAATATTTTTGTGTGCAAAAACAAATAAAAAAATAACGACTTTATTCAACAATCTCTTCTCTTCCCTGTCATTATCCTTACGCAGGTGATGCAGTAAGCACAGTGAAGGCTTCCGTGTTTACGTCCAAATGCCGGCTCAGTATTGGCCAAAGCTGATCATGTGAGCAGCACGACATATGCGTGTGATGCTGACGCAGGAGCCGGCCAATAATGAGTTGGCATTCTGACGTAGAACCTGGAAGTGCTGGACGTAAACAACGTATGAGAATGACAAAGAAGAGAAGATATTGTTGAATAAAATCGTTATTTTTGTTTTGTTTTTGCGCACAAAAAGTATTCTCGTAACTTCATAAAATTAAGGTTGAACCACTGCAGTCACATGTCTTTAGTACCTTTCTGGACCTTGATTGATTGAGTGTTGATTATATTGCTGTCTATGGACGAGTCATATACCTCTAGGATTTCATCAAAAATATCTTAATTTATATTCTGAAGATAAACAAAGGTCTTACAGGTGTGGAACGACATCAGGGTGAGTGATTAATGACAGAATTTTCATTTTTGGGTGAACTAACCCTTTAATATAGGCATGATGGTTTGTTACCTTCCCTCTTGAGTCACTGTTAACACATTGACTCTTTGTTGATCTCCAGGGGTGGAGCAACACACAAGCCGACTGTTAGACACACCCACCACTGCTTGCAATGTGTCCTTGCACACCACGTTCTGAGAGAACGTCCCATCCACACTTGGACAGCAGAGCACCCTGCAATCAAGAACACAGAGTGAATTAGCTTTGCATTTCAGTTTATTGAATTCTAACACAAAAACTCATCTTGGTTTTTGAGCGCAGTTCTCCAAGTGTTTGAGTACAATGTTTTCAAAGGATGAATTAGTTTTGGTCCGCATAATGGTAATTTTGCCAATTTTTATATTATGAAATTTTTGTTACCTTGTTTCTGTGATTTCCAAGCGACCCAAAGTCACACAAAGCAAGCCCGAAGAGTCTGGAATCACTTGCAAAGACATGACAGGCTACAAATACAAACACAGGAGTCAAAGCAGAGGGACTTAGGCATATTTTTTAATTATTGTGATAAAGGGTTAGTCACCCACAACTGAAAATTCTGTCATCATTTACTCACCCTCATGTTGTTCCAAACCCCTAAGACATTATCTTCAAAACACAAATTAAGATATCTTTAATGAAACCTGACAGGTTTCTGTCCCTCCATTGAAATTCCAGGTAACTAAAACTTTTATTTACATCTAAACAATGATAGACACACATACATAGAGCACATCACATACGGTAAACACGGAATCTTAAACGTGTGCGTTTCACAAGAATAAATGAGGCTTGTTCTAACTTATGAAGCATTCATGTGATGCACACACGCTTCCGTGTTTACTATATGCGATGCGCTCTACAGGGAGTGCAGAATTATTAGGCAAGTTGATTTTCTGATCATATTTTTTTTCCAAGCACATTTTACCAATTCCAATCCACATCAATCTTAATAACTACTATTAATATTGTTTTAATCATTTATAAGTGATATATAATTGTTCATGAAGGCTGGAAATGAAAAATGCCCTATATTCAGGTGTGCAGAATTATTAGGCAGGTTTTCTTTTACAGGCAAAATGAGCCAAAAAAGAGATTTAACTCAGACTGAAAAGTCAGAAATTATTAAATACTCATGAGAAGGACGCAATACTAATTCAATACTAGAAATTGCAAAGTTAAAGCATGACTAATGGACAGAAAAATGCTCACTGGGTCAGCGGGGTCAAACAAAAACAGCTGGAGAAGCAAAGACACATGTTAACTGCAAAATAATTCAGAATTAAGGTGAAGAATTAAGTGTGAAACAATCAGGAATCCTTTAGTCTCCAGCAACACCATTTTCCAGAACTGCAACCTACCTGGAGTCTCCAGAAGTGCAAGGTGTCAGGATCTCAGAGACTTACGTTAGCTAAAGAATCCTAAAAAATAACCCACTCTTAATAAAAATCACAAGCTGAAGTGTTATAAAATAGATGAAGACTGGGTTTTTATAGGCCTTATAGACAGACAGCTTGAGAGTGACTCCTGAAGGACCAGCACCACAATCTCTTGTACCACTGTTTGAAGAATTTATCTTCCAGAATCTGGCAGTAAGTTTTGGAAGATCATTTTTAGTCCATCTCTGCAAGACGGACATTTCAGGATAAGAGATGGACTAAAAGTGAACTCCCACACTTTACTGCCAGATTCTGGAAGATAAATTCTTCAAACAGTGGTACAAGAGGATGTGGTGCTGGTCCTTCAGGAGTCACTCTCAAGCTGTCTGTCTATAAGGCCTATAAAAACCCAGTCTTCATCTATTTTATAACACTTCAGCTTGTGATTCTTATTAAGAGTGGGTTATTTTTTAGGATTCTTTAGCTAACGTAAGTCTCTGAGATCCTGACACCTTGCACTTCTGGAGACTCCAGGTAGGTTGCAGTTCTGGAAAATGGTGTTGCTGGAGACTAAAGGGTTCCTGATTGTTTCACACTTAATTCTTCACCTTAATTCTGAATTATTTTGCAGTTAACATGTGTCTTTGCTTCTCCAGCTGTTTTTGTTTGACCCCGCTGACCCAGTGAGCATTTTTCTGTCCATTAGTCATGCTTTAACTTTGCAATTTCTAGTATTGAATTAGTATTGCGTCCTTCTCATGAGTATTTAATAATTTCTGACTTTTCAGTCTGAGTTAAATCTCTTTTTTGGCTCATTTTGCCTGTAAAAGAAAACCTGCCTAATAATTCTGCACACCTGAATATAAGGCATTTTTCATTTCCAGCCTTCATGAACAATTATATATCACTTATAAATGATTAAAAACAATATTAATATTAGATATTAAGATTGATGTGGATTGGAATTGGTAAAATGTGCTTGGAAAAAAAATATGATCAGAAAATCAACTTGCCTAATAATTCTGCACTCCCTGTATGTATATATGTGAATAAAAGCCTAAAGCCGGGGACACACCTAACGATTAGCTGAAACATTCTAAGACTGAACTGAACACACATACTGATTGTTTCCTTCGACTGGAGCCGATTTATATACTCACACATGGAATTTGAACACCGACTGTAATCACAGACTGAACGCAACTGGCTCTGACTGGACGCGTTTGAGCACGATCAGTCATAAGTATCAATTTACATTCATAATCGGCCTTACAATCGTTAAGTGTGTGCGCGGCTTAAATTAAATCTGTGCATCATACACAACGATCATATCTCTTCACAAGACTTAAATTAAACTGCTCGATTCATACAGATTCGTTTTACAACAACTTTATGACCATCTTCTAAGTTTTGCTTACTTGAACTTTCAATGAAGGGAAAGAAACATCTCGGATTCATTAAAAATACCTTAATTTGTGTTTTGAAGATTAACCAAAGACTTATGGGTTTGGAACGGCATGAGGGTGGGTAAAGGATTTTCATTCCTGGGTGAACTAACCCTTTAAAGTTGGCATGAAACAGAAGTTGTGATAGTCTTTTCTTCCCTATTGTGACATATTTAAGTGAAATGGCTTCTGGAATGAGAAAAGAATGTAAGGCAGGTTTTATTTCATCCTTGGGAATGGATTGGATTGTAGGAATTTGGGCATTGCTTAATAAATGCAACGCCCTGAAGCAAATGAATCGCTGCATTTCACAGAAACAACTGGAATACAAGCAGCGAAACATGGATTTACAGTTATCATTTTGTGTCAGATATGCTGGATTAAGGGGTAAAATTATACCCTAGGTTATATAATGTATTGACAACTCATCAATTTAATATTTACCATCTTATATTCTACGCAACTGTAAAGTTTTTGTCAACATTTGTCAACTGTCGAGTCCAACTGCCTTTAATTTAAGATAGTTTGTTTTACTCCCGTTTTCGACGTTTCCTCTATTTAAACAGGTCATGTTGCAGGATGTTTTATCACTCAGTCTAACTGAGGGGGCATGTCCTGGCAGGAAAGTAATCTCAATGCATACCCTCTATTCAATAATTATGTTCATGCATTTACTGGCAATTGAACCCATGATCTTGGCAGTGGTAACTAAATGGAGCCAGATCTGAATGCCAAATTGCAGTTGTGGAGGATATTTAGTTCCACCCTCTGCCGAGATATACGTGATGAAAAGAGTAGGTTACTGTTTTGAGAAGGAAGGGAGGTTGACGTTTTTGATTAAACATTAGGGCACGCGAATTAAAAAAATTATGTGCACAGATAAATAATTTATAATAAACACTGAAACATTCTGTAAAAAAAATAAAATAAAGACTTGTCAATTTTGATTTCATGGTGATTTTGAACTTTCACG